>NC_087514.1:110804501-111105414 GCF_963921805.1 Phalacrocorax carbo
ATCTTGATAGCTTTATCTGCTAGGGGGTGACATTTGCCTGGATAACCAGCAACAGCTAGGGGGGTGTCTGGCTGCTGAGGGAAAGGTGAGTGCCGATGCTCCAAATTGCGTGCATGTGATGGGGTGGGAAGCTCAAAGGGTAGCAGGTACCAGCAAACCTGGAGACAGCAGTCTCCAAAGGCCGAGTACTTACTGGGATTGGTGAGAAAGCAGAGGGTGGTGCAACTGGGAGTGGTGAGAATACCGGCTTTTGGTGTGACTTAATATCAGGTCTTTTGCGTTGCAGCTTTTGTCAGCAGAGCACCTGCTCCTCCTGATTGCGCTTTCCTGGAATAACGGGTGCAACAAAAAGGGAATATAAGCACACAGCCTGGAGGCCTGTAATTTTCAAGGCATAGGCTAAGAAGAAGTGGGGACATAAGGTAGGCTAAAGAAATGCAGGAGTATTGTGTGCGATACAACTTTTGGCAGAAATGTCCTGCGGTTGTGGTATCTTTTGTCAAGAAAGATGGGTTTGGCACTGACCAACAGGTCTTCTGCAAGAGCCCATTCCTATTTGCAGGGAAACATTGTAGACAAATGTCAGAGGTCAGTTTCTCTTGGAGGGGCAACACAGATGTGTGGAAAAAAATCATTACATTTTATTAATACATAGCTTTTGTCTTGCTGTCGCGTCTTTCAAGTATGATTCCTCTGAAGCAGACATGAAAGATGTTAAGAAAGGCACCTCCCTAAACAGAGCTGCCCATTTTCATTTTGTTTAGCTGAAGGGTCTTGGATGCTCTAAGCTTCTGTTCTGCACTTCATTGTCAAGGTGTTGAAACATTTACAATATGTTTCAAATGGCAAATGTCACCCACTCTCCGTCGGTTTTTATTTTCTGCTTGGCCTGACCATTCAGACAGGCACAGGCAGAAACCTTGGTTGTTGTTCCTGTTTCCCTTTTCTCAAGACTTTCACTGCTCAGAAATGTGTTGGGAGTCTTTTTTTTTCTTTTTCTCGAAAGCAGAGCTCAAAGCGTACTATTCGCACCTTAGTTTTTAAAATTTCTTGACTGTCTGATTTTTGGTGGAGTTGAGTGTAGTGAAATGTTTGGGGTTTTTTTATCTTAAATCAGAAATGTGTGCCTTGAACAGAGCTGGTGTGAATCAGAATAAAATAGAAGAAAAAAAAAGATGAAATGTATTTGACATGACAAGATGTCCAAACTCTCAGGAAATAGGAAGCTCTTTTTTCAAAAGTCCAAAAGGAATACTGATTTGAAGGGCTACCCTCAACTTAAAATCACGCCCCATTTGAAAATCTTTTCTACCTATTGTTAGAATTAGTATCTTAAGATCACCAGTACAGAATTACAAATGGTTAGACAAACAGCATTTTCCACATTAATTTGTTTCTTTTATAAAGTAACACTTCGTACGTTGGTTAATTTCCCCTGTTACTTTTAAGGGCTTTCATTATGCAAAGAGGAAAAAAAGGTTAAGAAAATAATTGATTGCAAAAATACAAAGGAATTGGCAACAGGCAGAAAAAGAGAGAGGGGAGCTATCAGCTGAAAAAATCATATAGCTCTTAAACGGATCTCTAAAGGGACCAGAGGTTTGCCTAATCATTCTGTATACCCCCACCCCCACCCCGGTATATAAATAAATTTATATAGAAATATATATTTTTTTATATATACATATACTTTATATACATAAATATCAACTAAAACATCCGCAGCACCGTATCACTAATGTCATAGTATCATGAAACAGCCAACATTTTCCCAGAAAAATGGGACGGGAGAATGAAGTCGTGTAAGATGAAAAAAGGTGGAAGAATGTCAACTCTTGATATCTGTATTCAGATCCTGCTGGTGCACATGCCTCCTCCCCACGCAGCGCTACACCTGCCAGCAGTATCGGTTGGGCAACCAAGCGCTCCTCATCCTGAGCAGGGGCAGATTTGCCCATTGGTAAATGGTAAAATTGCTGGCTAGGGAGTCATGGCACCAGGCTCACAGACTGCTGTCCTTTCTACCGGGTTCCAGGGCTCGCCTTTAGCTCCCCACAGCGCAGGGGAGCCGGGTGCTGGGGATCTGCCGGGCCAGGCGTGCAGGGGAGGTTGGAGGATGTGCGCCCCTCACTCACTGTAAAAGCATCTGCCTACTGTGTCTGTTCTAAAAGTCAGGGTGCACCGGGCCGGTGCTGTGAAATGTGCACACAAATGAGTGTGCCTGGGATTGCCAGTGCGATGGGTCTGACCATGCCTGGGACATCCATAAATTACAGGCATCTCTCCAAAACCACCCCTCTGCACCCAGAGAAGATTCCCAGGAGAAAAAAAGCCAATGAGTCTGAGGAAGTTTGGATTGAAGTGGCCTTTGGGTAGATAAGGCTGCCTTCTTTTTGTTTCTAATAAACTCACGAATCAGGTCGCCCCAAACCACAAATACCTGCACCTTTGTTTTGTAATAAAATGAGCATTTTCAGCGGTGAGACTAAGGGCAGCTTTATGAAACACACAGCATCAAAGGCCAGCCTCCTCTCATTTCCATCAGCAAACATGGCTTTCTTCAAGAACCATTGATTCTTGTGGGACTTCTCAGACGCTTAGGGTAGCCCACGCTTAGGTACTTTGCTAAATCATCTACATCAGTAACAAATCTTTACTTGGGTCTGTTGCGAGCTGAGTTATGAACAAAGGTGCATGTGAAGTACTTGGCATTGTGATGGTGACAACTTAAATTTACACAGTTTTCCTGAGAGCCAGCCCCACCTTTTGACTTGATGGAAAATGGTTATGGAAATGTTCATTTACAGTTTCTTAGACTTTTTTAATACCAGAGGAGCAATCTGTGGCAGTAGAAAAAGGTGAGGTGCCTTGTCAGAGTGTGTAATTTCCCAAAGGATGGACACATTGGAACAGACTAGTTTTTGCATTCTGGTTCTTGCTGTTTCTGAACCGCAGCGTGCCTCGCTGTGGGAGACCTGCTGACACGGATTCCCGGGGGAAGCCAGGGCGTGGGGCCGGGATGGCGCCAGCGAGGAGCCCCATTTTGGGGTGTGAAGTGAAGGCCCGACGACACCGTCAGGGCACTGGGGAGGCTGGCAGGCGGGCTGGGACAGGAGGAGCAGGCAAAGGCACCGCTGCCATCCTTCCCCTCGCCCAAGTCCTTGCATTTTTCCCCAAAAGCGCTATTTTTCAGCGCTTAGGTGAAACTTTCCTTGAAGTCCGTCAGTGAAGTCAGCCTGTGGCGCCGCAGCGAACGTGAGTCCAGGAGCCACAGCACACGGGAAAAACCCACGCGGAGGCCACGTTTTCTCCCCAAAAGCCCTATTTTTTGGGGGTGGGAAGGCCCCGACCCCCCAGGGCGGGAGAAAGGGGGGTCCCACGCGCCGGGGCGCGGGGAAAGGGGGCTGCTGCCGCAGGCTGAGCTGAAAGATGAAGCGGGAGAGGAGGAGGAGGAGGAACGGGAGGAAGCGCGTCCCGAGGCGGCGGCGGCGGGGGGCCGCCCCGGGGTGGGGGTAGCCCGCCGTCCCCCCGCGCTGCCTCCCGGCTGTGGGCGGGGTGTCGCCGCCTCCGGGCCGCCGCCGGGGCGGGCCGGGCCGGGCCGGGGGGATGGCGGGGGAGGAGGAGGAGGAGGAGGAAGGGGGGAGCAGGGGTGTCATGCCGAGAGCGCGCGTCGTCGCAGCCCGCCAGGCCGCGGCCCGACCCGCACCCCGGGGCGCAGCCTGCCGCCCTCCGCCGCTCCCTCAAGGCAGGCGGCCCCGCTTTCCGCCGGGCCCGGGGCACCCGCGCCGCGGGCGGCAGCAGCCGCGTCCCAGGCGGGCCGAGGGAGGGGGGGACGGGGAGCGGAGCCCCCTCCGCCGCCCACGAGGAAGGGGAGGGAGGGGGGAAAGTTTGGCGGAGGGTGTTTGCATTAGGAGTTATCCCTAAAGAGCCTTTCCCCTGCTCTGATCCAGAGGGCAGCGCCGGGAAGAGGGGGCGGCGGCGGCGGCGAGGAGCCCTGCAACATCTGCAAAACTTGGAGGCGGCGGCGGCGGTGGTGGCGGGGACCGTGCGAGAGGCAGGAAAGCAGAAGGGACAACTTTTCCGACACGTGAGTATCTCGGCGCGATGTGTTTATACCCCTCCTTCGGTGGCTGCGCCGAGCCAAAACAATGCCGGGCGGCGGCGGGACGGGACGGGACGGGACGGGACGGGACGAGGGGTCCCCCCCTTCCCTCCGAGATCTCTTTGGTACCAGGCGTTGGATTTGGTCGGGGTTGTTTTTGGTTTTTTTTCTTTTTCTCTCTTCTTCTTTCTCTCCTCCCCCCCCCCCCCCCCCCCCGCTCTTTTTGTTGAACCAAATCAGAAATGTCAGTCAGTGCGGGTGAGTCAGAAGGGATCAGATTACAAGATCACTGAAACTGATGTCGGATCGGCGCGCACACACACACATAGACTCAGAGGCAGAGGCGCGGGCTGCTCCCTGCGGGAGGCGGGCAGGGATAAAGCAACCACCAACAACACCCGCCGGCCCTCCTCTGCCGCCCGTGTCCCGTGTCCGTGTGCGTGTCCGTCCGTCCGTCTGTCCGTCTCCGCTCCCCGGAGAATGCCCGCGGGCCGCGGCGGGGCCCGGCCCCGCTAGCCGCGGCGGGGCAGCGGCGCGGGGGCGAGCCGCGGCGGCCCCGGCCCTCGCCCATGGGCAGCGCGGGGGCTCGGCGGCGGCGGCGGCGGCAGGTACGTACCCACTTGGGCGAGAAGTTCTTTGTTCCCCGCGTTCTGCTCCGGGCCACTTTTCTTCTCGTCTCCCAGCGCTCCGGCCCCGCTCCCGGCCGCCTTCCCAGCTTCCCTAACTTGGAGGCGGGGGGTAGGGGGAGCGAGGGGTCTAACCCCCAAAATGGCTGTCACAGAGCGCGGGAGCTGGGGGTGCGGGGGGAGGCGGGGGCACTCCCCGCTCCGGGCCGGGCCGCCCGGTCACGTCCCGCGGCGGAGCTGCCGGTTTGCGAGCGGCAGCTGCTTTTTTATTCCCCTTCCTCGCCCCCCCCGCCCCCCCCCCCCCATTCCCCGAGTAACTCCCGGGCATTTTCACGCCCGTGAGGCGGGGGGCCGGCCGCAAACTTTGCCGGGCGAAAGGCGAGAGGCGCGGGGGGAAGGCGCTGTCACATCTGGCGGGGCGGGAGGGGGGGGCGGCCCTTGTTCCCCGCCGGCGGCTCCCTCAGGGGAAGGGGCGAGTTGCGCCGCGGGGGTGGGGGTGCGGGGCTGCGTGCGCCTTTTCGCGTGGGGGGTGCGGCGGTGTGCGGCGCGGCGTGGGGCGACGCTCCTCGCCGCCCTTGGCGCTGGGTCCGGCCGGGCCGAGGCGGGAGGAGCGGCGCGGCGGCGGGAAGGGGCCGGTGGCGGGGTGGGGGTGGCGCGCCCCGGGGGAGCTCCTCGGAGCCGCCGCGGCCCGTCCCGGCACCGCGCAAGTTAGGAGTGTCGGCGGGGGAAGGATCCTCCGCCGCGCGAGTTACCCCGCAAAGTCGGGGTGTTGACACAACTCCGGCGGGCGGGAGCTCCGCCGCCAGCCCCCGCTCCCACAGCCTCGCACCACGTGAAGAGAAAAGGTAAAAAGGAGCACCCCCCCCAACCCCCAAATTTTCATTTTAACCCTCTGGTGCGTAGTTTTGATCCAGTCCTGCGGGTACGGTGTCCGTGGCCTTCTGCCAGTTTGTATGTAGATATATTTATGTAAAACATTTTCTCTCAGCTCCTTGCCAGCTGTTCCACATTTTCCAGCTGCCACTTCAGTTTGAAATGATGGACTGTACGGATCTCAAAGAGCCTTTTAGTCTAAGGTAGGGATAGCTGTCCGTTTGATACAGGCTGCTTTGCTAGAGGAGCATTAGGTAGCGACCCACAGCAAAATACTCACCGCCGTCGCGCCCCTGCTACCTCCCGCTTGATTTTCAAGGCTCAATAAACGTGATTTTTTTTTTAAGCTTCAGCGTGCAGGCTTCATTTCTTTTGTGTGTGCCACAGGAAAACTTGGGAGCGAAATTTTTCAGCGGCCTTGGGATGTGTGGCCAGTTGAATCAGCAAACATTTTTAAGAGGGCACGGCTGCACCTCTTTTTGTGCATGATGTAGGCATCTGTTCTGAAACCGTTTGGGTCGTTGGAGTACTGAGAAATCACCAAGTTTCTCTGTGTTACAAAATTGTTTTTGATGTGGTGTTCGGCGAGATTACGTATTTAAATTTGCAAGAACTGACCTTAAGTAGTTTGAATATTTGTGCATTGTAATTTGGAAAGGTGCCTCACTGATTGATTCCTATAATTATTTCACTTAGGTCCTTTATTAAAAATTAATAATGATCTGACAGTTTCTTAATTACATATGTCATGATTATTTTGAAGGAAGACGAATGCAGTGTTTTAAAAGTAAAGTAACCTTAAAATGTAAAAATTGCCGTGTCCACACCACCGTGTTTCAGTTGAGGAAATATATATTAAAAGTAATGCTGAATGACTTTAGCAATGTAAACTGTAGGCAGCCTCCTGAGAGTTTGTTTATATAATGAAGGTTTGGGTTTAACTAGCGAGTATGTAAATACTTTCAGTTTGGTGTACAGCCCAATTCTAAAAACATAAATAATAGTAACTATGAGAGAAGGCTATTTTAAGGGGGAGGATTATTTCTTTAGAAGCAGGATTATGTGATTTTCAATGAGTAAGAAAAGGGCTCCCTCGGTTTATACATTTTTTTTAAGAAGCAGTGGTAGTAAAACTATGGCTTAAGGTGCCTAAATGAATGCACTCTTGCATTCCGATAATTGCACATGCTTTGCAGTAGGACATGCTGTTTTCCAAAGCATTTCTGCGGAAGTACTACAAAACAAAGGCATCACCTGCGTTTTCCTGCTTAAGTGGGGTAATGTTTTTGGCTTGAGAAGGCGTGCAGTGGCCAAGACAGTGTTTACTGCTGCAACTAATCTTCAGTTCTGAAAGACACGTTGTGCGTTTTCAGACACAAAACCATTTTGTAACTAAGAAATTAAAGGATCGATGGTTATAAATAATTTCACTTTGTTTTGGAATTGGTGTTAGGGAAACCAAAATACTCAATTTTTGAGGTATCATCATAATTTGTCAATCTTACAGCTTGCTTAATTTTTTAACAAGATAAATGTGAGCATTTGATGCTGACCCATAAAAGTTACAGTTACACTCCCTGCCTCGTTTCTGGGAAGGCTATTACCTGCACTCCGTAGTGTGTTTCAATTTCATCCTGCGCATTCGAGGAAGGAATAGCATATTTCTGTCTTGCAGAGTGTTAGTGAAAAGTTAGTCATCTTTGCCTGATAAATAAGGAATCTGATGGTTATTAAAGCAGGATTTATTTGGAGTTATAGAAGGAAGCAGTTTAATGATCAGTGTTGCATGCACTCAACTATATGGAGACAGTAATGTACAAAGAAAAAGCAGACTTGAAGGAAAAGTGAATCAATGAGTCATGAAATCCTCAGGAAAACCTTAGTAATGGAATGTTAATGCTTTTAGACTATAGTAGATTATCTTAAGAGTCAGACTTTTCTTCTTTATGCAATTGTTGTAAATCCCTAGCTAAAGAATACTTTGAAGAAGGCTTTAGTTTTTCTGGCACTCATATTCTGTAGCCCATCTGATTGTTTTGGAAGATTCAAGAAATTTTCTGCCAACTTGCAGTTAGGCAATTAAAATGCTGAAATGGCTACAGAGGAAGCTTCTTATTTAAGAAAAGGTTCAGCTGTAATGATGATTTCAAGTTTTCTTTTAACCATAGGTTTTATAGACGTCCTCCCTTTAGACTTTGTCATTTTTATAAGGGAATTGATTTGTTATACTTTAAAATCAAATAAAATGAGACAGAATAAACAAAAATAGGGCATGGGTGCTGCTGCAAACTTTTCAAGTTCTTACAGTGCATGTTTCATCTTTACTTTTATTTGATAGGTCTGTGAAATAGAGCTGTAGACTGGCAAAGACTTTAAATGAAATTTCACACTTTGATGATTTTTTTTTAAACTTTGATATATTGACAGCAAAAGGAGCTGCAAAGCTTTTATATAACTTGAGCAGTAACGCCAAGCAGCAGTCAAACGTCTCTATGCATTTGTGTTTAACTGCAGAAGAAAAACATGTCCATGGGCAGTAGAGGGTTCTTATCAACTCCCTAATCCCAGATCCCAGCAAACCTTGAGGGCATGCCTCAGATCTTGCTGAAATCATTGTAGACTCACAGTTTGCAGATTAAATATGCTATGTGTTCCTGGCTCCAACAACAGTTTTATGAGCTCACTAAGCTTCCTGTTTTAAGATCCTTTTCTGAAGTTTTTAGGAGCTGCTAAAGGCGATGCTGTCTATGGCAAGTGGTACTTGTTAATTTAGAGACACTTCAGATATTTCATTCTGTCTGTAAAAATAGCCAAAATTGCTATTTTCAAATTGGAAGTCGAGTTGCACCGAAAAAAAAACTCAAAAGAGCCCCTTTAAAGAGGGATTCTGTTTTAAGGTGTTTGTCAGTACACAAGGTTACAAAGTGTATGCGGGGCTTGATTTGTTTTATGGGGGCTTGACTTTGACTGGGCTCTTTAAAACGAGACTTTTTCAGTTGTAATTCTAAGCACAATGCAGCTTTTAGTACATAATTTCTGAGCCTCTTTTAACCAATTGTATTTGTAGCAGCTCATTAAACATACCTTTGAAGTTCTCATTCTCCTTTAAGTGTCAAAGAAGGGAAAATGTATTCTGCCAAGGGTGAATTTCAGTGAATCAGGTAGTTAACCCTGGGGTTTGTTGACCCTTCTGCACGAATGGTGTTGTACCCCAAATTCTGGGTCCAGTCTTCTGTTCTAGCTGCTAAACAGTTAACTTATGTTTTATTCACTGTAATCATGTTTATGTATCTGGTGTAATAGTTTTAATTAAAAAGGAAAATGCTTATTGTCTAACAACATGTGTCATGTTATTCCCGAGAGAACTTGAGCCAATTTTGTGCTTAAAGGTTATTCAATGAATGAAATTTTGAAAGCCCATTTGTCAAGGTACTGCACGGTTTCTGTTAGTTTTCAACCCCCAAATTCATTGTCTGCATGGCCCAGTCATTAGTCATCAGTGTATTAGTGCTGCCTTCAGGCAGTGCTGCCCAGCACTTCTTCACACCATTATAGCTCTAAAAGTGTACTCTGCCGACTTGTAGAATTACTGCTCTGATTTCCGCTTGGCTGGGTTTGAGGTAAGTCCCCTCCCTACCTTCCAGCTCACTCTAATCCCTGCTTTCTTTTAAGTCTGCTTTTTAGGGGAAAACTTTCTTAAAGATTGTGCTGGCATCGTGCTGTGGTTTTGTTGTGGGATACGCTGTACGTATAAATGGTACCTGCATTACCTTGAAAGTGTATTAAATTGGCTGCTGATCTGAAGAGTTGGTTTCTCTCTCTTTTTAAGAACAAAACAAGAAACAAGACAATACATTGATCTTAAAAATGCCTACAAGATGGTTTAGATTAAAAGGGGTGGACTAATTGGCATAGAAAGCATTTGTCTCTAAATACTTGCTGGGTGTCAGAACTGGTAATATCAGAATCCACTACCAAGAGATCTGATTGAATAATTTTCTTAGCTGAAGCTTCCACTCTAATGCCAGTTACTTTTTGCACTGATTACCAAGACAGTTAATACTTTTTTTTTTTTTTTGTTTAAATGATGCTCAAAGTGCAGCTTTATTTTTTTGGTATCTGATGTTTAGGGCAGGACTAAAGAACCCAGCTAACCTTTGGTGGTTTAGAGCTAAACCTCCCCCAACTATGTCTGCTGCTTCGTATGATGCTCTGTTTTCTTTACATAGAAATGTGTTAATGTCAAGAAAATCAACTGCATGTAAAGAATACTTCATCCAGCTGCCGAGAGAATGACGCCTTCATTAGATAAGATGTATGAATACCTGAAACCGAATAGTCAGAAACTCAGATCAAGTTAGTGCCACTTCAGTACAGCGTCTGCTCTTCCGAACTGCATATATTAAAACGAAATCCTAGCACTACTAATTCCTAACTAAGAGGATGTGGTTTGGTGTGGTTTTGCTTGGCTCTTCAGTCCACTATGGGTGTTTCTTCTGGGAGAATAAGACAGTTGTATAATTCTGTGATTACACTATTTGAACAGGAATAGTGGATTGCAAAGTAATTTATACTGCAGCAGTTCAGCGTTGTCCTGTTGCATTTTGTCAAGCTACAAAAACGTGAAGGAATCATGAGGAAGTTTTACTGCTACTGTGAGACAGGTGTAAAACCTGAAGTAAACTGTAAAAGCTGAAGTTTTATAAAGTACCTTTCACACTTGAAATTCTTCCTGGATATATGGAGCTTTCCTAGCTCTTTTACGTGTTAAAACATCTGTGTTGGGTTAGAATGTGAAATTCTGGAAGAAGGCATCCCTTAACCTGAGAGTATGCTGAGGAGATAAACAGGCTTCCAGGAACAGGACTGATGATCAAAACATGGCACTTTCAAAAACATTCTATTTGATTTCTTTAATCTTGTTTTAAAATGCTAATTGTAAAATATTGAATACAGCCTTTTCTTCTTTCATTTGCATATCGTAGGTTGGAAACAGAACGCACATCTTCACAGTAGATGTATATTAAATATATTCTTCCTTGAGCTCGGTTCCTGTATAGATTGACATTGATATATAGATCTAGTTTTGATTCTAAGGAAACTTTCATCTCTTGGGATTGATGAGATAAAGCAAAAAGTGTGAAGAAAGTGGTCATGGCATTGGAATTCACGTTTAGCTCCGGTGCTCTAAATTAGAATATTTCTGCATTTTTCTGTGGCATTTGTAGTGACTTCTTATTTGATGAACTAAAATCGTGGTGCAAAGCACTCCCGTTACAGACGTTTGCAGTTTGCTTTACCAAGCTGTTTGTCGACAAAGTGGCGAGAAGGGAAAGAAGAAAACACCCTGTATCATCCCCATAAGTGCCCGAAGTGCTAGTAACAGTATCAGCAGAGGAAGTCATAGGGTATGTTATCAACACAGCAAGTCTTGCTGGTTGTCCTCCTCTCTGCATATTCCTGTCCTTTCAAATCTTGAGCATATAAATGCTCTGATTCAGGTTTCATAAAAACAAGTGTTTTACGGAATGAATTCACTGTGGTGTTGTTTTTGTTTTGGATTTGAGGCTGCTGAATTCCTGAAGAAAGATAGGGGCTGAACCTGAGCGTAGACTTGATAGGGAAGTTTGAAGTGTCACCACTCATTTTAATCTATTGCTACAAACAGCAAAGTCCACAGGAATTTTTTTTCCCCCTCTGTGCTAATTCTTTTGCAGCTAATCTTACGTTGACATAATTATTAGAGTTTCTCCTGCTGCAGAATTTGAAGCAGAAGGACACGTAGGATTGCAAAACAAGCGGTAACACAGCTTGCACTGAATTTTTACACTGCAATATTAGGCAGTTTAGTTGGCAGGAGTTCTGATTTCTTAAGGGTAAGTGCCTTACCATTTTTAAACCTCCCTGCCTCCCCAAGTATATTTACAGGTTTGGAGACTTGAAAAATATGTGGCACTTCTCTATTTTTTACGAAATAACTTTTGTTCTTTCCATTGTCTGTATTTAGATAGTTTGTAAGAGAGCCAAATGAAGAATAAAGAAACCCAAGACCATGAGATTAAAATAACAAATGCTGAGATGCAGAGTTAATGACCTGGTTTGTTTGTTTGGTTTTGGTTGTGGGGTTGGTTGTTTTTTTGTTTTGTTCTGTTTTTTTTTAATTTTAAAGTTCAGTTACTTACTCTAAAGACTCTTGATAATGAATGGATTATGAATTTTTATCTCAGAAGAGACACTGTATCTGACATGTAAAGCCACTAAGATGTCTTGTAAGTTCTGGCTCTGTATCCCCCAGCTTTGTGTTGCATGTCCCCAAACAACAACTGCTGTGAGGGATGGGCTGGTTGGATATGGACAGTTTCACCCAAATCCTTCAGAGATGATATCCATTAAATTCTGTTTACTGGATAAGAGTCACTTCTTTCCTGGTGGAAAGCTTTTTTTATTTAGATACAGAGTTTGTTGAAGTAATAGTAAAAACATTTAATTGGGGTTATACTTAACAGCTCTCTAAATGCTGTAACAAAAGTAGAGAATCTACTTGTAAGAGTATGTGCGTGATGGGTATTAAAAACAACTGAGGTGCTGCCTCAGTAGAAAATGCCACTTATTGATCCCACTATATGTGTATGTTTTGTTTTAAATGTTTTCAGAACTTTTGGCAATCCAGTTTATCTGTAGCAGAAAGATGTAAGCAAATGTAATTCCTCTGGAGTTGAGCAATTATTACACTTGATCAGTAGTTCAATGAACGCCATAGAATAGTTTCTCACTTAGGATCTTAATCACGAGGATACTGATAGCACTGCTTTGCCTTAGCTGATTGCCTTTGTGTTTGTGATCCTGCATTATTGTTGCTACAAGCTATTTAACCTATCAGGAGCAGATCAGATCATCATTAACCAGGCTTTAGGTCTAGTTGTTTTGCAGCCTTTATGGGGGGAAGAAATCAAAGGAATGTAACACAGGAAAAGACAGCAGACAGTAACAAATGTGGAAAGATTGTATTAATACATGTTGTGCCCTGTAACGGGGTATTTTTAATATCAAGTGACAAATCTGCCTGTTTCTATGACAGCGTGCTCCCTCTCCCCCTCTCTCCCGCTCCCCCTCTTCCCCTCTTCCCCTCTCCCTCATTTTACTTTGCATTTCAAAACAAAATTAAGGTAAGTATGCAGTTTGCAACTAGCACAATTATAGATTATGCATGTAATTTAAATGGAGATAAGTATTGTGAGTTATAAGATTTTTTTCCCAACTTACAAGAGTTTTGTGTATTTATATATAGTGGATATAAGACTATTTCTTTGCTCTGTTTATACTGGTCTTAGTCCTGTTGTGACCAGTTGGCTCAACAGGGAAGAATTTGAATGAAATTTGCCCAGGAGTAGTTAATGGGGGTTGCAGAATTCTGATTTAGCTTTCTAACTGGAAAAACACAAAACTATTTAAAAAATGTACAGTATTTAGATTAGTTCCTGCAGCCATTATAAAAATGGTGAGGTGTACCAAGAGGTTAATGTTACACTTGGAAGACACTTAAAATACCTGAGCACTCGTGTATTTTTCAGCAAGTACTGTCAGGGGTAACTTTGTCAGTGTAGCTTTGCCAGCAGGTTTGATGGAAAGCAGTGCTGAAATCTAGGTGGGTTTTGGAAGTTAAATGTACCTGAATCAAGCCTGTATAAATCAATGTGAAATGGCTCCCGTATAATAGCATAAGATTGCCTCATGTAAATTCTGCATTTGAATGTATCTGAACAAGATAGATTTTTTTTTTATCCTTAAATAATCCCAAGGAATGGTGTAACCAGTTTTGATAAAATTGATAAAGGGTCCTTTATGGTTGAGAGAGACTGTAATTTCCTGATTGTTCTTCATGCCTCCCCTTGTGTTTTTCACTTTCATACAGTTGTGCTGTTCAAGATGTATTGTATCCCCAAAGACTGCTTCCAGTAGCGTGGATCAAAGTAGTACCTATGAACACCCTAACTACCCAGAGTCATTTTCTGAAAAATTAAACATGCTATGTTTGCTTGCACGCTGATTGGGGCACTCTGGTCGCTGATAGCAATCAGTATGAACTTCCCTACTGCTGATGTAATGATGATGAATGCTGTGACACTGCTATTTCAGACAGCTCTTCTCAGCGGATGCAAACCACTTGTTAATGAATTGAATACAACTACAGCAGCATTGAATAAAACAGGGAAACGATTTTCTTTTTTTTTTTTTAAAACCCAACACATTAAAAGATATCCCCTCAAAAAACTGTATCAAATAAAGGCAGAAGAAGGTTTAAGTTCACAAGAAACAAAACCGTCTAACTAGCAAATTGAGAATGTTAGATTCTGATTCCTGCCCAAGCACTTAGACTGAAGCAAGTAGTCTTGTTGAAGTCAGTGAGTTTATTTGCACGAAAAAAGATTTGCATGATCTGGTCTTTAAAACTAACTCGCTCAATATAAATGCAATGATTTAAAAAGTAATTCAGAGAGGAAAAGAAACATGGAGCTGAAGATTTCTTGGAAAATCGAAGTGTGTGTTCAGAAAGGGTCATGTTTCCTGCTCTTCCAGGCCGAGGGCTGCTCCACTGGTTTTGGTTAGTTGGCACTGTGAGTAAATGAACAAAAAGACTTTTTTTTTCTCCCTGGTGTATTAATATGATTATTTTTACTACTGGGGCACAGTTTTACGACCAGCATACATAGGGACTGGAAATTATATCACTTCAAATTGCTTGAAAGAATTTTTTTGCTTGAAATATGTTACCAACATACTGTTCACACTCCTTTTAAAAGAGTTTCCCTAGTTCATTCAGGTGGCGTGTTCCTAAAATTTTTGCAATCTAATATGCAATTGGTGAAAGTTTACATTTATGATTTAAAAAAAAGAGACACACCTGCAGGTAGGTTGGTGTTTTGAGAGGGATTAGGTTTAAAATGGGGATCTGGAATTAATTGTGCGGTGGGTTCAGGCTTTAGGGAAATTACAAAAGGTTCAAGCATGGTTGAATGGGGAAAAGCCATGAATGTTTGCTTTCAGGAAGGAATGTTTATCCCTCTATTTACCTATGAAAGTTCAGGCTTTTGCCCATATACTGTTACAGAATTTTCTTGCCATTCATATGCACATGGAGATGCTGGATAGCCTAGAGAAACTAGCTTTCTGGTTTTTTGAAAGCAGAGCTCCTTGCTGTGGAATAGATACACCCTGTCTTGGGCCTGGGGGCAGGAACAGGGAAGCGACTGACCCACAGGAGAGCTGGGGAGAGCCGTGTACATCATCACATAAACCACTTTGTATTTTAATGTGAGGCTGGCTGATTTTCAGAATGCTTTTTGATAGGGATTAGCAGCCAGTGGAAAGAAATCTTCACATCACCCTGGACTTTTTTTTTTTTTGGTAGACTGCAATTCTCATATTTCAGTACAACTTCTGAGAGAAAATAAAAATCACAGCCAAAGTTAAGGGGAATGAGTCTAGAAGATGTGTGTCTGGTTTGTGTTTTCAACTTGGCCTTAAGTCTGTCTTCAGGAAAAAAGAGATTTTTGGGGCACCATATTGATTTCTAGTTGACTGCTTCCCTATCAGGCATGCTTGGCAAAACATACCAAAACACATGCCTCTAATTATTAGTCTTGCCATCTCTCCAGGCTTTCCTTACTCTCCCAGCCATGCATATCACCATGATGTGCTGCTGGAATTCTTGCAGACGCCCTTGCCACACGTGTGTGGGTTGGGAGCAGAGGAAGGAAGGCACGGGAGGAAACGTCTGCAGTGCCGGGGCCATCTGCTTGTGGTGCAGGGTGTAGAGCTGAGTAAGAAAGTCTACTCTTGCTGTGTTCCCTCTTCCATGCTGACATGAATAAAAGCAGATTTCTGGACATAAACTAAGCAGACATGAACCAGAACAGGTACCAAGAGCAGATGTTTATATTAGCTCACGGCCAATTCTGCAATTTTCTGACCAAAAATTCTCTTTAAGCTGCCACTTCAGGCCTCTGTTCTGTACCATTGTTCAGACTAGGTAGCATAAAACAGGAAAGTGATAGAAGGTGGTGGGAGATGTGGAATTATGTTGCCTAGTCTTCACTCCATTAAAAAAACCAACCCAAAAACACCAGAAAAATCTTATTGGTAGGCTGTTGGGGAAAGAAAAAGATAGCCAAGAGAATGGGTAGATGCCAGTCTGAGCAGCCACGTGTTGCTCTTGAATTGCATATGATCCAGAGATGCTTTTTAGGACATTAAAGCTGTGCTAACTCCTTACAGTACCTTTGTCTCCTTCCTTTTCTGAGCAGTGGTAGGATCAGGCTGTAACGGAGGCACTGTCCTGCCATGGTGGAGAGGGGAAGGAGGTGCAGATAAATGAGGGCTCCTGGGTTACATCTGCACAGATACCTGCATAGCAGGAAGTGGTGGAACCGCTGTAGATACCTGTCATCATTTCTGTGACCTTTGTCCAAATGTCTCACACCACTCTGCTGGCCTTGTGAAATGGGGGCAAATTATGTGTTTTTTTCCTTTCTAGTTGAGTAAGGAACATTATTGTTTCCTTTCCTGACTTTTAGCCAAAAGAATCAGGCTTGTGAACCAAGAACAGAACAAACTGGGGGACAAATTCTGCAGCTTCCCTTTCCAAGATCTCACACAGTCAAACTCTTTGATGTAAATGTAGATGTTACCTGAATAACAGACTTGGCCCTTAAAAGGCAAAACAGGAGGAAAATGACCACAACTGAAAATATACAGCTTTTAAAATTCCTTCAGAGACACCAGAAAAAATTGCTCTTTTCAGAGATCATTAAATAACTTAAAGGAGGGTAGTCAGAGCACAAGAGGATACATTGAAGGACTTGCTTACGTGGTGGCTGGAGGCTGGGTAGAGGCAGGTTTTGGTATTTGCGTGGCCAGGGCTGTCCAAAGAAAACAAGCACGATCTGGTCAGTGTTGGGTGAACAGCGTGCCAGCATCCTCCCAATTTCTGCCAACACAAGGGACTGAAAGCCTGATATATATGATAACTGACCAAAGCTGTGGATGTTCTTGCTTGAGGTGTGCAAGGAGAAAGGGGGAGAAGCATATGAGAAATTTGGAAAGGTGCCGTTTACAAAGCTCGTATGAGGTCTCTCCTCAAGGAGGTTTGTGCATTGCTGGGTACAAGTGAGGGCTGTTGCAAGTTGAGTATTGTTGGTTCTCTCCATATTTAAAGACACCGGACATCCCCCTTCATGTTCTGGTGGGAAGTTGTTTTGCAGATCACAATAACATTTATAGCACTTTCACGGGTGGATCTTGGAAGTACTCTTACAAGTACTCTGCCATGGCAGGGAGAGCTTTGTTATTCCTTTTTTATAGCAAGAAAGGATCTCAACAGAAGAAAAATGCCTAGCTGAAGGTTGGACAAGTAGGTCAGTGGCAGAAAGTTTCTGATACCTTGTCCAGTTCTCTGGCTGTACTGCCTAGCTAAGTAATGATTCATTTAGTCACTGGGCTCTTCTTTGATCCCTACTATATAACAGTGAGGCATTGGAGTGTTTTATTGTGCTATTAAAAAGAACTCCTACTAGGGAGGTGGGAAGGGGAAGGTTTACTAGACAGCTGTGTTCATGATGAATTGGCTTTGTAGCCTTTTTTGGGTTTTGGGGTTTTTTGTGTTTTTTTTTTTTTTTTTTTTTAGCCTGTCAGAATAGGGGAAACAGGTTGCCAATGTAATTACACTTCATTATAGTTTATTTTGTGGCTTGTCTTGAAGCCTTTGGTTTTTTAATTCATTTAAATGTTGTTCTAGAACAGTGTGACTTCCTTCTGTTTCAGACCCCTTTAGCTAATGACTCCAGTGCTGCTCAGAGCTGAAAATGCTCTCTTTATTTATGACTATTTTTGTTGTTCTTGCATGGGATCTAGTATCATGTTCAAACTACTGAAGTACCCAGGTACTTTGGTTCTAAGCATAAAGTGTGCTGAATATTGATGATTTGTGTAAAGCTTATTTGGACAGGCTGGCATGCGTCAAGTTAAGCTGTAGAACAGCGCTTGGAAATGCTTGTGGTCTTCAGAGCCTAAGATCCCTGCAGTCTCAGATCCGTACCTGCAGGGTGTGAATACACTGCTGCACAAGCACTGTTACCCTTTCAGAAGCTTGTGGGTTTCTTGGGTTTATGTCAGGAATGTCACAGCTCTGAGAAGTGATCTGTGGGGTATAAAATGAATGTATCACTGGAGATGACACCGAGAACATCCAGGAAATGCAGAATAACCAGACACACACCTCTGCAGTGTTTTCCATTTTTAGCATTTTCATGCAAAAGAAAGTGATCTCATTATCTGCCACTAGTAATGGTATTTGCCTTTCCCTGTGGTTTTCAGGGTGTTGCTCCAATGCACTTTTGTTTGAGTTAGATTTCTGAACAAACAAGGTGAGAGATGTTTACACGAGTAGGACAAGGTGTAGAGATAGACAGGATAATTCTTGCTGCAGTGTATTCGGGTAGCGTGAATGTTGAAATTTAAATATTTGGCTTCTATAGTGAACATGAAGTCTTGATTTTTTTTTTGCGTTGTTCCGGAGTGTTCTGGACATAGGAGAAAAATACTGGCTTTTCCCCCCTGGGACCATTAAAACCCTACCGTCTTGAAAAAAATGAACCTACCCATCAAGCAGCATAGTGGTTTGGGATGCTGATTCTCTCTAAAGGCAAACATACTTATTTTGGGTGTTCCCGTTTCCTTAAATTCCTCAGGAATTCATGCATGCAAACATGAATTGATGGGCATCCAGAAATGGTCTGTGGACTGCTAATTCAGTTGTGCTGCAGGCTCTTCTTCAGGTGAGGGGTTCACATACTATTTAAAGTTTATGTCTCTCTTGTTGCATTCAGGTATTAGTACAAGGAGAGCTGAAGTAATGAGAAGTCACCATGGAGGCGCAGTCCCATAGCTCTACCACGACGGAGAAGAAAAAAGTGGAGAATTCCATCGTGAAATGCTCCAGTCGAACAGATGTCAGTGAGAAAGCTGTTGCCTCCAGCACAACTTCCAATGGTGAGTAACAGCAGGGATTTACTAGCAGCCAAACCTACAGTAATTTTATGTTCACTGCATTCCTTGTGAATTGAGCATTTGCACCTGGATTAGTGTTTGTTCTAAGGAAAGGCTAAAGAAAACTAACAAGGCGGGGTGGTGGTGGTGGAAAGTGGTAGGATACAATAAGGCCTGTTTTGGCATCAGGTGTAGTCTTTTTCTTCCAGATGTTCTAATTTGAGATGTAAATGTGCTAAGTTATTTATTATAGGAAGTTCCTGTTTTTGGTGTTTTCGAAATTGTCTTGATTAGCCTGGCAGGGCTTGTGAGTGCTTTGCATTTGGCCATTAAAATCTTTTACACGAGTTAGATAATTAGTTATTACAAAAGAGGCAGAAGTAGCTCTGTCAAAATTAATGGCAAAGGTTTTTTTCTTCTCTTCTTTTACAAATAAACTTTCTCCTTGCAAAGGGCTGCCCCCACCTACCCAAATTTCTTTAATGGCCAGGGACAAAACATCAAGAGAAGAGTGTATCCTCCCGTGAATTCATTTCAAAGTTGTGAATGTACAGCTTGTAGATTGGCAAAACTGGAGTAGTTTGTTTAATTCTCCCCAGAGATTACCTCACTTGACAATTCTACATATTCTCTGCCTCTCTGGAGAGTGGGTAATCCCAGCCCTGGCCCTTTCATTGTTCAGTGTAAGAGGAGGGCTGAGTGTATTGGTCCATGCTAATACAAAAGTCCCTTTGCATTAGGAAAGAAAATAGCTTGAAAAGGTGTGGGCAGAGTTTAGACCTGTGGATTTTGGATAGCTGCAGATTGTTGGTTTTTGCAAATCAGTCTAATAATGACTAAATCCAGAAGATGTCTTTCTGCATATTTTGGAGTCCTGCTGTACTCCTGGCTAAACATTTTCTGTTCACCCTTTCTGCTTCCATCATGCTCACTCATCTGGGCTTGGGGTCCAGGTCAGGTTCTCACTTTGATATATTGAAGAAAGGTTTCTGCTTTCTTAAAGAAACATGTGTCTCCCACTAGACTAAAGCAGAAAATACATGAAGCCTACAGCCATACTAGAGGGGGATCAATGTGGGTCAGTAAAAATTATATGGCACATGTCCCAGTATCCTTCTGTGTGACTGGACTTCAGATTCAAAGCAAACTCAGCACCTGCTGACCTACTAGTTGGAGATGATCCCCACGAGAGTATAGAAACTCTTGAGCAGCTATGGAAAAAGTTGCATCAGTTTTTTAAGGCATATGAAATTAGATCCTCAGCTGGTGTAAGTCAGCACAGATCCGTTGCTGTCAATAGAATTACAGTGGTTCACATTAGCTGAAGAGCTCCCCATTGGTTTTTTGGGTTTTTTTTTTTTGATAATAGGATTTTCCACATTGGCCCAAGTTTTCAAACGGACATGCACTTAAACATGTATATGTATTCTTTGATGTGTCAGGCTTTTGTACACAGACTTGATATTGGCACATACCTCTGACTGTTTGGGCTAGCTTTAACATTATCATTAAACATTTAGATTTAGAGGGCTAAAAATAAAGCCTTCAAGATGTTTTTGCCTAATTCTGACACCGATTTACCCTGTGGTCAAATAATTTGCTCTCTCTATTCTACCTATCAGCTTTAATGGTAATACTAGTTCTTAACTACCTGCTTCATCTAGGTGGTGTATTACTGCACGCCAGGGGCATCAAACTCCCAAGGGCTGGAATTATTCTAAGACTAATGAATGCCTAGAAATTTTTGACATTGGTATTGTTTCCTATTAATGGAATGAGATGCTAACATAGTACACATCCTGGGGCCTGAGGCTGCATTTGTTAAGGTAATGACAGTGACCTTTGTTTTCAGAGGGTAAGGACTGGGTCTTGCTAGTCTTTGTATTTAGGGAAGTCATCAGGATCTCCTAAGTTTGGGTTTCTAACCAACCTTCATGTATAACCAAGCAGACCACTTTCCAGAGATATAGGCTTGGGCTTCAAAGGGATAAAAAATTCCATTCCTTCCTGGATATGAAAAATTTCCTTTTAGTGTAGAGGCTCCATGGAGCATGTACCAAAAAAAAATACTCATACCAAAAGTTTAGGAACTTAAACATGAGTTCTACTGTTGCAATGTTTTAAAGTTTTGCTTCTTGTAGATGTGATTGTCGTGATAATGAATTTTGGTTACAAGGACCAATTTTGCATGAAAGCTGGAGCTCGCATCGCATTTGCATCTTTTGTTCTTTCATGCTGGTATGAGCATTACTACAGGAACGTCATCAGTTGGTATAAGACGCCACTCCTACAAAACCTGCAGCTTTTGTTGATTCAGTGGCTCTTTTTTGCAGAGGGCTGTGGTAATGTTAAATGGTTGTGATTTGCATTTGAATGCTCTGTTAAACAAGGTAAGGTACCCTTAAAAATAACAAAAAGGTAGAATGATCCTTGCTGGTTTTGTCAGAAGACTGCTGTCATTGCAGAGCAACATCGGCCTATCATACCGATATCACCTCCTAAGCATGCCTAATATCAGTGCTTCTCTCCTTCTGCACGACACATTAATTGGCAAAGTTTGCAGCGTAACATGTTCTTGAGTGACTTCTGTTGGAGGTGTGATGTAGAAACTAATATTTTCTCAGTAGCTCTGCTGTCTTCTGAAGGAGTCAGAACCTGGATCATAAATAGATTGAAAGCTGTAAGTTACGGGGTATATGCAAAGCTTTCAATCATGAAGAAACAAAGAAAATGCCATTCTTTTCAACAGCTCCCAAAAGTGAGTAACACACCCAGTATAGCGGAATCTATGTTAAAATGTATATTGAGTGTGGAAAACTTTTAAATCATATGATGTGCAATTGAAGAGCCTGGTGTATACCTAGGTGCAAGGGAAAGAAAGTGGAAAAGGTGACCTGGAAGGGCAGCTCATGTGTTAACCCTAACTATGCAGTGCAAGTTACGAGGCCCAGACTTGTGGGTGCCCCTTGGATGGTACCACCTGCACTGTAAACTCAAAAAATAAGCAAGCACAGGCTGTAGTTTTAATGTTAGCCACTTCTGCTGAGTTCCTGTCATTACTTAATACACAGAAGACTTCTGCTACACTCACCTAACTACAAACTGACTGTATTGCTAAGATGCTTGCACTGTGTTAGATAAGGGCCTGCCTGTGTTTCCATTATAAACCCCTAATTTCAGGGATTTATAACTAAGCCATTAAAATGTGCTCCAGGCCGAAACATGTGGCGAAGGTCTTAGTGCTGGAGCAAATTAAAACTTCTTTTAAAATCCACGTGGTCAAAAAAGTAAAAAAAATAAAAAATTGTGATAACTAACAAAAATCATCGGTGCACTTTGATCCCCAGTGGGACTTTGTAATTTGGGATCACTCTTGCTTTGTTTTGAATTAATTTTGCAGGCTTTTGATTTTTTTCTCCTTTATGTTTCATCTTGTGTATCCCAACCAAACTGAACGCAGTTTGCTAGGACACATTTCTTTGCAAATTGTTCCTTTTACTCCTCCTTTGTTTGACTGCTATATTTACTGCTAGGCTAATATCCATGTGGGGGAAGGCTGCTAAAGAAAACTGCTAACGGAGACGTTAATTCACAGAAGGCTGTATGAATAAAAAGTTTGGGCTAGGGTATGTCACTGGTATTACATTGGAATAATGAGGCCAGCATCCCAGACCACGTTGCTACCGCGGTGTTGTGTTGTCAGGCCTTGTCTTCTCACAGGCACATCCCTGCCACTTTTCTGGAGATGAAGCAGTAAGACCCTGTTCCCTACCATGTCAGTGCATGGATTTAGGTCATCATCCTGAAAGTTGCTGCATGCACACATAGGTTTCTGTCAAATTGTGCAAGGAATGGCTTTCTGAAGACAAGTATCCATTGATAAACTCATTAAAATTAGTTCTGTGCTCCCCTTGGAGAGCCTTCACCTGGCATTTCAGGTCACGAAACCTGCCTTGCTAGACCTCTGTTGGATAATACAGTAGCTCCTGTAATTTCAAGTAATCCCAGGAATAAAAAGAAATCTTGAGGTAGATGCTGTAAACATTGCAGGAGTCCACATGGTGACCTGCCTTGCTGAAGTGTAATGAACATTGACGGGGAGGTTTGTTCTCGGCTGCTCCTCCATGCTGCTCTGCTGGCGAGCTCCAGGGCTGGCAGGGCGAGCAGCGTGCCTGCTCCTCTTGCAGCCTGGCATATGAGCTGTCGCTGAGATCAGCAGCACGCTAAGTCGATACGTCAGGCTGAGCACTGCAGTGCTGGAGCAGAAAACTGCTCGCTCCCCTGCCTGCGCAGCCGTGCTGCCCACGCCTGTGCAGTACCCTCCTGCACCCCGGCACGGGGAATTGCCAGTCCTCCTGAGTCCCAGCATTGCAGTAAAGTCTTGAGCTCCAGTCCAGCAAGTACTCAAGCGAACGCCTCGGTTTAGGCACAGGAGTAGCTCTGTTGGCCCTAATGTGGGTATTTGCATGTTTACAATTAGGCAGTTGCTTGAGTGCTTTACCAGGCTGGCTGCTTCCACTCTATGCTCTGCTTTGTAGGTGAATCAGATTTATTGTTAGAGTACTTCCTAAGAGGCACTGACCAAAAAAACCACACGCTAACCTAACACAGCCCTCAGCTATATGCAATTTATTTTTTTTTCACTTGATCCGTAGCGTGGATATAATTAATTTTTTTCGCTTTATTTTCTAAAAAGTACTGAAAATTTCTGTGAGGGCTGAATTAATACTTTTACAAGGGAAAGCTGCACTTTGCAGCATTGCTTGGAGACCATTAGGAGATTGTAATACCGTGTCCAACCCTGATTTATTTACTGTTTGGCTTGTGAATTTTGTTGATGACTAAAATGCTTTCCTCTTTTGCACATTTTGGCTCTAAACTGATGTTTTTAATGTTGCATTAAAACAATGCAGTTATTGTATAGGGACTCCTTCAGTGTCTGACAGGCAAGCACTTATTTTCAGTTTGATGTGTTTTGTCTAGTTTTTGACCCATGAGCTTGTTCCAGTGTAATCTGATATTGCTTATTAACCTATTACTCTGCCTTTAAAAAAAAAAGCTAATTATAAACGTATGTAGGTTGTGGACTTGACTACCTTTATCAGGATCAGATAGTTATTGAGAACATACTTTAAAGTGATAGAAAGCAGAAATTATTATCTTAATGATGATGTAACTTAAAACCAAGCTTGATAGATGAATAAATGAGAGGAAGTTCATGCATCCACTTTGATTCTTTCAGAAGAAAAGCCAGCTTCATCTGGGTCTCCTTTTTTGTTTTTCCTAGAAGTTCTTTCAGGGTGAATGTGGGAAGTGTTCAGCAGTCTGCAACCCAGTAAGAGTCACGTTTCCTGTTTAAACTTTCAGGTGGTTGTCCTGCTGCTTGCTTTCAAGCTCACCATAAAGTAGGTGTTAATCATAATACCCGTTTTTGGCCCCCTCGTTGGACTGATGTGCACAGGGTCCCGTTGAGAGGTCAGGGTTCAAAAGAGGTTGTTAGGTATCAAGAAACATTGTACTATTTTAGCGGCCTGCAAATTGAGTCCTGAATTGATTATATATGAGACCTCATTCTACAAAATGATCAGGAGATGCCCTCCTCTTCTCCTGAAATCAAACGGGATGGAGGGGCCCTCTTCACTTCTCATTTTCAGGTCAAGGAGGAAACATCCTGTAGTATTAGATATTGGAAGTGATGACTTCAATTTGTAGGTTTTTCTGGAGGTTTTGTTTTTCAGCAAGGCAAATATTGCAAGTAATTCTTATCTGTAACGGTGGCATACAGCAGCATGAGAAGTAAGGCTAGAATGGTCACATGTGGTAGTGCAGAAAAGTAAGGACAAAGACCTGAACTTGTAAGGTTTTCCTTACCCTTCTGTTCTAATCATTGTGGCCAGGTCCTAAGAGGATAAACTAAAAAGAAGTACCTATCGCGGGGGAGCATAGTCTCTCCTGGTGCTTGGAAGTATTTGAAGCAAAAATATTGGTTGTAATTAAGTGGGGACTGCTAGTCTTGGTATATTGTAATCTGACGTGAGTAGCTGATTAAATATGTGTTCATTCGGAGTAACGCACACGTGATCCTTTAAGCTTACTAATAAAATTTCAGTTGTCAAGTTAGGGTTTATTGTAAACTGTAATAACTCGTTCTGCCTGATACTATTTTCTAGTGTAGTTTGTCAGTGAGCCAGCCCTACCTTTACCCTGCTCTAAAGCCAATGATCTGCAAGTGCAATACAGTATTGCTTCATTAATTCTGCCTAGATTTCCCTCCTTTTTTCCCCCCCTTCTCTCCCCTCCTTGCAGTGGTTAATAGCATAAGGGATATTAAATGTCAATCCTCCTGTATCCCTTTGCAAGTTCCAGAAAGAGATGATTGAGTGGCTTATCCCTGCAATCACTGTAATCAGTAAGTAATGACTTAACATCCTGCTGGATAACACGAAGTGGAATCGGGAGAAAACATTAGTTAGCAGCAGAAGCTTGCCACCTGTACAGGGTGGAGGTTAAATTTAGGGAATTATACACTGGGGATTTTTTTTTCCTGAAAAACAAACAAACAAAAAACAACCCCAAAACACCCAAGCAACCATCTTAACATTTTACCTGGGTTTTGAAATGGAGTAAGAATTGATGATAATAATAAAAAGGTTTTAAATGGGTCTCTACAGTATGGCAACGGTACCATGCTCAATAGCTCGTTCTTTGCAGGAGTCCAGTATCAATCAGACCTTAAAAAATTCAGGCTGTAGCCGACAGTACTGGGGAGGGGGAGTAACCAAGAGGTTTGATTTTTAGTAGGAAGAAGGCTCCTGGCAGCTGAAGCTTCAGTGATATTGTTAGCCTTCCAGAAAAGGGCTCACTAACGTTAAATCCCGGTCTCTGGGGAAGATACCCTAAAAGAGAAAGGGCCTCCTCATGACCTTGCACCGCTGTGCCAGCCCGTGCCACTGAAGTGGAGAGGCTGCACGGCAGCGTGGCAAGGCTCTGCAGCAGCACTGCTGCTCCAAGTGATGGCACCTTCCTCCCAGCTGCCAGAAACGGGTGTCAGCAAACACATGGGTGCCACGCGGCTGGGGAGGATGGGAAGGGCGCTAAAAAATAAAGGTAGGAAACCTCTCTCATCCAGAGGGTTTTCCTGGGTCCTGAAAAAAGACTGGACTTGGGAATCTGCAAGTGAAGGAGCTACACGGGATAGATCTTCTTCTTAAAGTAAATAAGAATTTTTGAAAATCCTTCTGACTGACTTAAAACCAGGCAATCCCTCTGGCAGGCATGGTATTTGGCTTTATGATCTGAGCTGTGTAAATTAAGGCAGTTGAAGTAATTAAATTACTTCACAGGTTTTCAAATGGCATTAGTCTTTTCTCTTCTAGATGTTTTCTATTTTGTATCTGTCTCCAGTTAAAAGGAAATAATCAGGCGTCAATGTTGCATTTGATTATATCCCTGCTCTGTATGTTTGCCTTTACCTCCCTCGCTCCCCCCCCTTTTTTTTTTATTTTTTCTTTTCCAGAAGGTATAAAACCTTAGCCTCTTCTTACATAGAATTTTTTCCTAAATACATATGCCAATAAGTGGGAGAAGTGTGCTTAAGGTATGGTATGTGATTATGTAAAGAAGGTACTGTTTTAAAACTACGTTCTCTGTATTCTTTCCAAGCCATATCTCATTATTTTGGGGTGAGGGTGGGAGGGGAGGGAGATGCATTCTTTTGCCATCCCAACTAAGAGTGAATGGGATGGATTTTATTGCTGCGTTTTTTTTATTTCCCATTAAAAGTCTTTGCCTTTGATGTATACTGCAAGTGGTCACAATTTAATTTGCAGATTCTATTTTTGTTCGTAAGGCTGGCAATTCAGAAAAATGTTGATTTGCTTTTAAATGTGATCTGGACCTACAGATGAATGCGTATTTCAAGTGTGCAGAGGCACTTTGGAAAAGAGAAGTATGCAGGAAATACTGGGTTTTGTTCAGATGATTTCCAAATTCGTAAGCTTTATGGGTCAGATTATCAAAAAGCAGCTCCTAATCTTGTGCCTGCAATCAGTTGGAGTCTTGCTACACAGGAGCTATGTGTACACATTCTTTGCACATGCCAACCGCTTAAAATATGCTGGTTTCCATGCATTTAGTATAACTTTTCATGCATGTTCCACATGCAGCCAAGTGGAAATGTGAAAACTTAAGTCCCACACGTGCAATAGGTTGAAAATGTACCCAGATATCCCAGACTAAGGGGATTTTTTTTTCTGCTTAATAGAACAGTTTTGTACTGATGGGAGTTTTTCCTAAGATGAGACAATAAATTGCTGAAACTTAGGTTAGTATTAGGAACTGTATGTTCTCTCTCTCTTGCCCTCTCCTCTCTCTCTGGCCCCGTCATGTACTTGCTTTTCTCTTCTTTTCCAGCGCAGGGGTTCATACATAACAACAGAGGATTTTGTAGAAAAGTTCCTTCTGGGCCTGACCAGTATTGTATTCCCGTCCTCCTTCCTGGTCTTTTTCTTTTCTTTCCTTCTTTCTCTCCTTTCTCTGCTCTCCCTTTTTTTTTTTTTTTTTTTTTTTGTTCTTTCTTTTAGTTTTCAGAAAGTTGAGTTCCATCCCAATTATTAAATCTTCGGAGACCATTCCCACATGGTTCTGTAAATGGTAGCTTCATCCTGAGTTCTTTCATCTCTTTTCCTGCTCTCCTGGCTTGACAGTTGAAAAGGTCTGACTGTGCCACACAATGGTTTGATTGGTTTCTCTAGGGGAGGCTTTACCCTGCCTCATCATTCGCCAGGCAGGTGGACCAGAAAGTCTCTTGATTCTTTTGTTGCCTCTCAAAGTCCGAGGTCTTTGACTGAATAAATCCTCCGTCATGGGATAATTTGCTAAAAGGAGACTGAAAGATGTGAGAGAAAAGCCTCACTACTTGGGTGCTGAATTAATGAAATAACTGGGCCTTGGAGTTTGCAATTGAAAAATCACCAGGAATGCAATGGGTGGAGACAGGCCTCAGAATGCAAGCCCCTTACTTCCCCATAATAAACTATGAGAGCTTTAAATGATATTGCTAAATACGTCGGCTCGCCTGGCCGCCTCCGGTTATTTGCATTTGCAGCCCTGTTCGGCAGGGGAAGCCCGAGCAGAATAAAAGCCGTTTTGGTGCAGCGCCTAGTTAGTCATTAGATTATTACGAGGGGCTGGAAAGAATTCCATATGACAGAACTAGGGTTGAGTTAACACAGGACGAAAAGTAATTTACAGATAGGCTGTCCTCAGCCATCTTCGTAGCCCCTGATAAGGTTTCATTTCAGAATGGATAGGCGACATTTCCACTTACGGGCCCATTCTGCGACACCTGTGATAACAGCTTCTGGATCCTAATTGAAATTGGTTTCAAAATGGATTTTCACTTTTCTCTGTCTGTGGAAAATATTGAATGGACTCAGAGCTGCCACAGAGAATCCCAGACCTTGGAAAATGGAGCAAGAAGCCAGGATCATCTTTCATAACTGTGTCGATGATATGACAGTTTTGTTATCTGTCTTATTAATGAAATCATTGATCACCTGATGAGGGAGATAATAAACTACATTTTTGCTGCTGTTCAGGAAGCTCAATTAGATTTTTTAAGAATACAGATGGGGGAAAACCAAGCCAAAACAATGAAGTGAATGATTTCAGGTCTATTTTCAACTTTGCTTTTCTTGAAGATTTTTAGACAGAAGAAGTCTCTGAGACTGTAAAATGCTTGCTGCATCTTGAGCTTTTTGAAAGTAAAAAGGAAAAAAAAAAAAAAAGCAAACCTGATGCTCACGTTAAGACTTCGTTATTGTTTTTCATTTTTAACAAACCGCACTAAGTAAATAACACTTAAGTCCTAGTAAGTGCCATGGAAACTCAGATGAACTGAGAAACAATGGAGCTCAATTTTAGCTGAAGTGGGATTAGTGATCTGAACTCTCTGAATGCCCTGACGTGGACAAAGGCCGGTGCTAAGTGTAACGAATGTTTGCCATGATGCTGGTCCTCCTGAAAATTATTTCTTCTTTAAAAGTGGACTTCAGCCTTTAGTTGTTAAAGCTGCTCAGGCATTTTGGAAATATAAATTATTTTTTTTTGTACTAATGGACTTGAGAAGATTTTTAAATGCAAGTAGACATAATAAACCGCCTGCTCAGGATAAAATGCATGTGCAGGCTTTGAAAATAAAACCTGAAAGGATTTTGAGATGTGTTGTTTCCCTGGCTGTTTCCTAATTATTGGGGAAAGAGACAAATCTGTTGTTTGTGCTTGGTTGCTCTGGAATGCACGCTGTATTCCTTGAGGAAGGTGGGAAGGGATAGTTTTTCTGAAGAGGGATGCCGGTGACTTCTCATATTTCACTGTGAATTGTATCCTAGGTGTTTCTTCAGTCCCTCCGCTGGTGTGGGTCAATCTATCCCCCTTTTTAAGCTTGAAAGGGGAGCTCTGATCAAAGGCTTGAATGATGTCACTGATCTCTGGTGATTGATTAGGAACAGAAGTTCTGGAGCATTTTGCATGTCCGCCTTTTCCTTATCACTTCAAATCCATTAGTGCCTACCCATTAGGGTAGCTTTCAACCAGGGGAAAAATAACCCATGCACATATATATATATATATATACATACACACACATATATATATATGCCCTCCATGTATATGTGTATGCGTACATAGAGAAAAGGAATAGGAGGGTGTACAGGCTTCATGGTAGGAGTTATAAATGTATTTTTCCTTAATGTAAAAGGGAACAATTTTTATTGGTCTGTGTTGATACAGGGGATACTTATTAATTGCTAAACTCTCAGGTGCAATTCTCCTCTGTTCTTCTGCAGCAGCTCTCACAGATTTAAATCCACGTAGGTCTCTCTTGTCAGTGGGTTTTTGGTTCCTTTACCTTAATTTGCTGTAGTTTACCCAGAGAGGAACCATACCCCTGCTTGTAATTTCTTTGCTGTGCCTGTGATGCACGTTAACATCCACTGTGTGTGTCAGTGGCTTAGAGATATATTCTAATTAGAGATTGAAAAAAAAGATTTAAAATGTACATCTCTTGAAATCTCAGAGTTAGCCAGAACGTATGTTAACATGTTAAGAGAAAAGATCTTTTGTTTGTAAAGGAGGAGCAGTCCTCTGACTCTCGGTGGTGTGGGAGGTGGGGCAGTGGGGTTTACTCGTGCACATAAGGGTGGTGTGTGTGAGCAAGCGGTATAGGACTTGAATCGGACTTCTTTGTGGTATAGATGAGGAAGATGGGTGGTGTGAAGCTGGAGTCTGTTCCTAAATATCCCTCTTCTAACAGCATATTGTGATTTAAATGAGGAAGGTAAAAACTCTGCACAGGCTTTAAAAATCTTGAGTTAATTAATTATTCTGGTAAATTGAATCTTTCAGTATGTAGGATAATTCAAAAATGTTAATGTTATTTTTGTGTATCTCTTTTCCCCTTTCTTTTTGGTAGGTTGGCTCATTTCTCTCTCTCTCTCTCAAATCTCCTTCACTCTCTCTTCTACTGTTGTGCATTTCACACCAGGAGATGACAAGTCTTGTGATTGCAGCAGAGGCAATTGAAAGAAAATAAAAAGAGAGTTCTTTTTCTCTGGTGCTGGCCCATGAACATACCGTAAAAATTGGATTAGACACACCTAGAGTTGGGATTGATTGCATCTTGAATAGGAAATTAGAACATCTGAAAAATTCCTTTTTGGATGGAACAGAAGCACAAGAAGGAAAAGTTGGATGGAAACCAGAGAAGAACTGTAAATCACTATTAAAGTTACTTCCTATGGTTTACCATTGGCTGTCAAAGAAAATTGCCTCGGGCTTGTTTATAGCTAATTCCCTTTATAGAAAACTTCAATTTCTGGACCGGCCTCTGAACGGGATTGATAACTCTGTTTATAAGACCAGGATGGGTATCTAAAGATAACAGATAATGCAAATGAGCCTTTTTTTGATAAGCCAGGGAAGCAATTATGGATACAACTTGGTTGATGGATTTCAGAAAGTCTTTTCACAGATTATTGATTTTTTTTTTTTTTTTGCATTATAGTTTTCTTAGTGGTGTTAGAAAAACAAAATCAAAGTCACTTGAATAGAACTGAAAAGATGGAGCGGCTGATACAACCAGCTTTCCTACCACTTGTAAACATAGCGAATCAGATTAAAAAAATAAACAGGCAGTCCTCAGCCTTCTCTGGGAGAAATAAGTTTTGATAAAAATGTGTGTTTAATATTCAATTTACAGTTTCATCCAAAGTGTGTAAATCTAGATGTCCAGTGGGAGTTTACAGTCCGCTCCAACTTTAACTCAGATAAAGCGCTCCTCCTAAACTCTCTTCCTGCTTTTATTTTTGAATTTGTATTTCTGCTGGAGAGGAGGGAGGTGGAGGCTGCACCCCGCGAGGTGTTTGAGGCTCTCTCCCCAGGGTGCTCAGCACCTGTGATGATTAAGCGCTTAACCCTGGGCTGATTTTGGTGCTGACTGCAAGGTGTAGGTTGCCGTGCGGAGCGGGGTCAGGAGGCGGCTGCACTGCGTGGAACGTTTCCCCCTCAGCTCCACGGATTTTCCCATTGGAAGTGCCTGGGAAGCTGTGGCTTCTCACAGCCAGGAGGAGACCTCGGTGGGGATGGTGGCTGCTGAGCGGGAGAGGGGAGGCTTGGCTTCCCCACCTCAGCGGTTTGGCTTAGCTTGCTGATAGTCCAGCCTGCTGCTTCTGCGTGTTGCACCCCGTTCCTTGCCCCATGGTGTTTGTGGGGCTGCCCCGAGGAGGCAGATCTGCCCGCTCCCTGCAGGCCAGAGGACATCCAAAACAGGGAGCCCGACTTACAGGATCCACAGTGAGACCGGGGTGAGACAAAATTAACCCCATAAAAGGTGCATGATAAGGCGCGTTTGTGGTCATAATTTTGTCTTGTTCTTTAGTGGTAAGACAAAGCTTTATTTCATTTAAGACCTCAGTCCAAAACTCACTGAAACGCTGGAAGGATTTTTAGCAACTTTAACTAGTCCAGGCTTTAAATATTTAATCTCACGTGTCGCTTCCGAGTCTCCTTACTTACTTACTTACTTACTTACTTACAAGCCATTGTCTTTTAGTTGATTCCCTTCAGTGGGACATCTGGGGTCCTGACACTCTTGATCACTGTATTACAACCTTCATCTCTGAAACTTGAGATAACTTCTCATGAAGCTATCTCAGGACCTAATCCTGGAAATGTGCTTTCTTTTGCAGATGTCCTATTTGAAGGCTCTTCTGTATCATCAGAAAAAAATGAAAAAAAATTATGACTTAGTTTCCATGCAGTTGTAGTAATTAGAGTGACTCCTTGTAGTTTGAACTACTCCAGGTTTCAGGGATTTGGTAAGATACGAACTTTGCTTCTGTCATGAAGCCAGTGGCGCAACTGCCATTGACTTCCACTGAAGCAGAATGTGAATCCTTTTATTTATTTGATATTTAAATATTCAGTCACAAACTGCTATAGAACTCCTGTGTTTTTCACAGGCGTTTTCAGTGCCTTCATAGCGGATCACCATCTCTCACTGGAAAGCAAAACTGAAAACAGCACAGTTTTGCTTAGAGAATTGCCAGACTTCTAAGCTGTTATCTGAACATTATTTTAAAACTCCTTTTCTGAATGTGTGCATGATGAATTATTTCTTACCTTCAGAGACTTTTGGCTGAAGCGTTAGAGTGAATGGTCATTGGCATCTTTAAAACTCCAGGGTGGGTACAGGATCACAGCTTCTCTCCCAGCTTCATTCCCAACATTCATCCCAATCTAAGTCAGTGCCATGTTTTCTACATATTAGTCAAGGAAAAATATTTATGATGGGTTTTATTTAATATTTTCAATTTGATGTGCATAAGCATCTTCTTCTGACAGCCTCCACGAGCTTAAAATGTCTGTTCCAAGACACCACTTAATTTGCTGACATGATAGATTTTAACGTTGCATGTATAAGAGCAGAAACAATTTAGAAGTCCTGTTCTCAGCTTTGAACACTTTCTTTTGATTGTTCAGAGGATAGGGGAAGGTAGGTTGGTTTTGCTGTTTAAATTCCCAAAGACCTTTTCTTCAGTCATCTAACGTAAATCAGAATTAAAGCCTTGCATACGTTTCCTTTGGCACCACAAAATTAATTCTTTTTTTTTTCTCTGAATAAAAAACTCAGTGGGAAGGATACCAAAGCATCTCAAGTAATAAAAATATTTCAAGGGAATGTGATTTATTGCTGCATTTATCTTCAAGGCTCAAAACAGATGCTAAAAATAAGCCTGCTCTTAAAAAACAATAATTATATCAAGTGAATAAGAACCACAAGCAGATATCAAAAATTCCACCAGGTGTTTACAACAAAGGGGGAAAGAGCAAGAGTGGAATAAAGGAAGAAAGGCAGGACCTAAAGGAAAAGGAAGGAAGGAAAAAAAGAAAAAGAAAGACAGAAAGAAAGAAAGAAAAAGAGAGAGAGAGAGAGAGAAAGCAAGCGCTCTGTGCTCCTCTATGGTGCTCTCATTTAAACGGATTTCAGGTGAATTTTTTGGTTGTCATAGTTGGACTGAGAACATGTCAAAAATCAGTATTTTAGCATTGTTAGGCAGAAGTCATTGTTTGTGGGACCACTACCTTAACTGCAGAGGTGTAAGAGCAGGTGTGCAGGTGAAGAGTAGTTGATACAGAATAATTTAAGATGAATTTTCATGATAGATGAAAGTCAGAAAAACATTGCATTTCAGACTCCTTAATTATGGAGAAATATGTTACCTTTAGATGTAAATGTTAGACAAGAAGGGAGAGCAACGGGATTTTGTTGTCTGAGTGCCTGAACATAGTTTAGGCTGCTGCTTTTATGCTTGCATTTGGACAGGCATACTGTGTTGGATTTATGTCACTTACCGTCTGACATGTGTAGGCTCTTTGGGAAGTGAAGGCAGAACCTCAGCCCAACACAAGAACAGAGCAGGAGGTAGGCACAGTGTTGACTGCTGGCTTTTTGCAGTCCCAGATAAGTCAGACTCCCTGGCCGGGCGTCTGTGTAAGTGGGGTTGCTTTGAGCGTGTGCTCGGCAGGGGTGTGATGGGCATCCCTCGTATCTGCAGGTCTCAGGCGTGGCCTGGCTGTATGCAGTATTGCCTTGTACAGATGCTTCTGGATTTCCAGGAATCTTGGCTGCTGTGGACACCAAATCCTTGGCAGTCTGGTTGTAAGAGCCCCGTCTTGCAGGATTAAACTTATTTTAATGTGGAATGTACCTAAACAATGAGAAATTTAGAGGAATCTAAGGAAAATCCTTTATTTTGTTGGGCTTATATTTTGTTTTAGCAATAAAGAGAGCAGTGAAATTGCTTTTCCTTGGTTCTGCTGGAGGAGTTGCAGAGGGCAGCAGTGTGTCTATCTCAGGCTACCCAGCTGTAATTGAAAGGGAGAGCGTTCAGAACTTAGCAACAGTTAATTCTTCTTCAAAATGTAAAGAGTCTTTGAAGTTTGGTGGATGTTATCTGAAGTAAACACAAGCCACGAAGAGGTATGAAATGATCTCACTGAAAATCTGTTTCCCAGGTTTCTGTCCCTTCAGGTTGTAGACTTCTCTTTCGCTTGTTCTGGAGGTCAGGCAGGATCAGTTTCCAACCTGAAGAGTGAGACATAAAAATAAAAATGTGCAGATGTTGCAAACAACATGGTAACACTGCTCATTCTTCTGTTGCCTTCTCCTTGATAGGTTCATCCAGCGTAAATTCTTTCTTAAGAGGTCAGCAAAGAGTGTGAAGTTGGCTCGTGTGACTATTCCCAGTGATCCTAGTGATCTCAGTTTATTACAAGGAATGGAGTTGAAAGGGAGAGATGGAAGGAGATTCCACTTAGAGTTTACAGTGTGTTTGTTAAATTTTTGTTTTAGTTTTTTAAAAAACTGCTCTCTGGTACAATATTTTTAAAAAAAAAACCCACACCACTCAGAAGGCTTCTATTCATAAACACATGTTTCTTTTTGTTTCAGTGCTGTAGATGCCTGTGAGTGACTTAAAACTAAAAGGGACCGTGGAGGCAGGGGAGAGGAGGATGATGTTTTCCATTTCAGTGTTTTAGGAAATAAAAATTAGGAAACACTAATAGGTGTCTGTTCTTTCCCATTCTTTATTAAAATGCATGGGATGTGGATCAAATTACTTTATTCAGTGCTCAGCATTTCAGCTACCTTGAAATGGGAGACTGCAGGCAGTGGGATAAATTCCCAGGAAACTTGCCCAGTTTCACTACTGCTTATACAAGCTTGCCTGTATCCACTGGGGAATGCTATTTTGTAACATTATATCAGGATGAGTATCCCTGTTTACTTTAGCTCTGGGACGCCAGAAGTAGGTGAGTGATGGTGGTGGTGATGATGATGGCTGTCTCTCTCTCTCTTCTTTCTGGGGTTCATGAAAGACAATCATTTGGGACCTTTACCAAATCAGGGTGCTACCCCTCACTGCATTGCTATCATCTGAAAATAACATGCAATGTACATTACTCACAATAAGCAGTTATGGTTGAGTTATAAATTATTTTGCAATTGCCATGTTTTTGGAATTGTCTAAATGGATAGTTAAACTTGTGGTGGAGACAGCATAATTAAGGATGCGGAAGTGACTCCCTTATTAGACTGCCTTCTTGTTGGGTTTCAAGAAAAAAACCATCACAGTTTGTTTATATGCTGGTATTTTATCTTTGCGGATGTATGTTCAGCTCTTGGATGTGCTACAGTTAAGATGGGATTGGAGGTCTTGTCCTTACCTCTGTTAGATAGCTGTTTATGTCGCAAGGAAATGCCTGAGAATTTCACAGTTCTGAGGTGACTACTGTAAATTCACTGTTGGGGCAGATGAGATGGCTGTGAACCTGTAAGCACTGCAGACTGGACCTTCTTGTCTTTGTCACGGTGGTAGCACTGGGAAACATCTTGTTTGTGGAGGCAGACCCTTTCTTTTATGAATGCACATGCAAATTCCTCACTGGAACCTGCAAACGAGCACATGTTGGGTGCGCCTACACATGCTCTGATTTATCACTGCATCCTTCTGCTTGGGTTACTTAATGCAGAACCAAGAAGTCATGCTTGCAAAAGTCTGTGCCAGTAGGTAGCAATCTAGCTTCCTTACCTGCAGGCCTAATTTTATGTCAAGAATTGCCACCACCTTGGCAATAAACCCTTGCAACCGGGTAGTTAGTCTGATGATGTTAGTTATTTGCATTTTTTAGTGCTTGTTGAGGGCTGGAATGCTCTGAGGACTCCAGCGAGGCTTGGAGTGACAAGGACAATACATCTTACGGCACATTTCAGAGTGAAAACAATCTGTTAGGGTATTTATTGTCCATAGAGACACTTAGCATGAAGGTTCTCCCATGCAGAGCAAAGAGAGATGCTCTCCTGACAGAAAAAGCGAGACCTACAATGGAACGGATCTGTGAGGGCATTGTGAAGAGGACTCTGGGAAGTGGGTTGGGTAATGACAGTGGTCACTGAGCTGAGGTGACACAGGTCACCTTGTGGGGTGGTATAGCGATCAGTTATGTTATCTTAATTCCTTACTGTCTCCCTAACTGGTAGGGTCCATTCCTCTTTGAGAAGTTCTTTTTGTTCCTTGCCTGAAACCCACTAAGCTGGGTAGAGGAAATTTCATTGTGTTGTGCTTTCCAAACTGTCACTAATCCAGCCATGTACTGTAAAATTAGCTTGAAACGGTGATTGCTTGAAGATAAGGACCTGACCTAAAAATCCCAGATCTACATAATGTAAAATTGTCTTTGGATGCTGATGGGTGTTACTTATGCAGGCTGCTACCCTGGAATAATTTATATGTATGTCTGTTGGTGGGACTGGGAAGTTGTATGTAAAATGCCCATTTAAGAACAGAGTTACAGGTTGAATGAAATTAGAGGAGAATCTCTTGGCTTCTTTTCATCGTGGATATGAAGAGATTTCTCTTTCATGATGTACAAGGTTGAGCAAGCTAAAATAAAGTGGCAGGTGTCATTCTTAACATGTGAGTCTGCACTGGTGGAAGTGATTGTGCATATGGCTTTTGCATATGCTCCGGGAGTTGCTGTTAAGTCAATATTTACTTCTCAGGGAGTAAATGCCAGAGTTGTGTCTGAGAGCTGCTACTGCTGCATCAATGAAAGAGTTATTTGCTATGTCATCAAGCATCCTGTGGTGCAGATTCCTGGAGTTTTAGAAGTGTTGTGATTATGAACTTGTGGTAAGTAGCTGGAAACACAAAAGGTGTTTTTTCAGGAACTCTGTACAACTTTCCAGATCATCTATTTAAAAGATGTTGCACAGTGGCTCTCTAATGTTTCACAAACAGCTTAAGTGTTTCTCCTTTAGGACCTTTAACATCATCAAGGAAGGTATATGCCAGCTGGCATCACTGAACTTTTGGTTAGAAGTTTTATTTTGTTGCGGGAGGATGATGGGGGAGAGAGTTCAGCTGATAACTTCTGGAGCTGTTTTAATTAGCAGCCTTTACACAGAGACTACACTCAGTCCGGGTGGGACTCCCTCCCAGCAGAAAAGCCGTGGGCTTCACTGAAGATTGCAAACATCTGACATGAGGTAGGGTATGTAAGACGGTTGCAATATGGTTTTGTGTGAATGCTGAAGAATGCTTTAAAAATGCTCTTTTTTTTTTATCAGATCACCATTACCTTCCTGGGGGACCCACCTGTGCAGAATTTATGCAGACAGGTTCTCTGTCAAGGGTGGGAGAAGGCAATCTGCAGGTGCAAACGTGTGCTGCAGTGCCACATCAGTGCTGGGCACACCTGCCATGTGTTTGTGTTTATGCATAAATGCATTACTCCTCCCACCCTTACTTTCTGCAGAATGTGGCTACCGCTTTGCAAGTCTGTGGGAGGTAAGCTGGTGGTTATGTGGTATTTAACCTTTGACTGCGCTTTGTGGGAAGCTTAAAAGTCTTCTGGGAAAGAGGCTGTGGTGTGAGGCTGCCTGTGTCTTCTCCCTCTGCCTGTAAAGCCAGGTTGAGCATAACCTCCTCGGAAGTGGGAGGCTTCTGTGAAGTTCAGGGCCTGATTCACAGTGTATTGAGGTCAGTACCTTCCTAATGGGCTTTGGCTAAGTCCCTATGAGAATAGGAGCAACTGGCCCACAGAAAGGGTGCTAACCCATTTTTCACAATTGCCTCCTCTCCACTGAAGGAACCAGTGGGGAAAAACATGACTCTTAATGACTGCTGATTATAAGTAATTAGGAGTCACTCAACATTTAGGCTAACACATTTAGGTTGTGTTGTGTTTTGCATTTATTAAGTGTTGGCTGCTCTCCTGTGGCTTGGTGTCTTTGCTTAGTATCTCTCGCCAGTCCCTTGTGTAAACACTGGGGGTTAGATGAGGAGATGGGCCCCTGGTTTGAATACTTTGGCATCCCATGGAGGCTGGCTGCCATGTGAGCCCCTTCTGTGCTGTGTTTTGCTATGGAACCACTAATTAGGAAGTGTTGAATTTTATCTTTAGTGCTTGCGTTTATCTTAGCTGGATTTTGCATGGAGTGAGAATTATTAGTCTATAGGTGATGCACAGCATAGAGCTTAGATAATTTAAACAACGTGGCTTGTGCAAACACATAGCATGCTGAAATGTAGTAAAGCCAAAGATTTTTCATTTGTAGCACAGGGTCCAGTAAAGATCAACCAGTCCATACTGCAGTCATGGTACACCAGCCGTGCTCTTTGGCATAACTGAGTATATTTCTTCTTCTTTGCAGATCATGTAACAAAAAGGTAGCAGATGAATCTAATAAATAATCCAGCAAACACTTTCATGTGTTGTTTACTGTAAAATAAAATTAAAACCTGTACCATATGTTAGTTTTTCAGGGAAACAGGTTTAAAAAAAAAAGGGGGAACACCTCAAAGACGAGATGTTAGCATTTACATGTACCAAAGAGAATTTTGAAATTAAAAAAATTTAAAAAATATGGATTTGCACTTCAGAAATGGTGTTGTCTTCATCTAGTTCATACATGTGGAGGTGAGGTGAAATTACACAGTTAAGCTGTGATGTGACAAAGGCAATGTATAACCTCTTTAAAGTCTATATAAATCAAACCTTTAACCTACTGCTTTTAAAAGGGAATGCCTAGAGGATGCTTTTGTATAACACTTTTTTTGTATTCCATTTAAATGTAGATTTTTAAGGACTTTAGTATAGTGGTGCATCTTTTGCAATGAAATGTTAATCAGGACTCTTTTGTAGCAGCTTGGTTGAAAGATAGAATATTTAGTACTGTTGTATATTGACCCTACATTCCTTACACATGCACATACAGGCTCTCCTTCCCCCCCCCCCCCCCCCCCCCAGTGGTAAGGAAGTATTTTTAGTTAACATTTGAAGAACTGATCTGTGCTTTCCATTACTGGTAACTTGACTTAGTTCCATTTCTAGCAGACTGCTAGGAGAGGAGTATAGTACTTGGGTGGCTGAATGTAGTTAATATCCACGATTGGTCCCTTTCCCCATGTGTCCTGTGTTTCTGAGTAGTAGGTAGGTTACTTTGAGCAAATTTGTGATATTATTGGAGATCTGGGCTTCTGTTTCCATTGATTACAGTAATTCTCAACCAGTAGATATGACTGTATTGTTGTTGTGGTTTAACCCAGGAGGCAGCTAAACACCACACAGCTGTTAGTTCATCACCCCTGCAGTGGGATGGGGGAAAGAATTGGGGAAAAGAGAAAACAGAAAGATTTGTGGGTTGAGATAAAGACAGTTTAATAGGACAGAAAAGGAAGGAAAAAATGATAGAAGAATATACAAAATAAGTGATACACAATGCAGTTGCTTACTACCTGCTGACCGATGCCCAGCTAGTTCCTGAGCAGTGGCTCTGCCAGCTAGCTTTCCCCTGATTTATATACTGAGCATGACATCATATGGTATGGAATATCCCTTTGGTCAGTTGGGGTCAGCTGTGCTGGCTGTGTCCCCTCCCAGCTTCTTGTGCGCCCCCAGCCTTCTCAGTTGGTAGAGCGTGAGAAGCTGACAAGTCCTTGACTTAGCGTAAGCACTGCTCAGCAACAACTCAAACATCAATATATTGTCAAGATTCTTATCATACTAAATCTAAAAGAGCACTACACCAGCTACTAGGAAGAAAATTAACTCTATTCCAGTGGAAACCAGGACAATTTTAGTGTCACGTAGATTACTTGGGTTTTGGTTTGTAATGCTGTAACCAAAACACTAACATTCAAGGTAAGTCCTGAAGCACACACAACTGCTACTAGAAATTGGGTTATTTAGGTGTGTAAATTGAAGTGTGTGCCTAGACTGTTCACAGGTTGAGGGCCTAAATGATCAGTTGAGTTACTCAATAAATGTCTTTTTACAAAGTTTGTATCTTTTGAAGAAAGAAGCATAAAAAGTAAATTTTATTCTTACTAATGTCCCGTCATAATGAGCCGAATTTGATTTCCTCTGGTGTAATGGGTCAGAGTTTGTTCCAAGATTAATACTTGTTTCACAGAAGTCATATTTCATGTAAAATTACTTGGTTTCTGTCAGATTTTTCTTTTTGATTTCTCGATCTTTCTGGATTATTTTTTCACTAATTTGATTTTGTGTGGCTTGATAAAAGCCATAATGATAAGGATATTTTAACATTAGATTGAGTTAACTGAGATTTTCACAAAACCCTGGACTTCACAATGCAGGAGTGATCCTCCTTGATGTAAGGCTTTACTTCAGCTGTGTCTCTTGTGTATCATTTTCATTTTTTAAAGGGACATGGTAATAAAAGATGTCAGGAGTCAGTCTGTCACAGAATGGCAATGTGTGGGATTAAGTCTGTAGGGTCTACTTTCAGTGAAGTCCAGAGCACAGATTTGGACTGTGAGGATGAGAGAAGCAAGGGAGATCGTCTGCTATTCATGCACTGGCAGGTATTTAGTGTGGGATTATACTTTGCGTTGTCTAAACTCTGCTTTCACAGACATCAGTGAGTTTTCTGCAGCACAAACAGAGCTGTGTCAGTGCATGCAGCCTGATGATCCTTCTTTTAAAACTTGGCAGTGGCCACTGCACTGGAAATCCTCATCATGTGTTTGTTTTTATCTCCTTTCTAACACGGGGGGGGGGGGGGGGGGGGGAACCCCACCAAAACTCAAGGGGACTTGATAAATGAACACTTTGACATCTTCTCAAACTTTATCTGTTAGGCTGGTGTCCTGAATGTAACGTTCTCTTCCCAGCTGCCCCAAGCTATTTGCTGCGGGATGGTACTGTGCAAATGCAAACCAAGCTGAATGTTTGCAGTCAAAAGGCAGATTGCATCATGATACTTTGTGTAACACAACCCAAAACATGCAAGGATACCTCCTGTGGGGATGGTGGAGTTGAGGTATTCCATTTTGAAAAACAGTGCCAGCCAGGTTCACTTGATATCAAGGTATTGCTATATTACACTGGCAAGTTAAAACCAAAATAATGCCAGGTGTTTCAGTATTGTGTTTAGCAGGAACCTAGTATAAATATTTCTGATTTTCTGCCAGTCTCTTCCAGTTCTGCAGGAATCACCAGAGCACTAGGAAAAACAAGTCCCTGGCTGTTGTATATATATGTGGACTATTTGTCCCCCAAAAGAGTCACACTCGTACAGAATGAATAGGCTGACTGGCTCATTGCTGTGTAGGCTTCAGACTTTATTTTTCCCTGATGAGTCCTGAGATTTTGGAAGGATCTGTACTCTGCAGCTCTGTGAGGAGGTGGTAGCATTTCTTGCTCCATTTCACTGAGAATTTTACCAGGAAGTGTGGACTCAACTTCTTCCATGTGGCTTATTACAGTGTGGCTACAGCTCTGTTGGTGACAAAGCATGGTAATTTCTTAGTTTTATAACAAGGAGTCTGTCTCTAGACCTGAAGACAAAACAGCAAGCAGTAACCTGCAAGAGTTCAAATGAAGCAGGCAGTGCCATTATATGAAGGTACAGTAAGAGCTGTTGTGCTGGATCACAGGGAAGGCCAGCTTTGATGCCAATAGGGAGCTATTGGCATTAGCAGAATGGCTAAGATTGGCTTAGCATGTAAAGAAGTGATAGCATGCCCTAGGAAGGCCTTACTATAGAGAGGGTAATTTTTTCATGAAACTTCATGAGATAAGAGTCACTGAAGTCACAAGTCAGCAGCAAGAACATAATGACACTCATTGATTGTAAGCCAGCCCGGGTGAGGGGGAAACTCCTTTCCCAGGATTGTGCTCCTTCAGATGCCTGGATCAGTTTTATCTCTGTGTTGCTTCACTGAATGGCTCCTCTTAGTTTACATAGGTTTTGAGTGAGTGTGGAAACAATTTTTTAGTGTTTAGCTCATAGCACTTTGTGTGGTGTGCCCTTTGGAAGTGCTTTCTGAGGCCTTCCCCAGGACTATTTGAGCATGAGGTGGGATACTTAAATTTTTTAAAAGCAATTGTGATTTGCTCTGGCTGTAGTCAGTTCCACCTGGCCTTTCAGTTACTGAGCACAGCTTTACAGAGCCTGTAAATGCTGTTCCTTAATTGCTTCTGAGCAATAAAAGGAACTCTAACACTAGCCAGATCTTCTTAAAAAAATCACTGTTAAATATTAAGCTGTCTCTTATGGTTTAAATGAGGCAGCCTTGCTTTGTAGGGAGTAATGCTGGGGACCAAACCAGTTGCAATCTGAGGTTGATCAACTTGCTATGTTGGGCCTTCATTCTTTCAGGGCATGTTACTGTCATCTGTAAAGAGAGTATTATATATCCAACAGCCTCCACACTTAATCATCTTTTGTTTTGGAAGAGTGTGACATACAGAGGGTTGTTTGCCGTACATGTTTAAGATGGTACATGAAGATGTGTGCGTGGCCTGTTCCTGCTTCCTGGAGGACTTTGCTTTTACTCTGAAGTCAAGTATTGCAACTGCTTCACTTCACAAAAATCTGAGATCTTTTTCCTTTCCTTACCCACCCTTGCAAAATGAGGAGAGAAGTCAGGACAATAAAACAATTTGCAGCAGTTTCCACTAGCTGCCTAGAAGAGGGAGGATCTCTTCAGGCTCTCGATCCCCCCTGCCTGGAAGCAGAGGAGTAGGAAACACAAGGTGGTGCGTCCCTGTGAAAGACCGCTTTGAGCTCCTGCTGCTCTCCCCTCCCAGGCCTTTTGCCTCCATGGTGTGTTCTCTCTAGTAACAGTCAGCAGGTATTATAGCTGGAGGCTTTGGCAGAGGCGGCAGCATAGATCAACCTGGCCTTGCTCAGAGCAAGCCTGACCCTTAGATGTTCCTTCTGCTAGGGCAAGGGAAGAGAAACAAGGAGGGACCTACTATGTGGTAAGAGTGGTGCGGGAGGTGGATCCTGTGCTCTCCTAAGACAGTGAAGGTAGCAAGGCCTCCCAAGCTCGGGTACTTTTGCAGCCACGCAGCTGCTCTCGTTTCAGAAGAGGGAGTGGACTCCCACCAGCTGATGGTGGCACCAGCACACTTCTGTCCTGGGGGATTTGGGTCAGGGCTGTATTTGGTGCCTGCTTTGGTTCATCTTCCCCTGCCTGTGCTTTGTAGTCGCTAGAGGCATGCTAGAGGCATGGCTCAATCCTGGACTGGAAGGACTGGGCTGTGGGATGCCGGCAAAGAAAATGGAGAGTGGTAGAAGGTGGCAGATTAAGAAACAAGGCTTCCCTATAGGATGAAGGAAATGACAGCTGGATGGAAAAAAGAGAGGGGGAAGTGTTTTGAAAATGGTGGTGCATAGAAGGTAAAACAGCTGAAAGAAAGCTAAAAATAAGTGGTAGATGAGATACAGGGGAAACAGCAAATGGGTGGGGGAAGACAGACATAAGCTTACAAGAAAAGTTGAGCACGTGAGCATTTTTTGGGAAAGAGAACATCTGTGGTGAATCACAAGCAAAACAGAGGAACAGAACTGAGGTTAGAGAGAAATAAACAGAAAATACCCAATCAGGGAAAGACATTAGAGACCCGTGAGGAGACAATTTAATGACAAACCAACATTGTGTTGGTGTAACATACTGAACACCAGCTTCTAGGTAGGGCTTCTTAAACTCGCAGTTTCTTTCTGCCTGACTAATGAAGTAATTCAATACTGTATGTAGAAAACACAGCATTTTTACACCTATAGAATGAGTGATGTCATGTGTTTTGGTTAGGATGACGAGAGTTACAAAAATAGTCCGTATGAGTGTTTTAAGTTGGAGCAGATAGTGAGATCACAGCATGAGCTGAAATGCAGACATTTTGCTGAAGCAACCTCATGCATAAGAAGTGGCCTGTAGATTTTTTTTTTTCTTAAGCAAGCCAAACAAACCTGAAACAAAAATAACCTCTCCCCCGGACTTTTTTATGGCAATCTTCAGGCAGGCCCCAACCAATGACTCTCACGACAGGAAACCTCAGTTTGCAAGTATTTTGAGTCACTAGGGTTCTCATTATCCTAAGTCTACAAGTGATGAGTGGTGTAGTATGTAGTGGTAAACATGGAAGTACAGCAGGATTTACAAAAACAGCATAAATCAACTGGTGTTGGTTTTCTGGTGGCAGAGTTCCCAGTGGAGTTGCCCAGCAGAGGATGACAGGAGCTGTGTGGGATGGTGCCCTGCTGCAGGGAGGGGAGATAAGGCTGCATAAGTGGGAGGGCAGGGAAGAACAACATGAGGGGTTGCTGAATTTGCCAGAATTGGGAGCCCTGACTTCCTGAGGGGGATAACATGGACCTGGTGCTCAAGATAATGTGCTGCTCTTCCAGCTTTTTTAGTGCAGTTCTTTAGATTCCTTTTTTTATGTTGCACTTTGGGTCTGGTATTTCTGGCTCTTCTCACTAGCCATTTCTGTTTGTGTGCTGTGGCAAAACTGGCTTTTCCCATTTCTTCTCCTGCCTTTACCTCCTCTTCAATTTTCTTCCCTTCCTTCCTCAGTTTTCTCAAGTTACCCTTTTGTCCATCATCATCTGATCTCCTAGTGAAGTATTTCTCTTTGCCAGGTTCTCTTAAGGGTTTTTTTTTGTGTTCTCATATGCTCATAGTGATTCATCCATTCCCTCTCATTTTCTTTTCCATTTCTTCAGTTTACCCCATTTAAGACTGATTAGCAAAGATTCCCTTTTTCTGCTACTTACATATTTTAGTTTCCAGTGAGAATCTTGAACAGGGAATTAATGAAGTGACTCCAGACACTGTGCAGGATGGAGAGAATGAAATGGGCAACTTTGCTAGTACATTGAAGAAAAAGGTGGAAGTATGTATATCAGATTTTCCTCCTGTTCATTCACTACCCCTAAATCCTTTATGCAATTGGCAAAATGAGAACTCCTTTATTATGTGTGTCTGTTCAAAAATTGGTTGGGACAAGATAAGGTGATGAATGGATGCCTCAGGGCTCTGATGAAAAGCTGTATTTATTTTTTTTAAAAGTCTTCCCATTTAATGAAAAACAGGCACCACACTAGACTGAGCATGCCCTCAAGATATGCCAACGTACACAAAACACAGAAAAATCTGTGAATCGCACTGCATAAATGGTTGCAGATACTGGCACTGTAGTTCTTCATAGACACATGATGGTGATGTTTACAAGCTGTAGGCATTGTGTGGCTTCAAGCTTCATTTAGAAATGAACGTGATATAGATTTTCTTGCTGCAAGGTTTGCAGTAAGAAAACAGTATGTGTTGGTGTCTTGTGTTCGTTTATTGGTAATGTGTGTGCCCAAATAAAACTTTCTGGTTTTATAAACATGCATTTCAATGCCAAATGTTGATATTAATATAAGCGGATTCCTTAAATGCAGTTCTGCTAAGGCCTGTTAGACTTTGGTTAGTCCTGTAAATACTGGTAAGCAGTTCTGAGGTATTGGTCTCATGACTGTGAAGGGGCTGCACTCTGTGCTGTAACGGTGCTACAAAGTTCAGCACATGTGCAGAATGTGTTTCAAGGTGCAATGAAAGGTTATTTTGTAATTGTCACTTGCTTCACCTGTACTCTGCCTGTTGCTCTGTCCTCGTAATTTATTCTGATGCGCTAACAGGTTGCTATTTTCCAGATGAAGCTGAAGGGGAAATTGTTAATTCCTTTCCCAAAAGTGTCCTGCCTGTAAGAGTGCGAAAAGCTAACAAATATCCCCAGAAATAACCTAAGTGTTTTCTTTAAGGCCACGTCCAGGTGCAGAGCAGCTTTTCTCTCTTTCCTTTGCTGTCCTGGAGACTGGTTTGGGCTAAGTCAGCAGGGAAGCTGTTGGAAATGATCTTAGTAAGAATATGAGCTATCAAACAGTTCATCTTATTTGATGCGTCACTTCAGCAGGTGTTGTCTGCAGGTACAGCAATGACGAGGAGCACAGCAAAGAGCTATGTTGAAGCCAAAATGACTGATGTGTGCGGAATTGCATACTACCAGGCAGGGCTGGTGGTGCTGAGTGTCTTCTGTGTAGGACTGGTAGCAATGACTGTGTCTGTGTGGCTTATAAACAGAAATTATATAGAACAAATGTGTCATTGTTCATAAACTGTTACTACCAGATTCCTTGAACATGATGATGAACACAATATAATTAAACTAAAATGTACATGAGTAAATGTGGGTTTTTTGTGGTGTAAAGCTGCAAGAGAAAGTCCCCTGGCTTCTGTGTTCTCACATTTCTAGGAATGATACAACTCTGCAGTAAAAGGCCAATTCTTACTCTGATGTACAAAACATGGAGACAGTTTCTCCAAACTGAAAGTGGAATATTTTTGGAGAGATCAAGCCGTAGTGTTTGGAGTACTTTCAGAGACAGAACAGTTCTTCTCTTTCAGCTTCCTTAGACAGCCTGTAAATTCAAGAAATAAAGGAGAAACCAGTTGCCTTCATTTTCAAATTTCAAGTTCTTCCCACAGCTAGCCTCTGCAGACTGGATGAGGTTATTGGGGGGAAGAACAGCCTTTGGTTTTTCAGTGCAAAAAAGGGAGTAATGACGTGTGTAACACTGAGTTAATAGTGAGGATTTGGTATTTGGCTACTTGAGCTTGTTAGCATGCCTTTGGGAGGCAGAGGAGCTGAAGACATGACTTCTGTGGAATCCATTGAAATCCTTTAACTTAATATTTCATAACATTTCATGAACTTCTGTAGACAGTCATATTTATAGTTTGCATTATATGTGCTGCCTATCTGTACTTGCAACATTATAATACAGATGCCAGTGATCTGTCCATGCTGAAGTCTGTAAAAGATATGGGATTATTCACTGTCCTCTACAAACCTCTGATGGTGCCGCGGAAGTGGTACCTGTGTGTATGTGACAACTTGAGTGTGACTGGTCATCAGTATTTAAATGGACAGGTCCATAAATATTTTGTTAGTCCATACCATACTATTTCCAGGAAAAACTGGTGCACCACTGCTGACCAGCTGTGTCCTCACTGCTGCTTTGCTGACTGGTCACATAATGATGGCTCCTTGCTTGCTTGAAGCTGCTAAAATGCATTAGGCATAGCTAGAAGGTGTGTGTAGCTATTCTTTCTGGACAGGTAATTTTTGTAGTTGCTGTCGTGAAATTTCATATAAACATTAAGAATGGTTTTGAATCTAACAATCTAATGACTTAAGTTCTGAACAACCTTGTAAGAAGTTTGAGGCACCCTGCTGTATTTTCCTTTGACGTGAATGGTTTCTGGGGATGTGAGTACTTTTGTGGTTTTTTTAATACTCTGAGGCAACTCTGTGTAAATCAAATATACATTCTTTGGCTGTCACCTAGATGGTGCTTACTGTGTCAAGCACGAGACTTGCTGAAAACTTCCTCTTTTAAAGGATCAGACTGCACATTTTGTCTTCACCCAAGAAGGTGGGAAAGTTTGGGAAGTAGAAGAAAAACAGCACAGATGTTAAATGAAGAGGTGTAGTATTGAACAGATAAAGATGTGTGGTTTTTTGTTTTTCAATGTTTAAGATGTTCTTTCAAATGGAGATATCACTGGATGATGCTGTTTTACCTTGCCATATGTTAATAGCTGCCCTGAACCCACTTATGCTCCTGTGCAAGAAGAGATTTAATGGTACATAATCAACTTCTGCCAGATGCTTAACAGTGCAAAGCCTTTAACAATTTGTACAGGAAAGGTATAAAACAAAACATTTGGATTTTGGATGCAACTCCATCTGACTTGATAAAAATTGATGCGAGAGCAGTTGGCATAAAATGTAGACTGTTCTGAACTAATATTGACCCAGTATATCAAGCTAGTATGTGTCAAACATACAAGGTCACACAGAATAAACACTGATCTTAAAAGCATTGCATTTGGACCAAGGTTTCTTTTGCTTTTTAGCTTGGCAAACAGTGTGGGACTTAGTCTGATAACAATTTTTACTGCCACAACAGAGGAAGATTTTTTTGACTGTGTGGGCTCTAATAGTTTGAAGATGTTGAGTGTTTTGAGGAGGGTTCTGACAAACTGCGACTGCCAGGGTGTGATTCCAGCTCTGCCACTGATAGACCGTAACCTCTCGACCTAGGTGTATACTGTTCCAAACCCTGGGCTCTGGCATCTGGCTGATACTGCTAATGTCCTTCAGAGGTATCCCTGGTGCTGGCTGCCACAGTCTTACTGGGAAAACCTAGAGGTCTTACAGGATGTGGTGCTGTTGGAGAAGGATCCTCAGTGCTGAGGTTTTGCTGTAGAAAGGATGGGTCTTTGTACCTCGCTGTTAAAGCTTGCTTTAACAATGTGTGAACTTTCTGTATCTGTAACCAGGTGATGTATTGTACTGGAAAGCTGGTCCTGGCAACTGACATGACAGGCTAAAATCATATTCTCTAGTTTGTTGTTTTGCTTTTCCTTCTTTTCATGCTGGGAAGTGAAAGGACATAAAGGAGAAAGAAGTAAAAAGGGGGAGTTTATGGGGTAGTACAGTTAAATTCTTCCTCTCTAAGTCTTGTTCTCATGTTGGTCCAGGTACTGCAATATCATGAGTGGGAGTAGACTTACCCTAGCCTAGCTACAGTTTCTTGCTTATTGGCATGCTTCAGGAATGTTAGGAGTGTTTTAACTTTTTTCTTGTTGCTCAATTTCATTCACAGGAATTTCACATTTTTGCAGTTACTACTCATACTTCAAAGAAGCAACACTTCAAAGTTATGTCCTTATGGATACTGTGACACCGAACTTGCTCTTCTTTTAGCCTCAGATTTTGTCTTTTTGATTCTGAGAAATGTTCATCTCTGCTAATGAGGGATAGCTGTCAGGGGCTTTTAAGCAGTCCTCTGTTGAACCCTGCCTCCCTCCTCTCTTGCTATCTTAAGTTATAACTTCTCAGAAGAGCTCATAAGCAATGATGTGGTTTGGATCCTGAGGGCTAATGAAGGCCAGCAGCCTAGGAACTGCATGGATCTGTTTTCTATTACTGGATGGTTGTGCCTTTATTTTGATGGGCTGCTGTAACCATCCTCTGTGTCTGGTTTGGGCAGTAGTTCTCTCACTCAGTGAGAGATGTAATATGTTCTTGCAGTAGAGACATTCCAGTGCATGTTGTCGCTGGTCTGCTTGCTCTCTGCCTTCTGCTAAAGACCTCAGAGGTAGCTGGCCAGGTATTTCCAGAAACGAATTCAAGAAAAGCACAAATGGTTTAGCCAGGGCCCTTGCAAATGCTGTGTGGACACAGCTCAGTTGCTTTTGTCACCATCACAGATAAACTGGTGGTCATCTATTTTGAAATAAATGTAGTTATTATATTGTCAAGACCTCTGACTTAAAGGCTGGAAGTAAAATACCATTGTCTGTGGTGTACAGTTGTGTGCAAGCCTGATGAGACAGGGACCTCATTTATTTGTATCTATTCTGAGAGGGAAGAACATAGTTTGGTTTGTAGTTCTGCCAAGAGATGTATGGTACCCATGAAAACAAGGATGCTGTTGTGATGCTTTTGTGTGTCGTTATGTCTGGGCAGCTTGGCCATGGGAAGAGGAGGTATGGGCAAAAGTTGGAACAATGTGCTGCATGGTCTTATTTTGGATGGATGGATGGACAGATGAAAAAGGTTGTTAACGAGAGAGCTTCAGGCTTCTCATTATTTAGTACGTGCCTTTTGCTGGGAAAATTGGATGCTTCAGAGAAAGTCATTGTATAGTAGCAACTCTGAAAGCCTCCCACTCTGGTATTTCCAGAGAACAGTACAATATTGATGCCAAGCTGTGATAACGAAGTTCTATGTTAAGATTAGCTAAATGACTGCTGTCCATAGCCCCACAGTTCAGCCACCTCTTGCCGTGCTGTTAGCAGAGCCCAATTAGTATCAAATAACTAGTCTGTCAGAGTTGGGTGGATACATCAGACCTTTTTGTTCAAAATTACTGGCTTGTAGTTGTTGTTTTGGCCGTTTCCAAGCTCCTTGTGCTGTATGCAGTTGTCACCAAGATAGCGCTGGATGCCATCACTGTGGCATCTTTCTCTTGTGTGCATAGTTCTTGGAGTTTATTTGTAGAGATTTCAACATCAGCTCGTTTATAGACTTGTCTTCCCCAGCACTCTTGTCTTCCACAGGCTTACACTGCTGGTGAGGGCCAGTGCCACGTACAGAGCTGGGCAGACTGTGTGATTAGCTAGGATTTCCTCTTTGCTGTGTGTCACCCCACCCCCAGCATGCTGTTTTCATATGGTGGAGAGCATTTTTTTGCCTATATTTGCATAAGCTGCCACCAGATCCTGTTATCTCTCTACATCTGTTACGCTCTCATTCACTATTAGGTTTCTGCCAGCCGGGTTTATCCTTAATATTAGCAAGATGTAACTGCTGAATAGTTTTTACATGTTTCTCTCTGCAGATTTCTTGCTTTTTTTACCCTCTGTGTGCAAAATGGACAAATAGCATTACTAGTAATCTGGACGTTTGCATAACGGTGTACATGTGTGGTAAAATTCACTGCTGTATTTGAAACCAAGTAGGGGTGGTTGGGAAGGAAATTAAATCCTTCCAAGCCAGTTGTTGGAGTGGGTGGACAGTGCTGTGTTTTGTTGGAAGTATGAAGCATGAAAACCTGCAATATTTCATTTGTTAGCTTTGCTTAAAATCACTGCCAACTTTTCTTTTTGAGTGACTGCCTTCAAGATGGCAGAGGAAGGGGTGATAGGGCAGTGGGAAGGAATTACTTGCTCACGTGTTAGTGTTTTATATTTTACTCAGTAGTGACCTTTCGATATGGAAGAAAAGTCAAGTAAGAAAGGGGTGGTGTATAAAAGAAAAAAGTGGAATAAGGAGAAAGGTGGGAAAATAAGCTTGGAGGGGAAAAGGTAACGCCAGTATTCTTGTCAAGTTAAATTCAGTCTTTGTCAAAGCACTTTTGTGCTAGACACAAAGTTCCTCAGATGCTGGTTGTGTAAAAATGAATACATTTTCCACAGGTTTATGGCTGTATTCTTACCTGTTAGTTCTTATGAAGCCATTTGGTTTGCACATACGGTCAGAAAAAGAGTTTCCTATTTAAAATACTCGTGTTCAATCTACATTAAAAGCAGGAAAAGTTTTGTTGTTGCTAGTTCTCGTAGAAGCCTTGATATGTTTACTAACAGGAAGAAATGTAACTCCAGTTTAAAGAAAAAATAGATGCAAGCCATATGTACTGTGCACGGAAGGAAGCATCTAAAATCTGGTTTGAGTAAAGAACTGTTCTGTGATCTCTTTGTAGAGCTGAAGGGAGAAGTATTTTTTGTTAACAATTCCCTTGTCCCAATTTTGTTCTGTGGTTGATTTTTTTTTTTCTCCAGATTTGTTAGCTGTTAAGAGACAGCAACAGTATTAAAACTTATTATCCCTCAATGGTAAATACAGCCTCCCCTGAGTTTGAAATGAAACGTTTTGGCAATGCAAGTTAAAATTCAAAAGATGAAATCTAAACACATACCAGCTATGCACAAATGCTTGACAATTTTTCATGAATTACTAAGGTTACCCTTTGCCTTATTTACAAACACCCACACTTACTCACTCGCAACAGTTCTTCCATGATTTTGTCTGCCAGGAGTGGGCTGTTTCAAAGCTGTCTTAAGTCAAGCTCTGAAAGTAAAGAAATCTAGAGGGTTTTTTGTTTCTTATTTCTACCTGTTTCTGTAACGTGGAGATTGTCCTGAGTGTGTAAGAGGAAAGAGGGCATGTGATTTAATTACTCCACAGCTTTAATAACTCATCTGGGAACAATGACAATTAATTCTACTGTACAGTTCATCAATCTTCACTGGATCCTGGATTTAAAATAAAAAACCAAGGTGTTCTCAGAAGATAGGGTACATGTGCTTTTCTTTCTCCATGTGATCAGGAGACCAGTGGTACCAGACAGCCCCCAACTCAAGTGATGGTCTCCAGTCATTACTGGAGGTTACAGTGATGAGGTTAGAGGGAAACACTTAAAAGTTTACAACCTTTTGCTCTCCAGGCTAACTACCTCTGCAGCAGTTTGAATGAAAATCAGAAGGGAAGGGTGAATATTCAGAGTGCGGCATTCAAGAGATTACTTTGTTAAAACATTAGTGGTGCCAGTTAAAAATTACAACAAAGGGAGAATTCTTACACTTCCTTTGAGACTCAACCATGACTGAGACCTCACCATGTTTACCCTTAATGTGTAGCATGCCATTTTTTGCAGAGGTTAACTGTATGCACATAGGGTAACTGATGCATAAATATAGGTTCTCCAGTAGACCTCTGAGACACTCAAATTGTGCTGCTTGAAAAACATTTTTGTGGTGCCCCTAAAAGACCCATTCTGAGAGGCATCACTTTGCTCAGTTGTGGATATATATCTGATATCAGTCAGCTCCTGCTGTGGAGGGTTTATAGTCCGAACAGTCAAAACAGATACAGGCAGGCAGATGGAGAAAGAGTTAGAGAAGTAACTGGCTGCACAACACTCATGGAGATTTTGTTCTCTTGCATCCCAGTCTTCTGTGAGGGCACAGACTGATACTAGTTGTTCACTAGGACACACAGGGTTTTGAAATTCAGTTGCTAAAGACAGTGCAGATTGGTAAATTATGACTGCAATTACTTAATGCTGTGAAAATCCATATTGTTTTAGGCCTTGACTTTCAGATGCCCAGTTTGAGCAGACTTTGAAAGTTTCTGAGTAAATCACTGATGTAAATGGTCTTGTGAGCATTCAGTACCCTTGCACCTCAGGCACCCAGATGTCTAGAGCAAGGTGTCTCTAAAGTGAGACATCTGACCAGGAGAACATTTTTGGGAATGGAGTGATCTACCAGTCTTACAAAATGCCTATTGTAGCCTTACTGGTTATAAGGCTGAAAGTGTTAGGTGTGCTCCTTAGACTTTAGAAAGACATGGCTGTAATGATTTGGCTCTGTTATCTTAACTGTGATCATAGCTGATAGCACCTTATTACAAGACGGTACACTATATATTTGATTAAAATAAGCAATCAAGATGAGAAGGCATATTATTCACTTGTAGGAGTGATATTGTTTGGTTGCTGTTTCAGTGTTGCTGTTTTCTAGTTTTGGTACTGTTTGGCCTGGCTTTCTTATCTAGCCAGTGAGAAGATGATCTGGTCTGTCCCAAGCCACTGTCGGTATCCCTGGGACTTAAGTTTTCCCAGTAAAGATTTGATGAATCATTTGAAAGTGGTAATTATTCAGTGCTCTTCAAATTTCCCTGCAATTTTTGGTTGCATGACATTTGTTTGCTTCAGTTTGTTTGCTTATTTTATTGATAGATTAAATCAGACCAAACAGTTGCAGAAGTAAATTGAAGATTGGATGCACATAGTTATTACTGGATGGCAAAACAGTACCTTCTACATAAACCTGTGAAAAAACACTTTGCATTCTCCATTTTTCTAAAACTTGAAGTGGATTCACCTTACCTACCCTTATCTTTCTGAAAGGTAGACATCTAACTGGCATTAATCATCTGGGTGATCTGTAGTCAGTGATGCAGATCCAAAGGATGAGTCCTTCCATTCTGAGATAGGCTGAATCACCATCTGGAGGTGTCTTTTCTCATCTAACGATAGAAGAAGCCTAGACAACTAGATTATGTTAGAATTAGGTGAGATGGATCCCACTTTGTTTGTATGAACTGGCATTTCTCAGCTTCCATACACTTAATGGCAAATATTAAAGTTGCAGTCATAAATACTCTTCAGGTTGTTACCTTCCTTCCTCCTGCAAAGCATGCAAGTGGGCTTTAGGCCTGTGTTTTTCATCTGTCACTGTTATGATCCAGCTGCTTCAAAGAAAAGGCAATGCCAACAAAACTGAAGAAGATCCTACAGGATCCCCACTGTTTTGGATATAATGCGAAAGACACGTCCACCTCTGTTTTCCTGTGCTAGCTCAGGGTTTGATGCTGAGAACGATGGCGGAAAGCTTCTGTTCAATTAAATGTAGGTTGGAGAGTGGGAATCTTGTCAGATGGGAGCAAGGGATGAGAAAGAAAAGGTCCCATCCAAAGAAGCTGAAGTAAGGAGCTCAAACTCAGCGTGCTGAGATTAGATGGCAAACCTGGAGGGAGAGACAGGGAATCATCAGGAATGGGGTGCACTGACTGGCATGCATGACTAAAAAGTAGGAAAAAGATTGAGTGGGAAGATGGGAACAGCTGAGCAGGGAGATTCTTTCCACAGGGAACAGGATGAAGAGCTTAGATTTCACAGCTAACATATATTGGCTGAAGAGAACGGGTCTGAGATGAGAGGTTTGTGGAGAGCAGGGTTGGCGTAGCAAATAGGACTGGGAGGAGGAGGCAGTAGTAGGAAAGATGCAGCCTTTTAACAATAATACAGTAAAAGATGGAACAGCAGAAGTACATTTCAGTGGAAGAAGCAACAAGTTTGTTCTCACTGGAGCAGCCTTCCTCTTCAAAGCCTGGGGTAGGATTCAACATGCCAAATTTGCTGTTATCAGCAACTGTGTGTGAACCCTTGACAAGCTGACCGTTGTCTTCTGGATGTCTTAGGGGATGATAACTTACTAAGGTTACAAGGTGTTTTGTTTGCTTGAGGTTTCAAAGGGATCAGTGGGTTGAATCAAAAGCACCTCTTTTTTTATGGCTGCCATATTCAGCTTTCCGTTCTGCTTTTTTGCTGCTTTTTATACTGTATGAAGCTACATGCAAGCCATTAAGTTTAAGGAATTTTATTTATATCACAAAATCAGGAATGCCAACATGGAATTATTTGTGCCTGTGCATTATAAGGCAGTTTTAAAATATATGATCACATGCATTCGTCCCTCCCTAGTGTGGTAGCCTGAGGAAACAGGACATGTGACTGTAGTATTTCTTTCTCTCTCCCCCCACCCTTTTTCTCCTCTTATAATAGCCTGTCATTCCCTAGGCCAACTTTTGCTGCACTGACAGTGAGGTAGAGGTCTCAGTGATATAAACGTCTGTATTTTCAATAAAATACATAACCAAGTAGAAGGTAGAGCATCTCTTTGCTGCCATGGAAGATGTTACAGACTGAAATCACATTTTAGATAATAAAATATCTGCTCAGGAGGGAGGCTTCTTATAAGTGCCACAGAAGCAAGGAAATCTTCAGTTGCAACTTCCACCTTTTTAAACACATTAACTGCGAAAGTACAAATATGTGGGAGCTTTTGTGGTGTCACTAATTACAGCATGCCTACAACTCTGATTACTTGGGGCGAGTCAACACCACTAATATATGGTGTGTTTCTTGTTTCCTTGGTATGTGACTTGCAGTTGGTTTTCAAAAAGGTATGTACTTCATGCTAACAAATGCAGTCATAGATAACTCTTAAACGCAAACTGTATAAAGTAGATCTGATGCTACATACTCTGAAAACTTGTGTTCTCAGGCTCTTTAAACTGGGCACCTACAACTAGGGACAGTAAATGGGTAGTCTCTGTAGGCAGTGGATAATACCATCTCTTCACCTTGCAGAACTGTTGTAAAATACATTTTGTTAATATTCATGAAGCACTCATATTACGGTGATGAGTGCCAGAGAAAGCCCAGGAGGAAATTAATAATTCTATCTGGAGAGCTGGGCTTCAATGAAGTGCAGTACATAGAGCGGAGGAGCCACACATTGAGCTCTGAGAGGAGAACCAGGTAGTGACAAGCTGCTCATTAAACACACACTGTCCACCCTGTGCACTGGATGGAGCTGGGGTCTTGCAGAACAAAAATGGCAGATGGTACTTACACATGTGAGGTCATAACTGATGGTGCGCAGGTGACCTTAATTTTGCCATGTCTTTCTTTTGCAGGCTTGATATTACATTCCAATTATCCTCTTTCTTGTATTATGTTTGACTGGCTCTGTGTGTACATAAATGTGTAATGCTTCATCGTAAACAGTATGTGATAGTTTTGTTTTACACTTGTGGCAAAAGTGCGCACTACTCTGAAGTCCTTACAGGTAAAACATCACAATTTGGGAAGAGGGAGGATAAATTAATGACCTATCGTTACAGAGTAGGTAGTTGCAATCATGCGATGGGCTTCCCTGAGCGGTGCTCCTCAGATGAGTAGCTGCAGGACAGCGTCCTAGGTGATTAAGCAGGCTGATATTTTTTCCTCATTCCCCATATTGTTGATGCTCTGTTCTGTTGCCTAATGATTTAGAAACCTGCTTGCATTCCATGAAAATTTTGATTACTGGCTCCTTCTCAGTAATGAGACAACTTGCTGGGTCATAGATATTTTATTGGTTTAAGGTGCAATTTGTTCCCAGCTTCCTTTGGGCCCGCTCCTGCTATTGTTTCCTGCTTGTAACTTTGACCAAAGTGAATTGTGGTCTTCCCTTGTGGAGGAGTTGAGAAGGCCCTTTTGCCAGTAAACCCTGCCTCTGATATACAAGTCTGACATTTTTACAACCATGCTGCTAGTCTATGAAGATGCCTATGATCACTCCTGAGCCACACTTTTAATTGCTAGCCTTTGTTAAGACTCTGCATGTATAGCTTTTCTAATTTCCTGTTTGTGACAGATTTTATGGTAAGCCTACCAAGAGCACTCAACTACTTGCAAACACTATGGATATCTTCATCATCCAGATACTGTTGTAGCGCACAGAACTGCATATGAAACTGTTCTTTGGTTAGTTAGAATCAACTACACTTCTGTTAGTTATGATTAGTTAGTAACTTAGAATCAACTACAGCATTCTGGTGCTATAAGTTGTAAGATTTATCCTGGAAACTTGCTCTGAGTCACATCCCTAATCAGGATCTTTGATGTTTGTGTTTCTGTGAGACACAAAGCTCCTTGGAGTAGGAATGGACCTTCCTGGGAATTTCTTTCTGGGCATGATTTTCTGTCTTGATTCTCTGGTGTCTAATAAGGTGCTGGTTCTGATCAAGGATCTTTTTTTTTTTTTTTTTTCCTTCTGGTGGGACACTTATTACACTATGCTTCTTAAATATTCTCTTGGGTGATAAAGAGAAGTCATTCTGCAACCTTGGTGTTAGAAGGGCTGATAATAGAGCATCTCTTCCACCTGGCTGCTTTTTTTGGTAGAGATCTAATACAGAAACTCCTGCCCCAGACAAAAATGGTTTAATCTGATCAGTGGGTTTGAAAGCTATGGAAAGGAGACACCAAATGCCTTTTGTGGGAAATGGTGAAGGTTAGGAGGGAGTAAATATTTTTAATGAGAGAAGTTCTGTTGAGATATGCAGATTCAGACATAAGAGTGGATACATGGGATACATTGTATATTATTGGCATCTGTTTACCTTACTACTTTATGCACTTCTGTATTCTTTTTATGCTTAACTTGAGGCTTTGACAAGCTTACTCTCAAAGTATTTTGAACCTTGATTTCCCTGAACTTCCTAGGAAAATAGCAAGTTTCACCTTCTTTTGACATGGCATTATATATTACTTCAGGCTTACTTGAAAGGGTTTGGTAGTTACACTGGTGTGGTGTGGGGGACTCGTGGTGGTACAAGACTGAAAAAAGGCTGAATGTCTCTAAAGTCTCTGAAATGCTATACAGTAATTTTTATATGAACGAAAGGGCAGTGATGTGATACAGTCCATGGTTTGCCACTGTGCAAGGGAATTGCTCTAGATGGAGACATTAAAGTTTTAAAAATGTGTTAAAGAAAAAGAAACAAATAGGCTTCGTGTGTTCAGAAATGTGGACAGATTAATTCTGAAGATACCAAGAAATGAATTAAGATTCCTGCTGCTTGCTTGATTGACAGCTAGTTGTAAAAACATACAGCAATAGTGTGTTTGAAAAGTCAGTGAGCAAATGCAGGCCACGGCAGAGAGCTCAGTTCAGCCCTTTCTGAAATTACATAGACACCCCTGATTTGTGCCAGTTAGATTGCTGGTTCAAGGCTTTGGTTAATATCAAAAGTAGTGCATGTACTTTGATGTTAACACTCTTTAATGTCCAAGTTTACATCTTTGTTTCCGTGATTTTTGAAGATAAGACCCAAAAGAGAGGGAAGTACGTAGTTCAGTGCAGCTGACAGTGGTAACCCTACTGCTCTAGAAAAGATTTTTTTTCCCCCCTAGTCTTTAGAGAAGAGTTGCAACAAGCAAGCTCGATACGTGTTCTGTGAGGAAGCTGTGGACTGTCAGTCTTTTGCAATGAAAAACTAGCATTTTCTAATGGGAACTTATTTACAGCTAGCTGGTTCTGATGTTACAGTTCTGGTACATCTAAACAGGCTAACTGAATTTTATAGGACAAGTGTGTTAAATCTCATATATTCTGCAAGGAGGATATGTTAATACAAGAAACTCTTGTGGCACAGTTGACAACATTGTCATGGATAGCTGTAGTATACCGTAAAGGGTTTAGGCTACAGGTTATCTTGTGCTATTTTTCATGCTTACAAGACTTGTGGTAAAATTGGTCCAAACAATGAGATTAGCATGAAAGTATTATTCTTAATCTGAAAGATTTGGCAGTGTGATGTGAGAGATCTGTGTTCCAAAAGACTATTGTTTCCTCTATAAAGGGGAAAAAAAAAGAATGCTCATTGTTGCTGGCAAGATGGACCTTCTGTCCTGCACTGGAGAAGAAAGAACATGGCCACTATTTGGAAAAAAGCTTCTTAAAATATTTAGCGGTCCATAGAGAACATTGGTAAATCAAGTCCACTGCCATTATTTTTTTTTCGGGAAGCTTATTAAAAGCTGCTGTTCAGAAGGTAAGCCAGTTTAAATATGAAGAGGGGGAAACAGCGTGTTTTGTGTGAGATTTCTTTGCTAATAATATAATAGGCAGTAACACTTTAAAGGGTGGTTTGTTTCATTCTGATTTTACAGGTGGGTTTTTTCCCCCTCCTTGGAGGGAAGTGGTAAATGGTTATTAGTCGGTAGTTATGTATTTGTGGACAAGTTGTGCAAGTCGTGGACAACCATTTTACGTAACAGAAATGGGAGGCATGCTGCTTTTTGCGGAATTGGGACATGTGATATACAGGGTTATTTGTAGGGCAGCTTTGGGTTGACTTCAACATATTCTGCTTTCAGGTCTAACTGGATGTTTTTGTGTATAAACCAAATGGACCTTGAATCCTTCCATCATTACTGTGCTTAGTAGCTATATAAAAATACTTTTATTAAAACGGTTACCAGTATTTTACCCATTTGGTGAGTGAAGAAAGACAGTTGTGAGAAGTGAAGTGGCTTATGGAAGACCAGGGTGAGATTTGAAAATCTTTCCACTCCTCAAGGCCAGGGTCCACTGTGAATTCTCCCATAATGATTTTACCTTTGCAAGAACAAGCAACTCATGACAGTTGCTTGTGAAATGCTTGCAGAAGTTGTGTTTTCCTTTAAAAAAAAGTTCTGGTTATTCTTTTCAAGAGGAAGCACCCTTTCTGACATAAGTTTTTTGTTTCTTTTTGCCTCACCTTTGTTCAGTGCAACAGTGCAGCACCTTTTTTCATGCAAAACTTGTTAACAGGAATAGAGGAGAATGGATTTGAGTTCTGATTCCACCATGATGGGGAAAAGTGTGTAGTATGCTTAGGGATAGTTAGAGTTCTTAGTGGTACGTTCAAGAGGCAGTCCTACTTTGTTTTTTAAAAACAGGCTCCTTTCACTAAAATTTAGTAATTCTTTTGTTGTTGGAATACTTTCTGGATTGGAATGGATCCTTCTTTACTGGCTACAGTTTTGCATTCTTTCTCAGCACACAGAAGTGATTATACTCCTGGGCAGTGTGCAGTGATTTATTTTGCTTATTTGTATATAGCCAATTGAACTTTTCAGGTGGTTCCCTTTTTCTTCCCCAATCTCCTTCTTGTACAAATCATGCTTATTTAACTTTTTTTTGGGATGAAACTTAATGTATTTTTCTATTAAATGAATGTTGCCTGAAAATCTAGGTAGCCAAAAAATAAGGAAACATTAAAATTTTCTTTTGCCAGATTGTGCGTGGATGAAGCCACCAAAACATGATTAACAAGTTAAGAATGCTCTTTTTGAGCTGCCGTGGCTAGTGTAGTAGGAAGAGAGGGTGCTGCTTTAATAAAATTGTTCTGACATTTTCTTTCTGATCATATGAGTGTTTTTCTAACTTGGCTATCTTTCTGATCTCAGGTGTCCATTGCATAATGAAGTATCAAAACCAGTTTTGCTCATTTCTAGAACTCAATAGAAAACATTAACCACTAACTTGTTTTAATCCATAAAATTATCTGGTTGGTGTTCAGTTCCTCCTGCTGTGGGGGTTGTGTTGAGAAGCTGGAAAAAGCTGTTCTGTCTCAGGCTTTCTTGCCTCTGCTCAAATGTAGCAGACGAGGCTGGTGGACCCTGCCAGAGGCTAGGAAGCCTGGCCAGAAGTGTGCAGCAGAAGTGGAGAAGGGAAGAGTGCCACTGGCAAGGAAGAACTCACTGGCCTGGGAAGGGGACCCTAGATGCTAGTGAGCTGTAGTCAATTATCTTAATTCTCCAACTCCATGTGTCACAAGCCTTCTCTCCAAAGCTTTAAGAGTATTCTTCCCCTAGGTGAGGTGAGTGGAGATCATGGTACGAAGAATTTGCTCCTTCCTTTCCTCCCAGGCTCTCTGTCCTCCATCCCTCTTTGCCCACTCACATGTACCCGTCCTTGGATCCAGTCTGATGCTTGTGGCTGGCAGTAGTATTTTTTGAAGAGTGGAATGTGAAGACAGTAACTATGAGGTAGTATGACAGTGTGCACCTCTGCCAGAGCTCCTCCATCCTCCTTAGTGGAGAAAACTGAGAAGAAAATAAGTGGGGGAACCAGGTTGGTCTTTGGGAAGGTCAAGCACTTTTTAAGGCCTGAGGAGAGATCTTTTTTTTTTTTTTCCTTTTGTAAGGAGGTGTCTTCAGGCAGGTTAGACAGCCTCTGAACTTCAACGCTTACTGCACCTACTCAATAGGTAAAATAGATGGCATCAGGTCTGAGGTTCTCAGAATACCAAATTCTTGGGGGAGAAGCAGTGTTGATAAAAGGAATATTTGATTATATCTGTGGATTAGTAGCTCTGCAGTTTAACTAATGCACCAATGCCCAGAAGATCATTCAAAGCATCAAATTGTTTGGTCTATAGGACTTAATTGTTTTGTGGGGTGGTGTTTTTCTTTGCTTGGAGGCATCCTTTGCTCTAAGTCTTCCATTTGTTTTGCAGTGTCTTCTCCCAGATTATTTAGACTTCTGATGAGGAATGTGAAAAGTCTCATTTCTTTGTTCAGGCATCCAGCATGCCTGTGTGGACACTTACATGCTGATATCCGTGTATCACGCGGAGCCTCATCTGCAGTCGTTTGGATTTTATGGAATGTAAGGTGGAGCTGAATTCGTGAGTGTACGTGACCACATGTGTCTGTATACATATGTGTATACAGAAATACATATACCTCTGCACACATAAAAACATGGCATTCAGATTTTGTCCCGAGACCTTGATGAAATCATTGTTCGCAACTGAGATTATAGCCACTGTAAATCAGGGCAGAGTAACCCATAACATATTTTTAAACAGCTGGTATGCTTCAGAGGCCAGAACTACAGGGATGTAATGGAAACACTGACTCTTACTGCAACTGTGCAAAAGGATGCAGCAATAAATAAATTTTGCAATGAAATAGGTGATATCTGCCATCTAAACTGAAGGGTTGCCATGGCTCTGGGTTGTTGCAAACCACCTAGTGATTGGCTAATGATTGCATTTAGCAGTTTGAATCCACTGAAGGAAGAAAAGGAAGAAATGTCAACTCTGTGCAACACTAATTGAAGTAACTTTTTTATTCTATCAAGGCTAAGGTGTCTGGGCTGTAGATGCTAAAGGGAGATGGTGCACCAAAGGGTTTATAACTTCTCTTTCACTCTTGTACGGCTTCTAAGCATGGCTGACCAAATTTATACCAGGCTACAAACAGCTTTGTAAAATAGCTTTAAGGCCCAGTGTTGCTGCTGCTTGGTAAAAGTGACAGCACCACAGAATGTCCCCCAGTGTCTGAGTGAAATGAGGCAGTTACCCTCATATAGGCATAAATGTGCTATTAGATGGTTGAGAAATAAATTCCCCTCCCCACCCCCCCAAACCCTCCTGGGAATTTATTGTAGTGCCTTTGATGTAACTAATTAGCCTGCTCGAAGTAAGCAGTGACTAACAGTCTAATAACTGGCTAATGGAAGGAACTTCATAATGTTTTCAAATCCTTTTGAGTGTCTTGCAAGAGGCTGGGGAGCTTTTCCCTGCTGAGAAATGGTTGCCAATACTGAGATCCTGATGTCTGTAGTCAGCTTTCTCCAAGTTATATTTGAGATTCCTGGCTTTTTGAAGGGGCTGGATGTTGGAGAGGAGCAACAGTCCTAGAGATATTCTGGGAGTGCAAAGCTTTGAGTTTTAGCCCTGATCAGCAGACTTTGAGCAAATATTTCAGTTTGGGGCTGTCACACTGTAACTTGCAGTCTTTGCTGAATTTTGTGAGGTGGACCACTTTTTAAAAGGGGAAATGAAAAAGTAACACTGTTTTTGCAAGAGATTTTTTCTTGTGGGAGTTTCCCAACCTCAAGTAGCAAATCAAAACATAAAATTTACTATATCAACAAAGGGAGGTGTTTTTGCCTGCCTTCTCGTTCTGCAAATTTAAAAGGAGAAAACGTGTGCTACGTATTAATTTTGCCAATTAATTATACCTTCAAATATCTTTTACTTCTGCGTTAAGGCTTTCCTTTTTTTCCCTTGTCCAATGGAACTACAAAGGACTTACCACTAAGAGTCCCTTTCTCATCAAGCTAATGATACAGCATTTCCACATGCTAGCAAACACCTCCAGTACATTTTCCAGGCACAGACCCTTCGCGCCCAATGACCAGACCATTTCTGATGCTGGACGTGAATCCCTCTTGCTCTACTTGCATGAGTAGTTTCACTGAATCCGTGGGATTAATGGTGTGAGTAAAGCAAGCAGGATTTGGGCCTTGTAGGCCCCATGAAGGTAAACTCAGTACCTGGGCGCAGGGTTTAGTGTTTCTCCTGCAGCAGCCAATGTCGTCACTAACACCTAACCCAGAGTGCTGGGGGTTGTGCTCGCGAGCGGTGTTAAGTATCACTGCAATAATCCACTGTCTGCCATGGGAGAAACATGCAGCCCTGAACTTGGGATGGGAGAAAATGATTTTCAGCTGTTTTCATTTAAATTGTTTGTTTTTGTTATTTTAAAGCCTGTGTGGAAATGGGCTGGGAGAGGGCTTGTTCAGAAGTGAGGCTCCCACTTCTTTGGAGTCTGACCCTGTGAGCTGCTGGGAATTAGTGCCTCTGTTAGCTTCCCTGAGACTCACAGCCCCGTGGGCTGGGGCTGGGCATTGCAGGGGCTCAGGCTCTGTGTATTGGCTGGGTGGCTGTTCAGCGGGCAGCTCTAGGCAAACTTGACCAACAGGACACCATGGGAATCTGGTTTGTAGCAAGCAACTTCCGCAGCTTGATCGACAGTTATTGAAGTCAAGTGGGATGGCTCAAGTGTCAGGTCAGTAACTTCAGGACTATACCCAAATGTTACTCCTTTTCCCTTCCCTGCTCCCCCTGCCCCATGTCCTGCACATAGGATGAGGTACAAGGCAGCCCAGCCCTCCTCCTGCCCTCCTTGTCTGCCTTCCGAGGCCGAGAGACTGAGGACTGATGGAGTTTTCCACAGCATCCTTTGTGTGTAGGTGGCTGTGTCTGCAGCTACCTCTTGTGTTCCCTAAGTAGGATTTTTTTTTTTTAGTTGAAATGAGATTTTTAGCATCTCCCTAGAGGTCTGATGCTGGGGTTTGTAGATTCAGACCCCCAGTTAAATCTTGGTAGGTGTTTGCTTATATGAAATTTTCAAGGTGGTTTGGTTTTTATGTAACTTCATATATGTCTGTTTAACTTCAGCCACTTGGTTTTAGTTGGGAGCAGTTGGGGAGGTGCCATGTAAATTCATCTGGATAATTGAGGTAAAGACATTGCTAGTAACAAGGCTTTCTCTGACCTAGATGTATGAAAAAGTTTACCTGAATTTTAAGCTGCTTTGTACCATTAGCAGGTTGCCCAGCAGTCTTGGAAGAGTTATGTACGCAGCTGGAAAAGGCTGTGAGCCATGTTCTGCTGATAGCAATGCATGGCTGACAGCATGAGCTCCGTACAGGGCCAGTCTTGCCTCCTCCGGGTCGGTGGGAGCTCTGCCATTGACCCAGAGGAGCGAAGGATCAGGCTCTGTTTTGGAAGTCGCAGAAACTGTATTGATGTGCTGTGTTCTGGCCTCCTCCGTACTTTCCAAAAAAAGGACTTAATTGAGTTGCACTGTAGGTGCAGCAAAAATGAATATATCATTTGTGGAAAATAATGGGGTGGTGGTGTATTGTGTAGGTATTGTCAGGATTGGGTCTGCTCTCTGCCTCGTTGTTAAATCCTTTTCTTCCAGTGAAAGTTAAAGATGACAAACAAAAGAATATAACAGGTTTCTCAAAACAAACAAAACAGAAGAGCTGTGTATTCGTATTCAAAGGTCACAAATCAGTTCCTGGAAAATACTATACATACGGTAATGGGAAAATAACTAAGCTGAAAATCCATTACGAATGGGAATATAAATCTATACATTTCCAGTGGTGAGCTAGGATAATGTATGCTATTTATAAGCACAGAAGTCTTGTATAAGGTATGCTTAAGCATTGCAAATAAAGTGAGTACCATACTTGTTATCTAATAGATTTTGTAGCCTCTTGTATGGTTGGAGTCTATTTTTAAAACCAATTATGTGCATTGTGCTTCATATCTTTTAGTGTTTCCAGAGCCCGTACTTCATGTGCAGTTGCTCCAAAAGCAGGAAAATAACAAACTTGGGATCAAGAGTGCCCAATTTAAACTACTGTACCCACCCAAAGCAAAACTTTGGTTACAACATGCACTGTTTTTAAAGGCATGCACAATCCTATAGATGTATTTCCTCCTGCTTTGCTCTTAAGGTGGCCAGAGAGTAGCGATCAGTGTGTGTATGCAGGGAGGCGCAGACACAGATGTCCTAATGAGCCTGGCAATTGCTCTGTTGCATCATTTCAAGAAAGAAAATATCTTAGACCTTCTTAAACGTGAGGGGAAATTGCTTTCTTACTTAGGTAACTATTCTGTTAAGGACCTAAGTAGTCAATCTTTTTTTACATTCCGTCTGTCCTCCCTCCCCCTGCTTCCTCCTGGCTCACAGCAACCTAAAATACTACTTTTCTGGGAAAGACTGATATTCTGACTTCAGTTTTGTAATTTAATGATGGAGAGTTTCCTTAGTAAACCAAATTTAGAGTACTAGAATGCTTATCTTATATCCAGACCTTGAACATAAAAGGCATTTTATACCAGCAATTGTTCATTTAATGAGCAATTGCAGAGTGCAGGACAGTTAAGGGATTGAGCTATATGCACCATTATTGCAAGAAGTATTCCGAAATACCAGAAATAGGACGTAAGCTCTGATCAGGGGGACTGTGAGCACAATTACCTTCTTTTCAAATCCTTCTGTGACACTGCGGGAGGAAAAAGGACTTTGAAACTTGAAAGGAAAGAGCTTGCTTTCAACCTCAAAAGCTAGGAGGAAAGGGCTCTGAAATTTGCTCAGTATTCCCAATTCACCATTAGCCTGTTTCTTCCTTTAGCCTCAAGGCATTCTCCGCTTTTTGAAAAGATGTTAAGAAATTCAGTCACAATAGAGAGCCTAGTTTTGAACATGTTTCACTCGGTCCATTGAGGTCTGGTCTTCAGCCTTTGTGTGGGGTGAATTGAGCTGAGCAGCAAGCTGGTTGGGGAGAGGTGAATGAGCAGTCTCTGTGCAGTCACAAATTCTGGCAAAGAAAAGATTACCCTTTCCTTTATTTTACAATATGCATTCCTGTACAATCCTGCTAGTGGCAATATGCGGAGCCGAGCTTGTGCTTAGGTCAATATGGAGCACTTGGTTTATAGCAACTCTTGTTAAGTTTGTCTTGTAATTGAAGCTGCTGTTGACCTTGCTTGGAGACCATTTGTAAAACCGTTTATTTAGCATAAACTGAAATAATAAACCCTCCTTCTCTTAGGCCGATTGTGATAGGGTGACATTAGTTTGATTTAATGATTAGCCGCCTGACCCCTCAGCTAGAGAGAGCTGCTTGAATAGGGAGAGTTCACTAGGAAGCACACAGGAAGAATACTAATGAGCTTGTTAAATTTAGCATGGCACCAACCACTTTTAATTCCTCTAATGGGAGAAGCACTGCCTCTGAGAGAGAGGGAGGGAGATGGGGAGAGGGGGGAAAAGTGAGAGAGAGAGGAGAAGAGAGGGAGGAATGCCCACATCCTGGTAGCCAGAGAATTTTGGTCAAGAGAAGAGCTTGGAGGGAGCATTAGCCAGGGTCTCTTGGACTGAGTTGTAAGTACCTTATCGTTTCTCTTACCCAGCTGAAGTGTGTCGGCAGATTGCTCGTGAGATGGTAATGCTCTCTGCAAGTCACATGCAGAAATGTGGCAATGAAACTTAATACATAAAGAGATTTAACTGGGCTGGGGTTGTCTTGTTTAAGCGGGAGGTATCTCTGAAGTGTGTTGCGACTGATTTTTAGTATGATGTAGTAATAGATTTCAACTTCTTTTTAGTTGCTGATTTTGAGGTTTAAAGTAAAAGAGCTTCTACTTTGTGCTGGTCTACAATAAAGTTCAACAGGGAAAGAAAGTTTAATGGATTTTTGCATTAGGTTTTGGCTTGTCCTGATTTTTAATTTTCTGGGTAAATTAGCAGAGCAATTAAAAGTGTGTTTATTCAGGCATGCTGTCCAGTGTGAATTTTTTTGAAAAAGGTTGTTGATTAAATGAGGTGCTCCTTGGTGCTTAGCACTCCTAATAAAAACTGCTTCTGATCAGAATAGAAGGACTAAATCGTGTATTTCTCAGTGGATGGGAGAACCTTGGAGTAATGTGATCGTTCCAGGCTGAGCACTGGTAACATGTCTCTGGCTACTGGCTTGTTAAGACAGAGTAGGGTATACATAAAGAAAGAGAAGCTTATGCAGATTGCTTTTGGGGCCTGATTACTTTTTTCTTCTTATTTAACCCTTGTCTCTTATACCCACAAAAGGTAGGATGAGCTGTGCTGGAGTCAGTGGAGTCCCACCAGCAGGAAGGAGGTGGAGACAAGGGAGGATCAGTCCCTTTAATTTTGGCATTTCTCTCAGCAAGTTTTTAGTAAATCGGATGTTTCTTTTCACCCTAAAGTCAGCCACTTCTAAAACGTGAGCAGAGCAGTAACAGTTGTCATGTATTTGGCTGTAAACCCCTTTGGCAGGCACTGCCGGAGAAGTAGGCTGTTTGCTTACATTTTTGCTATAGAGTCCCACTTGTTGCCATGGTGGACAGTATGTTTCTGTCAATAATTTGGCCTGGCGCAGCTTGCCTGCACTTACTCCTAAAACTTCATTGAACGATTCAGCTGAAACAGAACAAGATTAGACAGCTTTTGCCTTTTGGCACACTGGAGCGGCTTGCTTGCTGTTGTGAGAGTCGGCAGCATTACTGCAAGAGGAGTTTCCTGCTTGGTGCCCAGGGAGCTCCTGCAAACTGCCTGCCTGTTCGTGTCCTGGAGCACAGGTGCTGTCAAGTGTCTCATCTGCCCCCTATCAAAAGCAGCTCAGTGGCATGGAGTGGGAAGTAAATGCTTAGCGAGATGTTTGGCTGTTGAATATGCTTCACTATTGCAAAAACGCTGTAATGTTTACTTTAAAAAAAAATACTTCTGGTGACATTTTACATGGCAGACAGCGTACAGAAACGTTTGACTTCTAACAGCACGCGGCAGTAATTTCATAATGGGGAGAGACTGTTTGATGCAGAAGGAAAAACACAGCTTTTTTTCTTTCCTTTTTTCCTTGAGGAACCAGGAAAAAAGGAAAGCCTATTAAAACAAAGCACACTTTTCCTTTAGTTTCAAAGTTACTGCAAGCAGGTTTTGAATTTCATTCAGCAATTTGGAAAATCGGCTTGTTCCATAACAGTCACTAGTACCTTGATTCATGACGCGTACATGTTTTGAGAAGGGAAGAATAAAAGTGGAGCCTGCAGACAGACGTCACCTTCTTGTTGTATCCCAGGATGGCAGTTTTAACAAATATTATCTTTATGTGGAAGTGTAAAAGAACTGAAATACTATCTGATCCTCGGATTGATTATACAGCCCCACAAATCACTCCAGCTTGCTTCTTTCCATACTGTGGTAGCACAGGTTAGCTTGCTCTGCTTAAGGGTCTGTCAGGATTTCAAATAGAGTGTAATCCCCCATTTTTACAAGAGTTTACATCTCATCAGTGAAAGTTCACTCTAGGTTGAAATTTAACATAAAAGACTCCAGCTAGAGAGAAACACGATGGAAAATATGACTTTGGGGTGATTTTTTAAAAAACTTTTTTAGTTATACAAGCAGCTTTCTAAAAACCTCATATAAGTTTTAAAGTTTTAGACTCCCTTTTGCACTTTCTTAACTAAAACCAGCTTTGGTGTAAAAAGTTGAAACCTTAAACCCTGCTAATCAAGAGCAGGGACCGGTGCCTGTGCATATTAATAAAAAGTAGAAAAGGGCAAAGGGTTTAAATTCTGCAGTGGTGCTGTCCGTTTCCATTAACTCTTTCTCCTCAGACCCAATCCTGGAAATGCTCTGTATGGAGAATTACTGCTGGCTGTAAAAAGAATTCAGTCCCTGGAAGATGCTGATAAGTCAGCAGACCCTGGTTGCTGTAATACTTGGAGATAGAAAAATAATTAAGCACTCAATAGGCTATGCTGCTGGGTTTTCTTGTTGTTGCTACTTGGGGGGAGAGGGGGCAGGGCGAAGCCCAGTGAGCACTGCATTCAAAGCAATGGTGTAGCTAGTTTATGCATATATTGGCTAAAATTCAGGTCCAGGTATCTATGCGTATGGAGCCTGTTTCTAATCTAATTCATATGAAGGTGAGTAGTTTGAGTTATGCTGGTGTCAAGCTTGGTGAAAGTAGTCTACTGGTGAATTGCTCACTGGTGCTTTTGTGCTGTGAACGAGTGTACCAGAGCAAAGTACAAGTAAAAAGTCAGAGATTTGAGGTCAGGGCTGAAAACTGAAATGCCGTCTTGGCACTGTTGTCAATGATTCTTCCTTGTGTGTGGATCGTAGAGTGAGTGTACCTTAGTTTTATTTCCTAGGGGTGTTTTGATTTCCTTCCCAGTTACCTTTTTTTTGTATCCTGGTGTTTAATATGAGGTTCTTCATGCACTTACAGAACTGCTGAGCAACTTCTGAAGCTAAGCATATTTATCAATACTTTTTCAAGATGTATTGGTGTATGCCTGTATGTGCAGGGTGGGTGATGGAGCAAGGCTGTACCTGGAGTGTGCTTATGGGCCGGGATTACAGCCAGCAACTGTCCTTGTTTAGAGAAAAGTCGCTGTGTTTTAATGCAATAATGCAACTTTAGGAGAGCATTTACAGTAGAGACTTATGTAGCTAACAAAATCCCTCCACCATATGGGATGTGTGAAATGTACCCAGGAACGTGCATCTGGCTTCTGAAGACTAGAACTGTTTGGGCTCGATTTTGAAGGGTGCACGTGGTCTGTGGTGTTTAAAATTCACGGGGGAGCAGGGGGCTGGTCCCACACCCGGTCCTGGGGCTGCCTGCAAGGGATTCTGGTGGAGCCATCATCAGGAGGCCCTTTTCCCTTCACAGTTGGTACAACAGGCCTAGAGGTTTAGTCCAGGCTAGGACTTGGGTTTGATATCCTAACTTTTTTCTTTTTCCCCTTAGTCATTAAAAATTTGTGGGTTTTTGTGTGGATATGGGGAAGAAGGGGGGAGCATGTTCCACCACGTTCCACGTCCTCGTGGTGACACTGGTAGAGATGGTGGCCACACTTGTGCCTGCATGATGCTGCTGGCGCTGTATCTTGAGCAATTTTACCCATTTTATTGTAGCCCACTTCTGATTGCTAGCGACCTTCCTGCGAGGCTCCAGCCTCTCACACAAGCAAACCTCCAGGGACTGGAGCTGGGCTGCAGAGCAGCAGTGGGTGGCTAGGTTTGATTTAGGCCCAGCCAGCGGGGTTCATCTTCTCCTCTGTGACAAATTGTTTTTTGCCTACCTATCAGGCAGCCCAAACTCCCAGTCTCCTTGTCCCAGAGGCAAGAAAACAGCAAGCCTGTGTCTGTTCTCTCATGATTGATAGCCCTGCCGGTAGGAGCATCGGCGCATGGGTGACGATGATCTACCGCTCAGCAGCTGCCCGCTCGGAACAGGCGGGCTTCCCCAGACCATCTCTCATAGCCACACATGCACCTACTGTCACAAACTTACACTGTGAGGAGGGGTTAGTGAGGAGGAGGGTGGTGGGGAGAACTTTTCTTTATTATGTTTGCTAAAAATGGGCTAAAAGTGCGTGTCTCTTTCTCCTTCCCTTCTCTTTTTCTTTTCCCTCTTTTTTTTTTTTTGCAGAGGATGAAAGTCCTGGGCAGACCTATCACAGAGAGAGAAGGAACGCGATCACAATGCAGCCGCAGGGTGGGCAAGGCCTCGGCAAGATCAGTGAAGAGCCTTCCACGTCGAGCGAGGAAAGGGCCTCATTAATCAAGAAGGAGATCCATGGATCTATATCGCACCTTCCTGAACCTTCTGTACCCTACCGTGGGACACTCTTTACCATGGACCCCCGAAACGGTTACATGGACCCTCATTACCGTGAGTATTGATTGCTGGTTTGTTTGGGGATGCAAAGTTGGAAGGCTGTCAAATTTAATGCAGTTTTACTTGTTGCCTTGCATTGTCCCCAGGGAGAACTGCTCTGTCTAGGGGCGGGGTTGAGGTAATACAATCTTTTTTTCTGAAGTTAAAAACTGGGGGGCAGTTGCATTGCAGCACAAAATTATCACAGGCCTCTGCAAAGCAACTTGCACAGGACATCTCATCTGTTGCTAATCCTCAGCCATCCAGGGTTGCATTTGCTCCACCTCCTTAATACATGAAGAAAAAAAGCCTCATTAAAGAAAGCACAGAAGGAAAATGAAACAGGCCTTAAAATCAGCCTTTTAAAACAACGTTAAAGTACGGTATTAAGAGAAGGAAGGACCGTGCCTTGTACAAGAAAAATGTGGTTTTTTTTTTTTTGGGTAGAAGGTTTATTGCAGTGTTTTTGGGGGTCTTTGTTTTGGAGGTTTTTTTAGGAATTTGTGTGTGTGAGTATGTGGGCTGATGGAGTGGCTTTGCAGTTTTCTTCCCCTGCTATAGTTCCCTGAAGTTGTAGGGGGGGTGGAAAAGGCAAATGGTTTCTACTTCTGAATTCCTGCTCAGGCATTAATAAAAAAGTAAGAAATTAACTGACACTTGAACACAGATGTGGAAAGGATTTCTCCACAGGCAAATATAAGTTAAGCAATTTTTTCATCTGCTTCTAGTTTACAAAAAAAGAAAGGGGGGGAAAAAATCATTTAGTTGTGTAGTAATGAAGTACATCTTGAGGTGTCAAGGCTTGTGCCTTTTGATTATAGATTTATCACCCAGTCAGGATACAGATTTGCCATTTAACCTTCCAGCCTCCAGTTCCAGATGATGGGCTTAAGACCCACAAAGAGGGGCCAGTCTGTGTTAGGTTTTTTCCACATCATTCAGAAATTTTAGTGTTTTAAGGCAAAAGGTCATTAGCCAGACGACTGATTAGTGAGGACAGCTGATTAGTGCATGTTTTTTTGCTAAAGAAAGAGCCAGGGATAAAAGCTAATTTTATCCCTTCATTAGTTGGGCTAGCAGCAAAGGGGAATGTTCACTCATCAGGGTGCAGATCAAAGTATGTCTCGCACAACCTTAAGTCTCACCAACCTTTTTTTTTTTTAAAAAAAGCCTGATTGTTAATAAGGATGGAGGTATTATCAGAAAATGAACACTTGTTGTCTTTATAGTTTAGACCAGTATTTAGGGAAAAAGTTTTGCAGTTAACCTTTTGAGCTTTCTTCTAGTGTAGGCAGTTGGTTTCTGTATACCCTCCTCTCTCACACAGCCCTGCTCAAACCCTCTGGGGGAGTTACTCATCTTTCTGCTGAGGAGGATGTGCAGCAGCACACCAGCAGCAGACTTGTCTGCCAGAGAGTCATGAATGTGCAGAGCAAACCACTGCTCCTGAGCAGCAGTGCGTAGTGATACTAGCTTGTGGGTTGGAGACACCATTCGTAGCTTACGGTTTGTTAATGCAACCCCCAAATCTCACTTAAAAATAAAATCTTATTAGGGAAGCAAAATAGCTTCTCTGTTTATAGGCAGTGTGGCTGGGGAAAGATGAAATGTGGGATGAAAACAACCCCCCCAGACAACCTTGTGCTGAATTTAGTGGTGACAATTGCCACTTTGACCATCTGATCAGCTGCCAGCTCACCCCTTAAATCTAGTTCAAAGATTCAGACTGAAGAAAAAGGGCTGGCTGGTCAGAATCAGTCTGATGGGTGTGCATTTAGTTCATTTAATTTTATTGAATTTGCCTTTTGATGAGAATTCTCAAGATATAATGAAGGTACTAGGTCTATATTGTGACCAATAATGCTAGCTAGTTAGGATGTGTGGGCTATGAGAAAAACATTGATGCCAGAAGTTGAGAGAACAGCAGAAGTTATCCAGCATGTAACAGTAGAGAAACAGGAGATAAGTTAATTTTAAATGAGCAACATGATCTTAAAGCAGAAGTCCAAGTCAGAAAACATCAGATGGGCAGACCTGCTTCACCACTGCTGTAGTGGGTTGTACATTTGTACTCACAGATTTACAAAAATCCCTCAAGCTATGAATGTTGTGAAGAGCCATCATGCTTTTATTTACTTTTAATGGATGTGATACAGAAGGACAACTAAGGAGACAAATGTCTAGTTAGATTTGTAGGAAAGCAGACAGGCTTACTGAAATTTTCATAGTAGTTCTATCATGTATATATATAAGACATGCTTTCATCCGAGCAGTGACTGTATTCAGGCTGACGCTTATAGTGGTCCATATGAAAAAACTGAATAATGTAAATGTACCCCAGTCCCACTGTAGCAACAGGTGAAGAACCAGCAAGGCTATTGTTCCTTCCTTAGTTTCTTGCCAGTTTTGCTGGGCATATGGATAGAAAATACTGTTTTAATTCAATGTAGTTGGGTATGTAAATACTCACAGTAATTCCTTAGTTTCCCTGTGGTTGGAAAATAGACTCTTCAAGATGCCTAATTTGTGCTTCTATTTATACCCACTTTGTATTTAAAAGTGTGGGCAGGCTTCCTGTAACACAGGAAAAGGGAAAATAATTTTTTTGAAGAAGGACATCTGTATATTTTTATGGCAAGAAAAGAAAAAAGAGCATTTAAGTCAATTGTGTGTGGAATGCATGTCCCTTCCAGGAGCTGCAGTTATTAGAAACAACTTGAATGCTTTGCATTTCTATATGTAAGTGTGTGTGTCTGTATATGTGCATTGTAGGATTTTTTGTCATATTTTTTTTTCCCAATTAAAATAACTGCTGTTGTAAATGTTGGAAATAATAGTTACCATATACATGGAATAAATACCTCATTGAGGGGGAGTTTGCTCTCCTGCAGAGTGTGGGTGGGGATAATGGTTGTGTTTCAAGTGGACCAGCTTTTCAGACAGCTGGGATGAAACATGCTGTGGAGCTGGCGGCCCTTCTGCACTGCCAGAGAGCCCCTCAACCATTTAGCAACAGAGAATCAGAGCAGCCTCATGCTCAGCCCACAGCGCTCTGTCCTCCAAGACAGAAATTTTTGTTTTCTCTTTTTTGTTATGGATTTCTTCAGTACTGATTAAATACTGCTCACAAAGTGTGGGGGTTTTGGTTTTGTTTTTCTAACTTTTTAAAAAGCTATTTTTAAAAGCTTTAGGGCAGATGACAAAAATGCTGGAGTTTCTTTTCATGTATTGCACCTTTTCTTTTTTGAGAAGACCAGGGTTACTGAGCTTAATCACAGTGTTTCTTAAATGGATTTAAACCCCGTGTTTCTCAAACACTGATTGCAATGGTAGTGGGAGCCCCTTGTTAATGTAAATGCTGTCTCTAGAGGTGGGGCTGAGGCAGGGGAGGTGGGGATAGCAACTTCCCTTTGTTATTCTCTTCCCCAATTTTAATTCCCACGCAGATTTATGGCAGTGCTAAGACTGTCAAACAAGTCATTCTTCATGGAAAAAATGAATCATTCCTGATGTAAACACTTTGATTTAAAACATACTGCTGGTATTCTTCCCACAGCTCATCTGAAAGAATTGTTAGCTCCTAATTAGTAAAGCCTGAAGAATTATCTTAAGTAAAGAGCAGTGACAGTTCAGTTGGCTCTGATCTAAAAATTCATATATACAGGAATGGCCCTGGCAGGATTCTCTTTCTGGTACATCCCTTCATTTCAGAGAGGTTGCATTGAAAGTAGCTGAAAGCAGGAACTCACTTCTTTACTTTTCTTCTTTTTTTTCTTTTTTCTTTACTGGGGTTTTATTCTGCTGGTTTTGAAGCTTCTGTATCTATCTGGGGAAGTGGGAACTACTCATTGCACATTTCATAGGATTAACCCTCCAAAGGTATTGATTGCCCTCAGTTCCCACTGACTGTGTCTGGACTAGTGCTTTGTAAGGATTGGGCCCCCTATAACTGCCCGGGTTAGATTACCCAGTGTTAGATGTCATCTCAAAATCAATTTGCAATGTGAACAAAAGACCACAGCAAGGAAAATACAGTGCTGGTTCACTACGTGCACTTGTTCATTTACCGCATTTTAATTTCTATTGACAAGAATTCCCCTTCTGTCATCTCCCCGTAGGAAAGGAAAAAGGAGGGAGGAAAATAAAACGAAATTAGATTCCGTTTCTGCAAATGCAAACTGGTAACTGAAAACACTGCCTTAAAACGCAGTAATTAGAAAGCAGTGACTTTTCATGGCAATATGGCTTGAACCATGATGGGCAGCTATATGTGGTGCATTGGATGATGACAGCAAGTCCAGGTCGCCATCAGCAGATGATCTCATGGAAGGGGGTCTCCATTTGTTTTGTAGAGGGGGAAGTGGTGGTCCCCCTCGTCCTCTCCCTGGCATGTTTCAGGACTCTGGAGGGACAGTCCAAGACACTTCTTGATAGTCCCAAAGTGGATGCTTTTCTTAGCTCACCTCTAGTTTACCAGTGTCATAGGGTGGCAGGAGCCTGTGATGGTTTCCCCCCAGCCTTGTTGGACAGTGGTAGGAGAGTGTCAGTGAGGAATCATTGTAGAGATTTAAGGCCAGGGTCTTTAAAGACATTTAGGGGCTCTTCAATTTCAAAGTGAGTTTGGCCTCTTAAATACCTTTGAAAATCTGGGTCTTACTTCTTCAGCTCTTTCTGCAGCATTCTGCAGGGAAGGGCTTAAGTGCTCTAGTAACAAAGCTCTTCCCTGGCAGTGATTTATGGGGTGGTTTCCAAATGTTGTTAAGGAGGGGTAGTTGAAAATAATAAAAGTTTTAGATTTTACTTAACTTTCAGGGAAGAAAAGCCTTGAGTACAAAACTGAATGTCAGATTACTGGTATCAGCTGAACAACTGAAATGTTGGTCTTTGAGAAAATCAGCATGTTTGCAAAAACAGTTTTAGGGTAAAAATCTAAAATGTACTAAATGTACTAATATCTTTTAACAGTATCAAACAAAAAGCATTACTGCTCTCAAAATCAAATTTAGGGTCAGAGGCAACTTCATTCTGAAATTTTGGAAGGTGCTGCAAATCTCTTAAGCTTAACAGCAGCTTATAAATAGAAATCTTTTCTCTAAGATACCTCCCTGGTCATGTTTGGGAGGTGTTGCTCACTACAAATACTCCTGCCCATTTCTCTGGAGTCCTTCTGTGGAATAAGTGCTGTCTTCTGAGAGCCCTGGAGTTGCTGCCCCTGCGTGGTCCTCTCATTTGGAAGTAACAATTGCACCCATAGACTTACAGCTGGAAGTGGCACAGACATGTCCATTTTTCTACTAGATTTTTTTTCTCCTCAGCATGAGACAGACTGCAGAAATGCCAATACCTGAAAGCGCTTGGAATGTAATGTGGCTGAGAAGCTGAAAGGTGTTCTTTTAGGTCTGTTTTTTTTTGCTTTGTTTTGTTTTTAAGTTTAGGTGAATACATATCTTTGAATATTGACTTTTTTCTCTTGTCATTACCAGTAGTATTAATTTCAGCTGGAAACTATAGGCAATGGAATGGAAAGAGGTGATCCTGTTTGTGTGGAGGGTAGAATAGGACATTTATGACATCTTAGGGCCCCATAATTCTGTTGGACTTCAAAATTTTAAAAATGTCTTGAGGATCACATTGAAAAAAAAAAAAAAGCAACTTACCCCTCTGTTGCACCTAAGAATTTATCTGCCAGGTGCTACTGGGTGTGGAGCCTTCTGAGAAGCAGATGAATCCTGTTAATCTCAGCTTTTTTTTTTGGGTTGTTCATGTGCATGTAAGCTGTGGGGTGAGGTTTTTTGTTTTATGGTTGGTGGGTGGTGTGTGTGTGGTTTTTTTTTTTTCTTTAAGGAATAGTGAAGATGAAGATGGAGGACAAATGCAAAAACACCTCTGTCACAGATTTCATTTGCTTTGTCAGCTAAAACTTTTTTAGATGCTTTACAGTATGTATTTGTTGTATAACTGCCTTCATGGAAGGAGGCAGAATATGTTGCTCAGAGCCGTAGAATCATAGTTAAGAATTCTGGAAAAAAAAGCCAAGAAATAATGTAATCCCTCTCTTCAGCCTCAAGGCAGATCAGCTGTCCCCAAATCAGGAGAGAATGAAAAGCTTCTTCAAAGTTGCTGCAGACATTAATGTCTTTAAGAGCCATGTGACAAGATCTGTAGTGGGTTTGGACTGATCTTGTATCCCTACATGGTAACTTCCATAGCATTAGCAGCTGAAAGATGGGGGGGAAAATTCAGAAGCTATAAAAATCAGAGTTGAAAAGTTTTGATAAAGTTTCCTCTTCCCTCCTAGAGATCTGCTAGCATGCAGGAGATATAGTATTTCCCATTGCTGTGTTTTCTGAAAAAAATATACCCATGAACACCCCACCCCCCCAACCCGCCAAGAAAAAAAACTCAAACCCCACAGCCTGACATAAAACTGTTGTGCTCATTACTGCCATTTCAACAGGTAAGATCATTAGTTTTCTCTTTTTTTATTAGTTATCAGAGTGATCTTTGTGCTGTTGTGGAGGCTGTGTAGTGCAAGGGGTTAGCAAAGAATGACAGGTGTGCAGAGAACTGGTGGCCAGAGGAAGATTATTGCAAATTTTGAAGCATCCCATAATGCCTGACATTGCTGTCTGTCAGTCAGCTTTGTATGAGTGCTCTGCCCTCTAAGCATTTCTTGGCCAAGGGATGCCATTTGAAAAGCAACCTCTTTGACTTGGCTGCTTAGAGCTTTAAGAAGAGGTAGCCACTGCTCGGCCTCATGTGGCTTTTGGTGTCAGATGTGTTACCTGTATCTGTGCAGAGCTTTATGGCTGCAACAACTGGAGGCTTTGTGGAAAAGCATGGGGAGCACGTGAACCAGATGCTGGTTCAGAGATCGTGATTTTCACCAAGAATTGAGGCAGATTCTTGCCATGTACTTAACCACTGTACTTTGCACTGCCAGGGAGATGGTTCTCTTGGATTGGTGGTCTTCCTTCTGGCTAATGCAATAGAGGGAATTCAGTTGCCTAAGCAGGTTTCAAGTGATGTTTTTATGCCTGGGAGGTTCCTAGCTGGTCTGTGACTGCCACCCTGGAAAGGCTGGTCTTCACTACATCCTGTATCGTATCTGTTAACTCTGTATGAATGTCTCAACTGCCTTAGGGGACTAAGATGGCACTATGTGTCTGTGTTTAGGCAGCTGAATCCGTGTCAGTGATGTAACTGGGTGTTCAGATCAGTGTGTCCAAATGTAGAAAATAAACATTTAAGTTCAGTTCTTTTTTCATCCCTGTCTCTGCTGCCATTATCCAGCTCTCGTGAAGAAATCTGTGGCAATATTGAGATTGCGGAGTAGCTAGTGTCCACAGGGTCCTCCTCTTTCATCGTTCTCTTATGTTAATTTTGTTGTGTTTCAGGTGCTTGTCACTGAGGTCTTGATGTGCACTATCCTTCCTTGCTGCTCCCCTTGGGGCCGGGGGGAAGCCCCAATGTGGGGGACTGAAGGAGCGTGTTGTGTCCAAGAGGATGCCTCAAGCTGGGTAGTGGGGGTAGTGGCAGTGAGGGGGCACAGTGGACCTGTGGATGGACTTGTCAAGGGAGGCTTTGAAATGCAGTGTAGTTCCTGTTGCCAAGGTGTAGGTTCAAGATTGTCCCATGGGAGCCTCTCAGCACCAGCTTTGGCTTCCTGTTGGATCCCGGGGTTGAACAGGCCTTTACTTTTAAGACAGTTTAAATGCTTTGGTTCCTGAACCATTTTCAGGGTCGCTAGTGAATACAGCTTTATTCCTATTGATTGAGCTTAGTACTTAGGAGGAGAGCCTCTTAGCCATAGCCTCTGCTTCCTTTTATTCACACCTAGCAACCCAATTAGCTTCCTCTTAGCCTGGCTCTTGGGTAGTTTACACAGTACTCTCTAACCTCTTATTAAAACACTGCTCAAATTACTAACAACTGGGGCTCTTGAGCTTGCTCAGTGGGTCACATCTGAGTTTGGAGATCATGTCAGTAATGCTTCCCCTTCAGTCAGAGTTATACTGGCTACCTTTTTTCATTTGTGATCATAAAATTTACAGCCCAGACAGCAGCCACCAGTGCATGGAACCAGTCCTGTACTAAATATCACTGTGTTGGTAACTCTGTTTTAGAGTACAGTTGCTCTATTGCTGTGTGGTCATTGGCATCTGTGGTGGTGGTTGGTACATGGCGACAGGAAAGGCAGTACGTGTATGGGAGTGTGTGTTTGTACAGGCTTGTACATCATCTCTGTACTTCCTTTTAAAAATTAGAGTAATCACTTAAAGGCGAAAGAATGTTTTGTATTGTCTTTCAGAATTTGTCTTGCTGAGTTTTTAGAGTTCAGCACAGATAGCTTCCTTGATAACAGAATTGCTTTGTAATCTAAATTATGTTTTTGTGCTTCACACTGAATATGGTAGCAGAGAGGATCCCCCATTGTTCATTCTGGTTTCCCTTTCACATTTCAGTGCTGCCCCGAGCCATCATTTTCCCAAACAGCCGAACGGCGCTGATCCAGAACCCAATGAATTCAGTGACTCAACTGCTGCTGGCTTCAGTGAACTTTATAATAATCCCCTGTTGCCTTATATTCTGCCCTTTCATTTTACCTGCTCCTCGTGCTAGTTGTAATTTAAAATCATAATTCCTAAGGATCCATGTTACCATTTTTGCAAATGAAGAGCTATCCTCTATCTACAGTCCCTTGTTGAAGTAGCTTATGGTAACACGCCACAAGTAATGGTATATGACATACGTTCAGCTAAATGACTGATTATGGTAACAGCTGAGTGTAACACCATACCAAGTGTTGAAGTAACTAACTAATGAAGTAGAATGTGTTGAAATAAGTTTCATTCCCCCGTGTCATACTCCTTAGTGTAAAAATGTACTGCATTTGATTTGTATGTTTTTTCACTACCCTGCCTACAGATACAACTGCTGAAAGCCTTCAGCTTTGGCCTTGACTTCTGTTAGATGTCACTGTTGAAATGAAATTGGGTTAGTTGGGTGAGTAAGGTTTTTTGGATCAAGGCCTATGTTATGTATAAACAGTGGTTGCTCACTTTACTGGGATGGACCAGCATGGTATGGTGATAGGAAGCTGTTGGCACCAAAGCCACATTTCATGCTGGACTATATTTAAGTTGGCATAAGCACCAGTGATCCACAGTGTTTTTAACAATAAGATTGGTGCCAGACATCAAAAACATTAATTGCTGCTATGATAGGAGTGGAATTTTTTTCTTTTAACTAGAAGGGAGAAGAGGAGCAGTGGTCATATATCACTGGCTAATCATTGAGCTGCCCAGTACTTGGGATGTTTGATTTGGAAAGTCTGATGTATGGCTTGCTTATATATGCCCCTACTTTGGCTGAGACTGGCAGTGACCATGGCGTATGCATACCTTCACTCTTAGAGCTTTTCAGGTTTTCTTGATTTGTCAACTTGAGTACAGAAAACTTAACTAAGCTTATTGGCACATACAGCTGACTGGAAGAAAACCCTTAAAAATAAAGACCACAGGCCTGATGTGGCTTTGTCTGCTCCCATGGGAAAAATTACAAAACCTGAATGAAACCCAAAATGCTGGCTTATGAAAATGCTTCTAGGTTCTTATGGGGAAATGGCAGATCTCTTCAAAGACGGTAGTTACCTACCATGTATGTCACAGATTAACACGTCCTATGTTTAGTAGTGCCTTCCATCCTCTGTGCATTATAAACTAGAAGGGCAGGTTGAGGACATGGGCTGTAGTAGTGGTTCCTCCCATAGATGTTAGTTTTGTGAGTATACCACTCCAAAAAGGTGGTCTGTACAGGGAAGTTAAAGCATCTCGTGCCTTTGCATCCTGACCTGCCTTCCCCCGGGTGTGCAGGGTCCTGCTGACGAGAGGTGTGTAGGCCACTTATTGCTGAGGCCATGCTTGGAGGCTGGCAAAGTGCAAGGTTGACAGGTTTTATCTTAAGGGGGTGGCCTCTGGGCTGCCTTCAAGAGATGATGTAGATATGGATCCTGCTTATTGAGGCTATACAAGGTATTGACACAGCTCTCTGAGGAATCACAGAATTGTAGGGGTTGGAAGGGACCTCTGGAGATCATCTTGTCCAACCCCCTGCTCGAGCAGGGACACCTAGAGCAGGGTGCACAGGACTGCCCAGGTGGGTTCTGAATGTTTCCAGAGAAGGATACTCCACAACCTCTTTGGGCAGCCTGTTCCACTGCTCTGTCACCCTCACAAAGGAAGACAGTTATCTGAAATGGTGTGCTCTGCTGGCTGTTGAGAAGTGACTGTTGTATTTTCCTATGGGAGGCTGGTGCTAGCCTGACACTGCTACATGGTTCTGAAGCACAACACCCTGTTGTGAGAATTGTTATTGTGGATGGGGAGAAGTCATCTTCAACTTTAAATTCCTTCTGAGCCTGCCTTGAGGCCAGATTGGTTCGGCAATACGTGCCAGTAAGTCTTGACTCCAGAAAATGCTGTGGTCTGCTCAGTAGTGTTTTTCATGTAATGCCTTTTAAAATTAACATTCCAACCCTCTATATCTGCTCCTTGGTTGCTGCAGCCTTTGCTTATCTGTGTGTAATAATGAGAGATCAAGTGTGCAGCTCAGCTGTCTGATGAGTCTTGCCATTTATGTGGTTGGTTGAATCTCCCAGCTGTGATTTCCCAGGAAGCTTCAAAAGCAGAAGGTGCTTTCTATTTCCTGCTTCCATCCTGCTGCGTAATACTTTCATGAGCCCCACCTCACTGCAGCTAATGACACCCTTTTATTTTGTCAGCACAGGGAACGGAGAGGTGCTGTTGGCAGGCAACATCCTCTTCAGCCTAACCATACTTTGCTGCTTGTTCTTCTGACAGTGCCATGCGGTTAGAAGAAAAGGACTTAAAAGGTGATCCAGAATTGATTGAACGCAAGAGTAGGAAGCTAGAGGTGGGAGCTGTAGCAGCATTACCCCTCAGCCCAGCCTTTTTAGGACTGTGGTGACTTCTATGTTGTGGCTTGTAGCTACCAGAATAAAATCTGATGAAAACCCCCTGAATGCATCTTCAGCTCTCTAACTCTGGCTGATACCTACTGGAAGTACATGTCACCAAGGCGGTAGGAGTGTGACTGCCAGCGTATCGCTGTTTACACATGGAACCCTAATGCGTGACATTGATGGTAAAGCTATATCCCTGTGTGTGAGCCAGGGTGTATACTTTATATCAATGTATGAATGTGTCTCAGGTAGCAGAGCTGCTATTTTATTCAAACTGGCCAACTCTTTGTTTTAATCTAGGATGAATTCAGCACTGCTACAATATACTAGACCCTGATATTATAGGGTATTTGTGTGCAATATGGGGTGCATGCTTACCCTACCGTAATTTGGTGTTTTCTCTGAGGCTTGTTGCTTCCTGGTTATTTTCCTGCTTATTTTTGTAATGTGATTTTTCATATACTTCTGTATTATGAACCTTTTTGTTTTTTTAAGCTATCTCTGATATGCAGCTTTCATATCTTGGCTCCCAGCAACATTGAACCTCATCGTAAAGTCCCTTCGTGTAAAAACCAGCTAGTTATAACTCTCAAAAATAAGAGGCTCGTCTCCTGAGGACAGCTCCATATTGCGGGTGGAGTATAATCCTTAACATTGTTTTTTTGCTTTCAAATAGCTGGGGACAGTAAGTCAAGGAGTGAGAACTCCCTTTGTTTCATGTAGTGTGCATTTCAGGGAAAGAATGTAACAGAGCAGAAAATGAAGAAAGACATAAAAGAATCTCAGCTCAAGGAGGTCAGATCCATCAGAGGCTTAGCGTTGCCTTCAAAGATGCCTGGGACAGGTGGCAGTTCAAGACAATCAGAGGAGAAGCATCCGCTAGCGCCGAGATAAGGGATTCTTGCAGAATCCTGCTATCTGGTCCCAGTTTGCTTTGATGTAACTCTGCTAGAGAAGACTTCTGGGAGCAGGCTACTGCTTCCCTCCGTGATAGGCTGCTGTTGTTCAGCCTTTTAAGGTCTCATTACAGTGGTCCTTGAGGATTAATCCTCTTTAAGGTTTACATGGGAATGGTTTTGTCTGAAGGCCCAGCCAGGGACCTCAGTACCACCTGTACAAAGCATTATTGCATTCTTTCATACTGTTTTTTTAAGTGGTTCATATTTAACAGTATTTGACAGAAAGTAAAACCAAACATACTGCCTTTTTTTGCTTCCCTCTTTGGCTGTTACTGAGGTTTTTGTTGAGCACAGCTTGAGCAGTCCTTTGCAGACACTGAACCATTAGCAGTAAATTGTACGCTTCCGGTTACTCTACTTAGCCTGCTGGTTTTGGCAGTCCTTCTTTTCTTCCCTTGCGCCCACCCCTCTTTCCCCTTTTTAAAGGAGGGGAGTGGTGATGTTTGGTTTCAGAATCAGAAATCATCCCATTGCTGGTTTATTCCTGTGCCTGCAGTAGTGGATTTTGTATCCATGCCATTCTCCTCAGGGGGGAGGGTTCAGGATATGGGAATGTTGTAAATTATCAGTATTAATTCATTAAAAAGTTGCACTTATAAGGGTTTGTTTATGAAAAGCATTTACCATTTTCTTGAAGGGGCAAAGCTGCTCTCGGTGGAATAGCATCAGGCAGAGTGCAGCAATATGACGCATGCAGGAATCATGCCCTGGGTTTGGTGATGCAATTAGAAGCAAGTGCCTTCCAAATTCTTGATATATTCTGTTATTGGTACCGTTTCTGTGTAACCCTGTTATAGATCTATGTCTTGGAGATGGAGAAAAGGCATGCAGCCTTGATTCCAACGAAAGGAACATTACTTCAATGAACTGATTTTTTTCTTCAGTGTCATTTGTGATTTCCCTAATTGAACAAAGTGTTAAAGTCACTTCGATACTGTAACTTTAAGGTGGTGGTTGAGGTAAAAGTAAGACAAAGGTTCATGTTGGATAAGTGAAAACAGTATCAGTGACTGTGACAGGTAAAGGTAAGCTTAATGCTCTGAGGGTAATAAATAGCTGAAGGGACTCATCTCTGTCTGCAGTAGAAGTCCCTGAGTTTAGCTCTTCTGAACCCATATTAAGCAGCTTGATAGCCCTAATTCAAATTATTATGAAAGATGATAGTGTGTTTTACTTTAAAGCCCCCCATGTTTCTACCTAGAAGACTCAGCAATAGCTGTAAGTTAAACCTTTTGGGGTGAAATAATTTGTGCATTGTTGCCTATAGAGTACCTGGTCATTACTTATGTAGTGATTTTACCTTATAAAGAAAAAGCAAGTAAAAGAGTGCCTTCACAAGCCTTCTGGCTTGTTTTCGGAGTGTTCTGTTTGGAAGTTATATGGTATGTTGAGAAGTGTTCATAGTGCGTGTACAGCAGATCAGTTTTCTTTATATACATAAAAGTATTATAGAAAACCCTACAGCTCATGCTGCCTATATAAAACTGTGTGGTGCCTTTATTACCATAAATATGCCTGCAACCTTCATATACTCTTATATTTCCAAACAGCACATAATTTAAGAGTAATGCATATATTTAATTTTTACTGTATTTACAAAGATCGTTAAATTCTGCCCGTACAAATTTTTTCCCTAATAGCTAATTCTGAGAGGGTGTGAGGATGAGAGAAGCAGAAACTAAGGAAAAAAAAGATTAACTAAAATAAAGGTAATAAAATATGTTGTGATGTGAGGTGCTGTCGATACCTTCAAAACCTTCAAAAAGATCTGTCTTCTGAAGAAATACAGGCAAATTCTTGGCAGCCTAACCTTATACACACAGACACACCTGTGATTTATATATATACATGTGATCAAGTGCTCTAGCCCTAGTCTTGATGCATATATTGAATATGTATATAAATAGAATAATCTAAATACTTTGAATAATGTGATGTTAAATTTATGTCCCCTTCAGTTTCACGTTAGAGCTAGTTGTCAGCAATTTAGACTTCTATAGAACTATTCTGAAGGTTGCTGTAACATTTCTGACTTCATGAAATACAGGGAATCTGAGATTTTTTTCTTTCCATCTGATGACAAATGCATGAAAACTGCCAGTGCTAAGTATTTAATTGAATTTAATGGCTGTTTGTGTAATTTCAATGTAAGGTGCCATTGTGAAGTGTCTCTTCAAACCAGAAGTCAACACCACAGTTGAGCAACGGTCCATAGTACAGCATATGGCTGTTAAGTTCACTGCAGGTGGAAGAATGTGCTTGGCTGCACCAAGCCAAATTGTGAGCGATTCTGTAAACAGCCCTGGCTCCTTTCCTTTTTCATCCTAAATGCAAGTGAGCTGGATGGGGCAAAGGGAAGGCTCTGATTTCGGACAGCTTGATGGGAATGTGATGCTGTGGTCCAAGGGTTCAGCTGCACAGTCTGTTTCTTGCCTTGCTGCAGAGTTGCCTTCTGGGCCCTGGGGCTGACTCCTGGGCCTGTCTTCACCCAGGCTCTGAGAAACAATGTCTCTTGGAGGCAGAGTATTAAAATGGTCGGCTCTTGCACTGTTTGTACATACACCATGGTAACATTTACTAATATTAGTATTAGTGTTTTCTAAATAATAAAAGTACCTAGTAATCAGCAGGGGTCAGCCATCCTGGGAGTTCAAACTATAAAGTTCAGCCATTCTTTCATTGTGAGAGGAAAACAATATATTAAAAACTGTCGGGTTTTTTTTTTTTCACTGTGACATAAACAAGAAATGTGGTACTTGATTTTGCTTAATAGGGGAACAAGCATGGAAGACGCAACTCCTGAAAAAGTAGTTTCCAGAAAGTTATCTGCTAAAAATAGGGTCTTATAAGCCCTTATGTAAATATGCTATAGCAGGTGCTACTCAAACCTCTTCCATAGTGTATAAATATATAGGGATGTGTGTGTATATCTGTATTACATATATAAAAAATTTCTTTGCAGCTTTTTATACCTCTCATTAGTCTAAAATCTTTTGGTGGTAGTAACTTCTGTATTTTTTATTAGCAGCAGTAGAAACATACCTCTTTTATTAGGAAGGAACAAAATTGTAATTGAAACCTATCTCAGGCTAACAAGTGGGGAATGGGCTACGAGTTGTTCAAATTAAGTCTGATGGTTATACCTGGCTGTCTTTATTTACATTAAAAAATACTTATAATCTGAAAACAAAGAAAAGGCAATACAACAGAAGTGTGTGGGTGTGTACTAAGTATTAACATACATGCATGCCATACAGCTGCTGAATGCTGCTGTAGCATGTGTAAGTTTTTCAGAAGTGGCTGCAGCAATTGTAGGTGCCAGCTCTGCAAGTAGAAAAGTATACTCAAAGTTTATTATGCGATCTGAGAACTGCAGGAATTCACCTTAGTTAAATTGTTCATGAATTTTAGTTGCGCACTGTTGTGTTAAACACTTTGTTAATATGATCTGAATTTATACTAAGAGTTTGATAAGGAAAAAAGCAGTTAAATGGATTTCCACATTGTCTTCCTTCAGAGCCTTTTAGGGTCTCATTGTGCATAGCACTTTCTTTGGTCTTCTCTTTCCATCAAGGTCATCCAAATTTTCTCCTTTCTGTGAAACCTTGTGCACGTTCCCTTACCTTCCAGGCTTAGTTTCATCCATGCTTGAATATCCACAGGATCATCCGTTTTCCTAACCTCTCAGCGGCCAGAAAGAAAGTACACAGTCTCCAGAGCTAGAGCCACGTGGGATTTACTTGTCTCTTCTCTTCGTACTGTAAGAAGAGAAGAATCTTCAAAACTTATTTCTGTGCATTCTGTAGTGTTAGATCCCATCCTGAGCGTGCATGTGCTGCAAAGCTTTCCATCTCGGGAAAGGCAGTATAAGCGTATCCTATAAGATACAGCAAGGACCTGAATACTGGGTGGCAGAGCAGAATCAAAATGTCATTCAAGCAGATCTGGCAGCATTTGGGCACTCAATAGGTGTCAGCTCAATTCTGCAGTATTTATGCTGAGTGCTGGCTGCAGCTTTGGAAGAACATACAGAACACAAGGTGGCAAACGGGTTTTCCTTGGTTTGGGTGGTACAGTATGAAACAGTGGGGTCTGACCTTGGCTCTGCAGGTAAGTAAAGCTCATTCAGCAAAACTTAGGGTCTTATCCTGTAAAGTGTACAAACTGATTTTGGACTTGTTAGGGATGAAACCCTTCCCTACCCAAAACAGGATTAGATCTTATAGTCTAAAAACAAGAACACAGAATAACTGTGTTATCTAAAAATAACTCGATTAGAAGTGATTCCTCTTTGATATTTTGGTCTATTGTCTGTTCTGTTGTTTCTTGCTACATACTCTATTTTTTACAAGGTGTAATTTTTTTGCAGAAAAAAGGAAAGTAAATCTTTCCATCTGTTCAAGAAAGCAGTTTTCTAAGATACTAAAGGACTTGTTAAACATGATTCCTCATAAATAAAGTCAGTATAGAACAGCTAGTAGTGAAGAATGTTTTCATCATTGACCCACATTATTTTTTCAAAAAATGAAACGAAACTCCAGGGGTTGATTAAGAGAGGCCCCATGTCTTGTGTTCTGTATGAAGTGCTATTTTTCTCTCAAAGCAGTATGCACAGACCCATTTCCCATTTGTAGCAACTGACAAGCAGAGAGGTTGAGATTGTTGGAGATCTCCAAGGAAGTTTGTGGCAAAGCCACAAATAAAAATCTTTGTCTAGTGTGCTGAGCTCATGCCTTACTAATTAACTAGAAAGGCTTTCAAAGTGGATTCAAATCTCTGTTCCTAGCCTGGTTTTCAATATGGGTGAGTTTTTTAACCCTTCATTTTGTGGGTGATATTTCAATGTGTCTTTATCGGCTGCAATTTTTTCACATTAAGCTGCTTAAAAACTGGGTCAGTAAACATTGCGTTAGGAATGATGTGGAGTCAAACTACAGCTTGATGCAGCCATGTAAATAAATGGCTGTATTTTCAGAGGTGCTGAGCATCTGGATTTTTTTTTTCTTGGAAGCTCTTGGGTGTGTGGTAATTTGAAAATGAAGTTTTTTCTCTAACTTAGTCAGGTCTTAGATTAATAGGATTTACACCCTGAATTTCTAGTAAGGTGAATATTTTTGAAGATCCCACTCTTAAAGCCTAACTTAGAGTTCTGATTTCTGAAATCTTGGCCATAACTTCTAGTCTTGAATTTGGATATCTTCTTCTGTGTGTTTTGCCAGTAACCAAGGTGAAAATAAGCTGTGCTGTAATGCATGTGGTGAATTTTGCTTCATAATGAAAGTGCAGGTGTTGTTAGGTGTGCAGTAAATGTGGCAGGTCTCAAAGGAGCAATTATCAGCCTGGTCAGCTCTACTCACACCTAGATTTTTACATGATGGGCCCTTTTTTCCCCAGTTACTGGAAGACTTTTTTTTAAAAAACCAACCAAAAAACCAAAACCCCACACCAAAAAAACCCCCAAAACCACCAAACTGAAATACTCTTCAAGTTATGGTCATATTGGAGCATTTCCTCATGTATTTGTATTCCCCAAACTGTAAATTGTTACAAAAAGTCTCTTGAAGTTGAGTATATGCTTAACTGTCCTTAATAAAGTGCTTTGATACAAAAATGCTGAAAGTTTGGGTACCCCACAGAAAAAAATAATAAAAGGAGCTTGGATGGAGAGGGCAGTGCAGGGACCTCTCTTACGAGGAAAGGCTAAGACCTGGGTTTGTTCAACCTGAAGGAAAAACTGAGGGGCGATCTTATCCATGCTTGCAAATATGTAGAGGGTGTGTTTCAGGAGGATGGGGCTGGACTCTGTCCAGTGGTGCCCAATGACAGGACAAGGGGCAATGGGCACAAATTGGAACACACGAAGTTCTACCTAAACACAAGAAAAAACTTCTTTACTGTGAGGGTGATGGAGCAGTGATGCTGCCCAGAGAGATTGTGGAGTCTCCTTCCCTGGAAACATTCAAAACCTGCCTGGATGCATTCCTGTGCCCCCTGCTCTAGGTGTCCCTCCTCAAGCAGGGGGGTTGGACGAGGTGATCTCCAGAGGTCCCTTCCAACCCCTACTGTTCTGTGACCTCATGGGGAAATTCCCAAAAGAAACTCATTTTAATAGCCAGGTACAGTTGCTAAGTGACAACAGTAGCGTTTGCCTGTCTCATAGTTTATACAATCCTAGCACTTATAAATGTGAAAATTAAGAGTTAAGGCTGTCAAATCTTATACTACCCACATAGTAAATAAGCACATTATTCTTATCAACTTTAAACTAAATTAACTCAACCTCAAGTAATTACTAGTTGAAATTTTCATTTTGGAGTGGAAGGAGACAGGCTAAATTTTGACTATTGGTTCGAAAACCCAAAATTCTGCTCTTGTAGCTGTAACATCAAAATACTAAGAGCTACACAAAAATCTTGCATGAAAGAGTAATAACTGCTGTATTACGCTACATACTTATTAGTGATATATTCCTTAAAATCTCAAGTACAAGTCACTACCTATATGTTAAATTTTTACCAAAAGTCTGTGTTCTTCTTGAACTCTCTGTACGGGATTGTACGGGGAAAATCTCTTTTGGACATTGTAAGTGCTAAGCAGGAATATTTAGTTTCTAATAAACTTATGAAGTGGAGAGTGTGCCCTCTTGAAACAGCACAATTTGATAATCTGATATAATGCAATTGTAAAGTCTCATCAGTTTAGGCTGCAATGTTTGAGGTTCAGGTACATGGAGAACTTATGTTCCCTTACCTGATGAGGACATGAGGACAGTCAAATTTATGTCTACAGCCGCTCCTTTCTTTGCTTTTAAATTGCTAGGGTTTTGGAAGTGATGTGTTAGCTAGTTATGCTTCTGTCACCTAGCAACATTAAACAGACTTTTGAAACAATTTGTATTTGGAATAAGCAGTTTTGGACCACCATTGGCTGGAATAAATTTAGGTGTATCTGGCATTCTCCAAAATCAGATATTGGTGTGACTTCTCCACATGTTTCCTTTGTTGGGAAACCTTTGGAAAGTAAATGGCTTCCAAGGTGACTTGTCAAAGCTTAAGTTTCAACTGAACTTAAAACATCTTGAGAAATAAAGGAAGATCCTGATCTTCTAAAAATCCCACCTGTGTTGCAGTTACATGTCATGGTCCCACCATGACAATCAAATGTGTTGATCTCTAGTGCCACATGCCCATGCACTGAATGATCTCCCAAGTAACTAGTGCTCCAGTCCACTAACACTTTACTGGTGCTGGCTAAACCAACACTTCAGACCACAGCAGTAATTAAACTGAATGTTGTTGCAAAATGGGTACCCGCAGAGGGTGTAGACACTAATGAAATACATGGGTATTGCTATGTAGAAAGAAACACAAAAGGTAGATAATGGTAAGGTTGAGTATCTCACAGTTACTTTCCAAAGGTAATGGCTAGTAAAGATGCATACTCTCTGGGAGATTTTTGTTCTTGATAAATAGAGCAGGTGGGAGTACTGTATTTCCTGTCTGCTCATTGGCAGCAATTACAGTATTATATATAATTACAGGGGTAGAGTTTGTGTACATTATAACCTCCAGAAACAGCAGGCATCAATCAATGATCCTGGTTTTCTTGCCCTGTTTCGCTAGCCTCTTGCTCTGAAAGAATAAAGGAAAAAAAAACCAAAACAAACCTTCATTACAAACTTGCAAGAAGAGACTGGAAAGGGTGTAATGAGCAGTACTGTGCTGATATGTTTTAATAAATATTAGTTTACTGCATACCACAACAGAGAGCAAATACATGCAATTACTTGCAAATTTCTTCAGTGTTTGTACTTATAAATCTCTGCCTAAATCTTCCCAGCTGGGAGTTAGGCTGGTCTTTCTGCTGTGGAAGCAGGGCTTTGTTCTCATGTTCAGCTTCAGCTCAGTCTGGAATAATTCAGAAACGTATTAGATAGATTGCTGCTCCCAAAAGGCATAATGAAATAACCTTCACTCCCAGCCTTAGGGAAATAAGCACACAATCAGGGTTTGGGCAGATTTCTCGATTAAACAAAGAACTAACTGTGCACAAATTGCTCCATAACAATTTGTAAAGAGTCCACTTTATAAATTTCTTGCAGATGTAAAGCTGATATTTTTTAATCAGAATGGCAGGGCTGTTAAAGTTGAAATGTCTTCAACATTTTCCCTTTGCTCTGTAATTAGTATCAGAAATATTTAGATTTAAAATGGAATTGGTAACACATCCTGGGTTATTTTTGATTTGTTTTTGGGAGTCAGTGAAATGCAATGTCAAACCGAAGCTAAAATCTGCATTTAATATATACAGTGAACCTAATCCATCTGGAATAGATTCAGGATAACTTGGTGCTGTCAATTTTTATTTTGTTTAATTTCATAGGGTGTTCAGCAAAGGAATGAAAAGTTATTGCACTTAATGTTGTTGTGACTTAAGGTGTTCTCTAGTCAAATTATTCAATAAATCAAAATCAGACTCTGGTTGTACCTGCTAAGCGTTGTTTAGAATAGGATATTTAGGAGATTTTTAGCAGCTTTCCATTGATAGAACAAGACACGCATGTCATGCAAAAAACATGCAGTATTTTGATGAATAGCTGTATTAGATGGCAAGTCTAGGGACCTAGTAAACACAACTTTCATTTTACTGGCCTTTGTTTTTAATGTGAGGGCTTCAGTGTAAAAGAAAATACTGCTAGAGTATCATTCTGATGCGTTACTGCTTATCTATGACCCATGCGCTTATCCTCCGAAATCTCCCCCAAGATTTAAAAAGACATACCTATTTTCTATATGTTAGCATGCCACCGATTACCTCATTTTTCAACTAATTAGATGGTTCAAAGTCCTGCTCTCACCTAAATACACAGGATATTACTACAGTTTGTGGAGAACGGTAGAGATTTTCAGACTATCCTTTCCGTGAAGCAGCGTTCCTGCTCCTTAGGCTGGTGTCTGCCTGCATCTCTGGCTCTGGTTCTCAGTCTGCTACATCCAGCTACCAGAGCTGAAGTCAGTAGACCTGCAAGCGTGTAACAGAAAGCAGAATCCGCTCCCCAGTTTCCTGTGTCATGCACTGAAGAGGAGCTGTGCTTGTATCAGCACAGCTGTCAGCAGATGCTGGTAGGTCCTGTTTCTACAAGCACAATGTTCAATTTCAGTTTAAACAGACTTGATTTAAAAAAAAAAAAGTGAACTTTCCTCCAAATGCGTGCAGCTACTTGCCATGAAGTTGCACTGCTTTCTAAACCAGTGCAGCTCAACTAGTACCCAGCCAGAGGCTGCCTGGACAGCTCTGAGACCAAAGGTGTCAGTGCAGCCCCGGGAGTTGCTCCTGCAAAGCTCGGGCTGAGCTTGCAGCATGCTTGGTGTTTGCCCCCAGAACTTCATCTGTGTACTGCTCTGCACTGATGGTAAGTTATCAGTCGGGGAGGTTTTGACTTGGAGGCTGTCTGCAGTGTTTTGTGGGTAACATGTAGTTCCTCATGCAGGCCCAGCTGGCCTGAGACTGACTATCCCTTTCAAAGGAAATATGTGAGACATAAGCAGGAGGCCTGCTCCTGTACTCCATTAAATTAATGATGGAATTGGAATTTCCAGTTCTGTAAGTTTAGCTGTGGTTTGGGCACATGCTATGAATGGGGAGATAAACAAAAACATATAAACACGTGCTTACTGAAGAATGGATTTGCCACGGTTCTACGTAAGTGCGTAGCACCCATGCTCATCTCATTTACTTCATGCACCTGGGTCAGCATGTGACCTTGTGTGTAAAAAGACTAGAAAAATACTAAAATGGTTTCAGGAGGGATGAGTGCTAGGGCTCCTCACTGTGAAGGGAAACAGCAAAATGGTAACGGGCATCTTGAACTAAAGAGAAAAAAGATGCAACTGAACTTACTGGGAAATTCATCTTATCTTTTACTCTCTTTCATGTTTGACAGGACCTTCTGACAGCTTTTACCCATTGAGCAGATATGAAACACTGTTCAAACTTACTTCTATGCTGATAGCTAAACCCAGGGTTAGGAAAAGAATTTTAGAGGTAGAGTGGACATTTAAATACTGTGCCTTTCTGCCAATAGAGTCTGTAACAACTGCTTGAGGTACTCTGCTTTTACGCTGGAGAATCTGCAGTGGCATGTTGAACAGGAAGGCCCCAGCTTGGTTTTCTTTTAAAATTGCATTTAAATGTACACTAGATACACATTCATCACTTTAATCTAAACTCTACTGTAAATTAACATGTATAGCCTCTGAGATCATACACTTTCACAGAAGTACTCTAATGAAACTTGGCAGCTTTCGCCCCATAACATCATTTGTTCCATTCACTAGCAAAAGCAGACCTCAAACAAGTCAAAACTGTGCTCAGTAATGAGTTCCATTATTTTTCTTCATGTTTTTGGAGTCTCAAAAGCCTCCTGTCCCATGTCTTTATTTTATAATAAGTCAAAAAAGCACGACAAACCTACAGATGTATCAAAGGAAAGCTTTCTCATGTAAGATCCTGAGGTGTTTGTCATTTACCATAACCAAGCGTGGGACTTCAATTAGCATGAGTGACTTGTTGTCAGTAAGGAAGCTTTCTTCTCAAAACTGGTACATTAGCTGCTTGATGTTCATGGATGCTGTTACGTGTACAGTTGCCTGTTGCCTGGATGATTCTGTCATAGTCTTTTGCATCCCTGTTGATACTCATCTAATGCTGACATGAAAACCAGCTGTCAAAGTAAGCTCATAAATATAAAGGCTTTGTTTGAATTAACTATTTCTGTTCACCTCGTGGAAAAGTACATGCTGTTTATAACAGAAGCATCACTGAGGCTGGGCTGGTGAATGACTTGGTTACAACCATACATTGTCAACAGGAAATGAGGTGACAGTTGCTCAGTTTTGGGGTGGAATGGGGAGGATGAAACTTAACATACTGTGTTTCTCCTCTGTGTAAGGGGAAACCAGTGCAACCCAGTTTTGGCCATCTTGATCCATAGCAGTGGCAGGGGGGGAGCTATAGGAAAAACTCATTCATGCAGCCTGTGTGTCTGGGGAAAGTAAAGCAGTATCTCCATGCAGTTTGTCTGCTGTGTGAGCTGTGACATCTGATCTGTCTCAGCCCAGATCTCTGACTTGAGCTCACAACATAATGGGGCAAGCTGGGGAGAGAATGGGCTGCTTCACTGTACCTTGGGCTGCTTAATTTATACAGTCTTAAGGTTTCTGCTGAAGAGGGCAGAAAAACTAAGTTTATCCTGTGCCTAACTGCTTTGCTTAATTGTGTAGGTGCCACTAATAAGTGAGACGTTAAAAAGCTCTGGACTTGCATATTTTCAAGCAAGTTTTTTTTTCCTTATGTTCTCATACTTAAATCTAATAAATCTAATGTCATTCAACTTCAAGATAAAAAAATAATCATGGTAGCAGTCATATCTTGAATGTGTTCAGTACAAATTTCACCCTCACTAAGCAAGTGATTTTGTAGTCATTCACTAGATGATAGGTTTTATTGCACTATTATTTAAGCTAAAAATAACCAGGAATTCTTTCTATATCCTTACCCATCTTTTTTTTTCCTAGATACACATGTATATATTTGTAAATCTAGTAATACATGTAAATGTAGATTGTTCATGAGTTATGCTGTTTTTCTAATGATGAAGAAAGCATTAAATAGTAAACTGAAATAGAAAGAATTCTAGTTGCAAGGGAGACAAAATCTGTTCTAGTATAAATGACTTGCCCTTAAAAAAATATGGCTTGATTCAGCATATGGGTTGATGACCTGCAGAAGTCTTCTGCAGAAGTCGATGTTGGTCTGCAAATCATCAACAGGGCAGTCGATGGCTTTCAGTCTGTCTGTGTGGTTTAAACCTCACTGTGTCTTTGGTCTATTCTGATGAGCTCTCTAGACCCGTATTTTTGGAAGCAGGATCAGGTGCCCAAGAAATCAGAGAAGGGAATTTGTCTTAATAATAGTAATTCATTAAATAATTCTCTGTGTGTATAAATTCTTAAGTAATCAAGAAAAAAAAACACCAGAAAATATAGTAGAACTATGCTGATGTGACCCAGGATTTGTAGCATGCTTGGGGATCCCACCTATTATGCCATACACATGGCATACACATAACACAACGGAGTTGTGTTGCAGACCAGATAGAAGTAGGGGAAGAGGATACAAAGTCTCTCAGCAGAACTGAAAACATCTTTCTGATAGCAGAAATGAGGAATGTCCATTCCAGTTTCCAACTGTTCCCAACTTGGATTGCTTATGTTCTTATTTGGTTTTTCTTGGCTTCTGCTCACTTTGTACTTTATTTCTGTCAGACCTTTTTCCTTCTCTTTTAATACAGTGTCTCTGCAGCATGCTTAGATAGTGATTAATGGGAACCCTGACTCAGAACACCTGGCTACAGCGGGTCTTTCATTTAACAGTGGATAAGCCAGCAAACTTCAGGGCAGAGAGCTCACGTACCTCATTCTGGTGATCAAGTTTAAACAGCAATCTCTTACAGTCAGACCCCACCATGTAGGGGAAAAGAGCATATGCAGCTGATAATACATTGTGCCTTTGTCGGTTGCTTTCAGCTTGGGTCTCTGTAGTGCTCCACAGGTTTTATTTGATGTGTCACTTTGTTTTGTCTTTACTCTCTATGCTCCAGAATCCATAGGTACTTCCCTCCTCTTTTGTGAAAGAAGCTAAGGATGATCCGTTGTTTTCTGTAGCTCAGCCTGTGGTTAGTAATTTCCATATGGAAGTCAGAACCAACTTCCTGGTGTGGGAACACCTTTGCTGCCCATGTTTCTGTTGCTCTGTACATAGAATTATAGAATCGTTAAGGTTGGAAAAGACCCTTAAGATCATCGAGTCCAACTGCTAACCTATCACTGCCAAGTCCACCACTAAACCATATTCTCAAGCACCACATCTACCCTTCTTTTAAATACCTCCATGTATGTATGTGTCTTGTATTGCAGAGTTTTCATTACATAGCCTGCGTTCTGGTTCTTCCTTTTTTCCTTTGATTTGTCCTTAATGAGAAAGGAATGGTTGAAAGATGAAGGCTAAGGATTAAGATGAACACAATGAGAGGAGATAAAGGTTGGTGACTGGTGTAAGCTTGGGGTTTTCCACTGATCAGTGGTGAGAGTTGGAAATGTTGAAAGCAGCCTGTGGCACTTAGACACCTTCATTAAGATGGAGTGAATTGGTCCTGCAGGTACTTGGGTCTTTGACTTTTCTGGCAGTGTAGGAAAAAAACCACCTCAGACTGAGCACTGAGCTCTTCGGACAGGTCAACTTAGTTGTCAGTCTTCTCACTCAAGTGCCTAGTCATGTGTAAAAGTAGATGTAAACAGCATTCAAGAAACAGAATACCCATTGTAGGGATGAAAACGTGTCAGCACTCCAGATGGCAATCTTGTCACCGAACTCTCAGACGCCCACTAAACATATGTATTTAAGCTATTCTTCCACTCTGTGGTTCATATTTTACATGACTAAGTTTCCTTGTGGAACTCTTTGTTTCCAACTTACCTGAAAGTAAGTTCCGTGTTCAGGGCTTTACTAAGTATCCTTTAAAGTCTTCTTACTAAGCAATTCTTCTGCATTATTTTGGACAGGTACTCTTTTTTTAACCCTCTTTCTGTAGCTTATATCAAAATTTAAAAACCTTGTTGTTTCTGTCCAGAGACTGGACGCTTCCTATGACTGTGTTTGCTTCCACTGTACGTCTACCATGATTCGGGCTGCCTCTTGCAAGGTCACAGTGTTGGGATTTTGTAAGCTCCTTGGAGGATTACTTGCTTGCCCCAACAGATTTTGTTTTCCCTTTAGAACTTAAATTCAAATCTGGCCTGGTCTAGTCTGCAGACAGAAAGGCAAATTCTCACTGTTGTTTGTAAGTATTAATCCCAGGGTGTTTTTGGAGTTTCTGATCCCTGCTGTAATCTGATCTCAAATTAAATATTCCACAGGCCCTCCAAACCTGCATGTTTAACTCCTCTGTCTCAAAAGAATAAGAGATTAATTTAAAGCTTTCCCCCTTAGGAAGCTTTTATAACAAGTGATATATCTCAAAAGGTTGTTTCAATAGTCTTTATGGTTCTGTAGTACAGTTGTGTTCTTCTGCTTCTTTGTGCAGGTGTCAACTATGAAACAAACCCAATTCTTCTGACCAGCAATAGTGAACTTAAGTCATAAAGATATGTCTTGGTGCCTGTAGCATGCCCTCTAGTCAATGCTTAGGAAATGAGCCATTGTGATGATGCAGAATTCAGGTAAAACTTGTTTGCAGCTGGGAACTTGAACACAATGCATATTTTCCAGCATGCCTTTGAAACAACAGGAGTTGTCAGGAAGGGTGTTTGGAAGAAACCCCACATGGCAGCAAAGGCAGAATAGGTAGAAGCAATGCCTGCCCAATAAACTCTAGAGAGCAGAGTCGATCACTGATCCGTGGGTTAGTTTGGAGAATCTGACCTTTGCTTCCAGCAAGGCTTACAGTGCTACAGTGTTGGGAGAAACGATGGACAGAATGAAGAGGTGTGTGTGAAAAAAAGTTAGTCTTCTGCTTTGAGGATCCCAAGGACTTCTTGATGCCGCTAGACATTTGTCTATGTCCAGCAGACATATAAGCAACAAAAGACAGTAGGAAAGAGTGGCCTTGCAGTATGCAAGGGAATGGTAAGCAGTAGTAAGACAATTCATATGAAGAAGCTGTAGGTTCGTAATAATTAACAGGCAAAGAGGAAATTAGCTTTGTAGAAGACTCTGCCTTCTACATCTTCCCTTTGCAAAGGAAAAAGAGGTCTAAGCAGAAGACTTAGTAATTGGCCTTCTTGTTGTAGGGAGGTCAGAAGAAATTAGATATATTGGCAATGCACACAAATAATGTGAATTCTCCCAAAGTAGTAAAGATGGCCGTAGAGTGGTAACATCAACTAAAGGTATTAACACAGACAAAGAAGTGGGAAGACTAAGAGGACTCAATGAGTGTGACAAAAAGCATATTGCATGCCAGTCCCTTTAGGTCAGCAAATGTTGTAGAAAAGATACAGAAATAAGGAATTGATTTATTAAAAAAAAAAAAAAAGGCAGCTGTTAAGCTATCACTAAACTTGAAGGTGGGAGCAGAGGTTTTGGTTTTGTAAGAAACAGTTTGGTGGACACACTGAGATACCAGTCTATAAGTGCATGTCTAAAGTGATAGGTACTTCAGTAACCCCAACTACCTTATAGATGTTTTTCTCAATAAAACATCAATTTAATTTCAGAAGTGTGGAGTCTTCTCAAACTGACTGATGTCACCTTTTAGAATATACCGTGATATATCTGTTCAGCATGGAAGATCACATCCTGCTAGCTGAATGAACTTGTGCTGGACTGAAAATAAGAATCTTTTTATTGGTGAATGATGAACAACATGCATGCTATACCCTAGTTATGTGTACAGAGCTTACCAGGTGACAAATATATAAAAAAAACCAAACCAAAACAAAAAAAAATCAAAATAGGCTGTGCCAGAAACATCAGTAGGCATCAGAGACTTGAATATATATTTATTTTTTAATAACCTTGCCAAAAGGAATTTCTTCCCTTTTCCTTTCTATGTCTGTACTCGAATAAAAATTGAATTTGTGCAAGGTGGCAGGGCAGCACCAAAATACATAACCCATTCTGAAGGTAAGATATTGGAAGGAAAATAAATAGTAAGAAATTCAAACCTTGAGAGAGAGTGAAGATATGCAAGGAGAACTTTGCGTATGCTTCTGTCAGCCAAGCCCAAGGTGACAAGTTGTTGACTCAAAAGGCTCTGCAGGAATGTTAAATGGTTATCGTTATTTAATACTTGCTCTCTATTAAGTGACAGCCTCTTCTTTACATCTTCAAAACACTTTTCAAACACGCACTAGCTTGTGAGTCTGGAAGCTGCTCTCTTTTGCAGGCAGGCGTCGAGGTCTGTCTTAAATCCTGCAGTGGAGCTGAGCTGGGGAGGAGTTGCAAATGGAGTTTCTGCTTTCGCTGGTCCCTGCTTGCTCTTTGTAGCACAGAAACTGTCTCAAATAGGTTGACTTGCTCTGGGGGTTGTGGCTGGTGAGCTGGTCCCCTTTTACCTGCAATTATTGAGGGTTGTTAATTTAGAAGCTCTTTTATGAAGCTGTTGGTGTGCAAACTAAACAAATAGCTCCTAGTGTCTCCACAGGGCAATCTTGCAACTTTCCTGCTGGTTAGGGGAAACTTAAAACTCCTCATTTCAGGGGGCCAGGGCTAAGTTATATTTCATTTTTGTTCACCCTGAATAAATGCCATTCTCTTATTCTAATCACTTATTAGGAGCTTTACAGTTCTTACTGAGAACTGAAAACAGCATGCTTTTTAAAAACCTGTATTAGAAAGTTTGGAAAATTAATGATCAATAATGGCGAAGTTTGGGTTTGATTAGTGTCTGAGTAATAGATATATTTGAAAATCAGAGGTGAAAGTGTGCCCCTCTTAAAGACAGACAGCCTTCTCCCCCTTCCCCCCATTTTAAGCATGTTGGCTTTAGGGAAGTATAACTTTAGGAAATCTATGAGCTGTGTACTTCAGTCTCTGCTGAGGACCATAATTTTAGGCCCTTCTCTTTCCGTCTTGGCTTTAATTACTGTATACTCCTTTCTCTTAGTTTCAGTCCCTCCTTTGAGTTCTGTGATGTATTCTGAACAGTTTTGCTCGCTTTGTTTTGCAGCTAACTTTCAAAATTGCTGTAATCTGTTCAATGTTACATGATTATTTCAGTTTAGAATATCTCCACCACACAATTCACATGCTTTATAATTAAGAAACATTCGTAATGAAAAGCTAGATCCAAACAATGAAAGACAAGGACAAGACTTGATCATACAGCTAGGGAAAAAACCAGCAACACCCCAAACCTCACCATATTAGAGCTCTAATTTTTTTCATCTGTTTAGTTCATTGTTTTCATCATCAGATGTTCTTTCTGGCTTCATCTTACCAGCAATGCAGTACAATATTTATGCTTCAAATGTATTTTGGAGAAAATAATTTTTGCAATACCTGTGAAGTCGCTGCTTAGACCTCTTGCAATACCCCTTGCTGTCTCTTTTTGCTGGGAAAAAGTGTTGGCTCAGCAGAAATCACCCTGAGAATTTAAGACAGTTAAGGTACATTAAAGTCTTTTATACTCATAAATTCAGAATTTCTCACTTAAAGGGCCTGCATTTTTTATGAATAGACAGTGTGTAAAAGTCGAATACATTCAGCACATAATGAAAAATATCTTTGTTAAAGAAGAGCTCGGGCTGCTAGAAAATACCCATAATACTAGGAAAATATCAAATTATGTGACAGTAGTTGCACATTTTTGAAGCATGACCAAATAACATATCACTCGAGGCATTTCCCTACCCTCTAGTTGTTTTTTCCCCCCTGGAACTGGGAGGAAATGGATACTACACACCCACCCATTCACAAAAATCCTGGCAGGAGGCCAGCTTCCCTCTCTCTTCATCCCTGAGCCAAGCTCTGGTCTCTTTTCCCCTTCTCCTTTCTTACTCCCCTTTGCGGTTGCTGCCTGCCAGATTTGTACGTATTTCAGCAACAAATGAGCTCTATGAGGCCTTCTTACAGAGGTCCTGTAATACTGCTCATTATCCGCACAGATCTTCCTCCCTGTGCTTCCTAAAACCTGTGTGTGTGCTGGACTCTAGCTTGTTGGGGAATCTTCTTTCTTTTTAGCTATTACTTTATTTCCTGATTCTTGTTCAATTTTCTCTGTGTTCTTGTCTGTCGTTTCAAAGCGTCTGTACTGGCATAGGCTGTTGCCAGCAAGTGAGGGAGGAAAAAAGTTCAAAAGCCCTTGCACACATCCGTATGCCAGATCTTTGCCAATACTTCTTCCCCAGCTGGTTTGGCCGCAAAAGCAATACCTGTTATGGCAGCAGCGGCTGCTGCAATCACTCCAGATGCTGTGGCTGGAGCAGTGTGGCAGGATTTAAATGCAGTTTAACATGCCCCTACATGGGCGTTTTGAGTCTGAAGCTGTAAAATGAAAAACAGTGTGTACTGAGTTGTCCCTGTAGAGATTCTCAGCTGCTTTGGGAATGTGGGTTTTGGATCATGTCCAAAGTCTGATCTCCCTCCCCCATTTTTTATACTTTTTTTTTTCCTTTTTAATTTTCCATGGTGGGGTTAACACCATATGAAGAGGTACTGGGGTATTAAATAGAGAACATTTGCTGAAAAAGCTCTTCTCAGCAGACACTTCTATATTGTATTTGATGGGCTGGAAGCTCCCTAGCCTGCTTTAGCCTTCAGTCTGTTAAGGGCTGGTAAGGTATGAGCCTGTATAGGAGCATGAAGGTGTCTGTGTATGTTGAAGAGTGCCTAGCACAGCCATGCTCTGCTCGAGGTGCTGGCTCTGCTCACAGCTGCCCTGGGAGCATAATTAGAGCATTAGTTTAGCATCCTGCCAGCTGCAGCTGGCCTTGTTCCCACTTACCCTTAGGCCAGGGGTTTGCACAGAGCTTTGAGTCCATCACTGTTAGAGGTGTGGCTGTTGTTTGCCCACTGGTGTCCCACCAGCTCAGGTGCTGACGCCAAGTGCAGCAGGCACTGTGCAAGCTACCACAGCTTCAGGCTCACTACCTGCATAAACAGGCCAGGACCATAGCTGCGATGCCAGGGTTTTATATTACCACAGTTCTGCTCTTGCAAACCAGACTGGGTGGATACATTGCAAGTATAGCTTTGCTCGTGAGGGTCAGTGGCTCCAGGCGTCTCGTCCCACTCCTCTGTCCCTGCTAGACCAGCAATGGCAGGGGGCTGTGGTGAGGGACTGAGAGAGGAGAGAGGCCGTGGCTTCTTTCTGTGGCTGCAGGTGGTAGTCCCTGAGTCACCATAACTGTCCTTGCCATTTCTGGGCTGTGGGGGCATACCAGATCATTGTATGGCTCGCACATGGGACACGCAGCTGCCAGTCCTCAGGAGAACTTCACCATTCTCTGATGTCTGTGTGTGCTGGTCATATCTCTTGCATGTAGGCAAAGCTTCAGTGGGTTGCTGCATATGTGTACCAAAGGTCCCTGTCTAGGCAGAAATACTTTCCTTAAAGAATTGTATACACAATGTAGCACTTGACAAGGCTCCTTTGGGTTGATTAAGTTTCTTCTGCCAGGTCTCCGTCAGACTCCCAAAAAGTCATTGTATTCAGAGCCTCCTGCATGGTTTGCTGGGTTTGTGTAAGCAAGGTGAGTGAACTGGCTTCTCAGTCAGACTTATTTCAATCTTATTGTGCATACAGCCGGCTATCACTGCACATCAGGAGTTACACATGTCCCTTAACGTAGCTCTCATTTCAGCGCAGTGTTCGTGCTCCCCATTGCCCACCAGCTCAGCGCCAGGGAACACAGAGTTTCCCTCTGCTCAAGGCATGCAGCTTCGAGACAGGGATTTCTCTCTGCTGAGCTCACGTGCACAGGAGAAACACCGTCCACCCATGAGCCAAGTGTTTCAGTTAAGAACGAACTTAATTGGGGACTATTTACAGAAGGTTTGCTGCCCCCCTGGTTCCCACCCCATTATGTGCAGCTCATGGCAGGGGGAGAGGAGGGAGTGTGAGGCTCTTGTTTTCTCTCTAAGCCTGTGTCTGAAAAGGAGACTCTGCCTTGAATTTTTTTTTTTCAAAAAGCAAATTCTATGCCAAACCTGTAATCAGATACAAATAGGAATAAACGCCAGAAGCAAAGGCAGCCAAAGGGAGCTTTTCATCTTGAAATCCACTTTCCCACCTGGCCAAGAAGTCCCTGCATGTGCCTGGCACGATGGGTCAGCCCTCCCTGAGTCGCCCATGAGGGCCTGCATGGTGCTCAAGTGTTGACTCAACTCCACTGAGTCCTGGTTGTTCCTGCCTCACTTTGACCTTCCCAAAATCTTTCAGGTGAGAGGGGAAGAAAGGCATGTACCTCTTGTCCTGAGGATTTACATGGCATGTCTGCCTGGAATGGAGCTTATAGCCTGGGTGCTTTAAGAAGTAGCTTCTTAGATTTCTGCCAGAACAGACCAGCTTTGAGTGTGAAGGAGAAGGTGGTATTTGCTAGTCCTTTTGAAACATCTTCTGTTGGTCTCAGCTTCTGCTGTACCTCATCATAGGTTCACTGCATCCCAGTTCAAGGTTTGTTGTTGATGATTGTCTCTGTCGTTGGTTCCCTACAAGTTCTGCCCGTGCTGTACTAATGAATCTGCAGGCCTATGAAGAATAGCTTTCCAGCTCCCACCTGCGTTAGTCACTGGGGACTGCTCAGCAAGTTCTGGAGATCTGTTTTGGTGAACTGAAGAAAATACTAAATATACTTGTTGCTGCTTTATAGCCTTGATTATGTTTGCACAGGAGAAAGGGACAAGCCCCTCTTACTTGCTCCTCGTCCGCACTGAAAGGCGGCTTGTGCCACCATTATTGTAAACATCAGTGAAGTGTTGCCATTTCATTTTGACTAATGAGAATATGTCACCAAGAGGAATCTAGGAGCACAGGCTATTGTTGATGTTGCTTGTTCACATTCCTCTATCAAGAAGGCTGCTGAACTCAAGCGTGATTGAGAGTCTCTCAAGGATGACCCTGGGCTTGGGCATCAAGTGAGAGGTCATTTTTTCCAAAGAGATGTCACACCAAGTTAAACACTTGGAAAAGACAAGCCATGGCGATCTCTCATAGAGCTAAAGCAGAGACCTGGATTTCTTCAGTGAATGCTTGTTATCTGTTTCAGTCTTTAAAGTACATTCATAAGATGGTTACATGAGTTGTTCTCTTTAGCTCATTTGATGTTTGTATTGCAGCAGTATGGGTAGATGAAATGAAACTAATTGCAGACTGTTCAAGTAAAGAAAGGAGCAGAAATAACACTTCCAGAGAAAGAGATGATGCTTTTTCTATGTTCCTATGTTTCTATGTTTGTGGGTCGTAGGATGTGCAGTTTCCTTATCTCTAAACTGACTCTTCCATGGAGGTTGTCCATTTGTGGCAAGAGGAGCGTGTACTGGATTTGGAAGGAAAGCTGTAGTCTGTTGGCTGGTGCCTGAGGTGGAGTTCAGATTCAGCTCCCTCCACCTTGAACCACCAACCCAACAAAACCATGTGCTGTTTGGGTAGGTGTAACTTGCAGAAGTGAGAATTTAGGATGTGTCTTCAGGGCAGGCTGGCGCATCTCCTCTTCGGTTTGGGTGATCAAACAGAAGGTAGAACTGGGTCTTGCATGTGCAAACTGTTCTTATTTTGTTATTATATGAAATAAATACATGCGATAAAGAAATAGACAATGTTGCTGTCTGTTAAGTCTTGTTCAACTTAAAATTATTCCTGATGCTACTGAAGATGCTTTAAGGAGAATGGCCAGGCAAATTTCAGCTAGTAACTGAATGTGCTAGGGAGCAAAAAACTGCAACAGAGGACTTGCTGGAACATCGTAAAAAACTTCTGTAGAAGTGGTCTGTTTCAAGTTGAAGATAGGGGAATGGCATAATGAAAAATAAATTGTTCTCCCCTTTTTGTATTAGAAAAGCCTCAGGCCATAAAGATCTTGAAAGAAATAGATTTTTTTTTTTTAACCTTTCTGAACGGATCAGAGTTGCTTGAAAAAAATCATATTGTTTGTACATAACCCACAAGAGTAGCAGGGTTTAGATTCCTATTTTTAGTATCAGTAAGTCAGCCAGCTTGGTACGCTGGGAAATCCCCAACTCCTGGCACCTAAAGGTTAATATTATCAGCTCTCCAAGAACTGGTTTAGAAGATATTTTAGTTCCATTAGCTCAGCTGTGTTACCAGTTGTAATAATAAAAGTAAATTTATTGTTTATATTATCGTAGCCCCTCAAAGAGCTGGCTAAGACTGTTATTTTCTCTAGTTCATGCTGAAACTCAGGGGTTTTTATTTCCACTTTAAACCTAAATTCAGCCTTTCCACTAAAATGCTTAGAAAGGATCTTTCTACCTCGCATCTTTTTAGTAAACAATCCTCATAAACCCAGATTGTAGTCTTAAAGTAGAATCTAAAAGAATCCCCAACTCTTAGTAGAGAGGAGAAAAAATACCCTTTGTACAAGAAGCATCTATGTAGTTAAATAAAAAATGTTATGTGATGTGCAGTTTTGATATGGTCCAAAACCTGTGCAAACAACTTTAAAGATTATCACAGTTAAAAGCCACAGATTTTAATGCCAACAGATACCATTTTTAACAGAGATATACTGTCCTGCCATTCCCAAGTATCTAGGTGTTCAAAATAATAACTTTGTGTATTTGAGCATGCAAAACAGGTCATACCTATTGAAAGATCCTGTACCTACATACCTGCTCTTGTGTGGTTTTATTCAATCTTTTTATTTGCTCATAGGTTATGAAACCTGGGGGTTTCTCATTTTCCACCTTCTCTCTGCAACCGTAAGGGCTGGAAACATACGTGTGGGTTTTTTTGGTTGGTGGTAGGGTTTTTTTGCCTTTTTTTTCTGTTTTTAAATGAAAGCTGAGATTTTTACTTAGTGACATGACTGAAAAGACTGGAGCTTTAAAAAAAAACACTGAAAAGAAAAATAAGACTAATGATAAAATTACAAGAGCTGGCTATACTGACTCCTCTGAAATTAAAGATGAAACTGTCATTGACTTTGTGGGACTTAGTTTCACCCTGAGACTGAAAATTACTGAAAATTATGTTTTGAGTCACTGCAAAGTTAAAGTTATGGTTGCTGAAGTGTCCTAACCTTCGTGTCCATACATGACAATACTTGATTTCCCCATATAAAAATGTTATCTTTTCCCCTCCTCTTTATGTGATAGTTGGAATAATTTCAGTGGTCTCATGGCTTGTGAACCCTTGCCCTACAGCCAGGTGTAGTCAGTCCCTGCTTATGAACTTTCTGAAGGATTTTTAGATTTATGGCTGTTTCTTTTTGCCTGAGAATGGATTTAAGAGCATATGGATAGTAGATAATTTATTTTTTAAGGTGATGTTAAAGTTCTGGGCATACCATGGGTCTGTGCTTTATGACTGGTACTGAGAGATGCCATCCTGATAGCTTGCTGTGATTGCTCTGACGATGACGGTAGTGGTGGGGATGGTGAGAGTGCCTTCACTTGTAACAAGCAACCTAATGTCCTTTCCCTCAAACATGCTAACGCCAGTAATTTGATTAAAACTTTTCAGTTGGCACATAGCAGTAAAAACAGCAGGGAGTGACAGCAAACTCTGTTTCTTGAGGGTGTATTCCCGGCGAGCGTCCCCAGGAGCTGCATGGGAGGGCAGGGGACAGGAGCCTCCCTGCACTGGCTGCCTTCCATCGCCTCTCCTTCTCTCTGTGTCCAGTTGTCTGTCTTCCTTCTCCCTTCACGCTTGTTTCCGGGATTCAAGAGTGTGTCATGTGCTCTTGAGGCATTCAGACCACCATGTGTATTTTGTCCAGAAAGAAATAGCTTAGTGCTTTATCTCATGATTTGTTGGCTACGTAGTTTTCTTGCTCTTTTGTACTACACTCTGCCATGTGCCAATTTAACAACTTGGATAAATAGCTATGGAGATGCAGTAACCTTTCCATTGCTAAGGGTAAAACTTGCTTCCCTTTGTGGAGCCAAATATGCCAAAGCAGGCTACCAAAGCAGCACTGCTTTTCCAGTTTAACAGGTTTAGCTGATGTTACTGGATTGCCACTGAGTTTATTATAGTTTCATAACTCACCCAGGGCTGGCAGCAAGCGTTTTGGTTTTTCTTTCTTTGCCTGTGCAGCGGTGGTGATAGTCATCAGGACTCTCAGCCCTGCAGATAATCTCTTCAGGGTTATCATTTACTTACAAACGGACGTGTGAAGTATTTGTGAAAAGGCTTTTGAAGTGGCGTAGCAGGCGGATGCTGCCCGGAGCTGCAGAGCAGGCGGTGTTTACACAGGGGCAGAGGATTTCTCTGCCCGGCGTGGTTCTCCTCAAGTGCTCGTATTCTGTGGCTACGCTGTTTGCCTTTCTAATGAAGTGAACTGTTTGTTTGAAATATGTGGTAGAAGGTATTTAAACAGAGACTAAAGTAAACTTTCGGACTGTTCAAATAAGCCATGCATATCTGGTTTGTGAAGTGAAGGAAAACAATTTGGCTGCAGCTTACCTCTGGGAAGGGCAGTTAGGAGCTGTTTAAATAACAGCGGATGTTGCTGCAGCCTCTTACGGCCTTTGGTGATGACTGCTGCTCATGTAGGCATTCCTCGGGATGCTGCCTCGATGGAGAGCTCAAAATTACTCTCGTTATTTAAAAAGGGGATTTATTCATTAGCTGCGAAAACTTGGGTACATTCATATTTGATTAAAACCATCCCAATTAGACAATGGACTGTTGAGAGCCAACATATGCTGTTGCCTTTATAACGTCATTAGTAACCCAGAGTCCCCACTTTGAAATAAGATCGTGCCCGCGTACGCGGACATCTGTTTCTGCCTAGCCAGATGGAGGTCAGCAACATAACTTAAACTGCTAATCCTCATTGTGGAGAGGGGAACAGGAATCTGAGGAAGGTAGTAACAAATGAACTTGGATCCTGCTCCTGGCAAGGCACGAGGTATCGATGGCTGATACAATGCTTGGAACATGCACTGTAGAGCTCTGGTAATAAGTTTCTGCCTAACTGCAAGCAGAAGTTTTGGGAGCGAAGGAGGGCTGGGAGAAGTGATACTCTTTGTGGTTATGGCATTACAATTCGTCTCAGAGAACCTCACTGCTGTTCCCGGCTCTGACACAGTTGTGCCTAATAGGAACGTTAGTCGGCTGCGGCACAATGTTTCTCAACAATGATTGGCAAAACGGAGATCTTGATGGTGGGGAGAGCCTTTCACCCCCTGCCATAGCACAAAACAATTAAAACCGATCACGTGGGGAGCTCAGGAGCAGAGATTTCCAGCCCTGTCCAATAGAGACCATATGTTTCCATCCATAATTTATATTTTTTGGTGGGGAAGAAAGCGCCAAGTTGGTTGGGACTACAATGCCGCATCCTCTGGCATTGTTTTCCTGCACATTCTCTTCAGGAGCAAGGGGAGTCACAACACTTCAGACTCCTTCGGTTCAGCATAGAGATTAAAACAAACAAAAAGTCCTTATGCTCCTGGAGTGCAATAAATATGCTAGAATTTCAATAGGATCCAAACAAGCAACAATGGTAGCATTAAGAGCTGGCAAATCCTTTGATGCTATTGACCAGAAAAGGACTGCTGTCGTTTCTGTCACAAACATTTAAACTTTTGACCTCCAACCTTTGTGTCAAATGGCTTTTCCATATGGAGGGTTACCATACCTCTCTGAGTGCCACTGCATTTAGTAGAGCATCAAACACTTCACTGGCAGGAAGCTGATGCTTAATGTGTTGGAAAAGCTCCAAGATTGCCAGAGGGTGGGACCAAGGAGAGCTGTCCCCTCTTCTTCTGCCAGAGGGTAAATGAAGTCCCCGTGCAGTCCCCGGTTTTCCTGTAGCCAGATTGCATCTGAACTCTGCATGGAAATGTAGAAGGGAGGATTGCACCTCAGTGGGCAGGGGACAGACATCTTAAGTTATTTTTATTACCACCATGTGCTTGATGTTAGCTGTAGACCAAAGCCCTTTTTTGTGCAGCATGTTGTACAAACATGCAACTGAAAGATGGGCTTTAACAGGCTTGGGAAGCCTTCGTGTTTGTGCCACAGAGCTGTATGGGCTGAAGTCCCACAGCTTGGGCACTGCTCTTGGTGACGTGCCAACTGAGTGTTAGGTGTTTGCAGCCATCTTGGCCTTGGGGAACATGCCCGGAGTGCACAGGGCATGAGGGGCTGTACTGGCCTACACCACAGGTCTGTCCAGCCTGGTATCCTTTCCAAGCAATGACCAAAAGCAGATGCCCATGAGTTAATGTAAGAACATGGCAGGTGATTGTCTTCTCCCTTTGCCCCCAAGTACTCTCTCAACTTTCTAAGATTTGTAGTCCAGGAATTTCCTGGTCCGTAAGTGGTTTCTACACATTTGGACCCTTACTGCATTTCTCTTCTGTGACTTTCCCCTTGAGGCCATTTAAACTTTCGGTGTCCATAGCCTCCTGTGGCAGTTGGCTGTGTGGCAGGGAATGGTGGTTTGTCCGCCTCATCCTAACTTGCTCATCTTTCTCCTCTTTTGTCTCCTATTGTGTCCTCTTGGCACCCTTGGCTTCTCCTCAAGGGTGTAAAGAGAGGAGTGAAAAGCAGCGGCCTCCTCTTTAGTGCCCCCTTGCCCATCTGGGGGTGCAGAAGAATGGTCCTTTCCCAATTCTCTCATATTTGTTCGTTATGCTCCACCTAATTCTACGTTTTCTCTCATCTTGTCCCTTAATCACCAAGCTGAAGAACATGGCTGTGTATAGGCAGGTAATGCAACTTTTTCTCTGGTCCACCTTGACTGGAGGCTGGAGAAAGCCATGCTGTTGTAATGATCTATGGTAGTGCCAAAAAGCTCAGTCAAAGACTGGGGCTCTAGTGCGGTAAGCACTGTTGACAGGTCATGTAAAGATGGAAACTGCCCTGAAGAGTTTGCTTTTTGCTGTTGCTGTGTGGAAAAATCTTTGCTAATGCCATCTGTGGCTTTGCCTGCTACTGCATTTGTATGCTTCTGCCTGTTCGTGTCTCTGTTCTTTTATTCTTCCTTTTCTGTCATTTTTGGGAGTGGTTTTCCTCCCTGGTGAGGCTGGACCTACCCATGCAGTCTGTGCCACTCTAGTCCTAGCAGTGAGGGTTGTGCAAGTAGGATGCAGCAGGGGCAGGAGAGCTCAGGAGATGCTGGAGCTGGTTCTGCAGCTGGGTGCCTTCTGCAGTTATGTGCCCCTACTCCGCAGCTTGGATGTGTCCGGGTGCAGTGTGTGGTTTCGACACATCACGCTGCTAACTCAGGGCTGTCCTCACAGGGTGTAAGGACCATGAGCGTTAATTGATCTGAGGTTGTTCACTCTGATTTTTTGATTTGTGTTTTTAAACAAGTACATTCCGACATACATACCCTTCATCTCGTTTCTCAGTGGTGGTGCTGGCTGTAAATGGGTGATGTAAAGGCTCGACTGCTTTTTGTCAGCAGCACTTAGTTCCCAAAGCAAGAGAAACACGGGCCAGAAGATAATCCTAAAAAACCAGCAAAAATGTGGTTATATCTAAAGCTGGTACTTTCACCCTCTGTCTGAGTAATAGGAAACAGAGAAGTTGTCTGTAAAGAAAAAGAAACTTGAAAAAATCATGAGCAAAGCCCAAGAGAGATTCGTAAAGAACAAGCAGTGTTAGGCAATTGAACCACTCTTTTCAAGGAATTAAAGAAATAATGGGTAGTGGGTGAAATACTGTTGTTCTAGCTCTTTGTTGGGACTTTTCACTGAAGAGGGTCAGAGTGTCTCAGAAAGAATATCTCCGTGTTAACAGTGACCGGACTGAGGCACAGGGAAGTGATGTAATTTGACTGTGGCCCTTTTCCTTAAAAATATTTGCCTCAAAGCACTAACTCATATTGACTGGAATATTGACAATATGACATTCTCAAAAATAGGCTGAGTGAGCACTTAGGATAAATGTCAATATGGCAAATTAAGGGAACTCACCGTACTTTCCATCTTCAGTAATGATTTGAAACAAAAAGTACCCAGCATAGAAATGAAATATCGGAGAGAAACTCTCTGAGAAGCTGAAGGAGGACGAGAAAATGAGGAAGAAAACAGCTTAAAGTCAAGTATTTAGAAATGTCAAGAAGTAATAACCAAGAGCCTGTTTGTGTTGCCTTTACTTGGCTTGAGCAGTGCCCATTTCACCAGCAGTCCCTAGAAGTGGTAGGGTAGGTCACTGCCACATGATGAAGGCACCCTCTAATAGTGGGAAGATGAAAGGTAATGGTATTTAAGACTGTGTATAAGAAACACATATGCCTGCTCAAAAGAGAAATTTGCAGGAAGAGGTTATTTATATTATAAATTTCTAAGGCTGCCTCTTCCTAAACAGTGTCATGTCAGCCCACATGAAAACCTGATGCCCAAGAGTGCAGGGGTGACAACTATATATCTCTCCCAAGCTGGAAGAAACCCAGGGAGCAAAACCAAGCGACTGTGATTAATTTAGAACATGGACATAGAGATTAAAGGATGCAATAAATGTATATTATCGAGTGGCCTGACAGCACATGTGATAACTGTCTGCTCATCTGCGAGAGCTTGAAGAGTGTAAACACCACAGAAGGAGAGTAATTGCTAAGGATGGTACAGAGAGAAGCTAAACAATTACGAATATTTGGATGAAATTTTTAAAAATCAGGTTGAACAGCAGGGAGAAAGAAATCTCTGAGTGTTCATCTGATTGTGCATCCCATAGAATCTGAACTGTTTTAAGATCTAAAAATAGACCTAATTGATCTAATTATACTTTTCCCTCTCTAATTCCTATCATGCCATAAATTACTCATCAAAGCTGCTAAGTATAACCTATTTCCAAGTCTTTCACCCTGTGGTCCAGACCTTCAGCTGCTGGAAATCTGTTTAGCTACAGTGATTTTCATCGTGCTGTACTTGATAGCCAACTGTTTGAGGTTTGGCCTTTCAAATAGCTTTTAAACTTCGTTCTGGTACACAGAAGAGCACACAAGTCTCCAAAGCATCATTTAAACAAATAACATTTGCAGACTGACTTACGCTGCTGCTTTATAAAGCTTGTTGAATTACCTGACTTGTCTTTACTTGTTCCCACATCAAATCAGCAGCAATACGAGGACATTTCTAGATTTTTTTTCCCTAGTTTCTAGCTTTCTGTTACCTCTCCTTAGCCACATTTACCTTTCCATCTTACAAATATTTGTCATTGCTGAGTTAGTGCATGCAGCTGACAGCAGGGAATTTGAATGCTTTCCTTGAGCTATGTTGAGCCATAGGGAATAATCAAGCTGTAGCATGGCAGCTCCTTGTTCCCACTGGTCAGGAAGCCCACGTTAAACCTCTGCTTAGGAGTAGTTTGGAGCTGCTGTGAGATTTCTCCTTTAGTTCTCTCCAGTGTGGATCAGGATTTAGCTCTTTTATAATCTTTTCATTTCCTTAGTTTCCACTTTGTAGCTCACCTTCGACCACTGGAATTTGCAGTGTGTTACAGGAACGGGTGTGCACACGTACATAGGTACAAATTATTTGTGTATATATTGTGGTTATGCATCCAGTTACTTGCTGCTCGTAAAGGAGGAAATGCTGAGGGTGTGATCCTTCATACACATGTGTAATCGAAGGTGGGAAGTATTCCAGAGCAGCTGGATAAAACCACTTGTCTGGGGTTGTTGAGAGTTAAACATGGATGCTTGTTTTGTTTTCCGTAATTCCTGTGGGGGGATTTTTAAGTGGTGGAGGATGCACTGATGCACGGTGGCATGAGAGGTTAGGGGGAGCAACAACAAAACAGCAAGCGTGTTGCAAGGCAGAAGCTGAATTATTTTTTTGCTGCAGAGTCCACTGGAGGTAGCGGAGGGAGGGATTTCTTTTGTCAGCTTCCTGGCAGAGGATAATTTGTCATTTTCTTGCGGAGACCACATTATTAAGTTTGTTAAGAAATGCTGCGTGGGATCCAGAGGTTATGAAAAAGATGAGCTATGCCGTACCAAGAGCCAGCTGTGTTAGATGAAACAATTTTCCCTCCAAATAACATGGTGATGAGGCTAAGAGGTCTCATTGTCATCTTTTTCTGAAAGCATGGGCCGATATACAGATGCTGGCTATATGCAACTGTTTGTCATGTTCATGGGGGTTTTCTAAGGTTGCTGATAGGATGAAGCAGACAGTGTTGTTTGGGTGGAAGAAGCTACTGAGGTGGGATACTCCTGGTGCATTTCTACCAATTTGCTCTTTGTTCTTGGGCAAACTCTGCTGGTGGAGTGCCTTGGCTTTCTTCCTCTGAAAAATGTGTATCCTGGGGGGCTGTGGGGTGGCACTGCTGTGCCCACCCCGCTTACCAGGCAAGTTCATGACTGCACGATCAGGGCAGCACATGGAGTCCTTCCTTTGCTTACCGGTGAGTCCATCCTAGTGGAAACAGTCATTTGTAGTCACTGGGCTGTGATGAATCAGAAATTATGTTCTTAAAGAATTTGAGACTCCTCAGTCCAAGGTGTTTTATACATGCAATATATCTATTAACCTGCAAGGCTGTCTCTTACTACTTTTTTCTTTTTCTGACGGTCAAAAAGCAAGGAAGCACTGGAGTCAGCTTAGTGGACTTGAAGTCAAGTTAGTATTCCAGAAGGCAGTCCTGCTCCTCAGACAGCAGAGTTGCAGTGACTGGGAGGAATAATAAAGCATTCAAACTGAAATCAATCCAGCAGTTGTTTAGCCAATACCTGCAGTAAATTTGGCATATTAAAGATCTCTCAGTGCCAGCTGATGAAATAATTTCCAGCCACTTTTCTTCCAGCACACAGATAACTGCTCGTCCTTCATGTGTTTGGCATGATGGTGGTTGTGGAACTGCTGAAAAAAATGAAGCATGTTCCCACAAGGTGTTCAAGTTTACAAACTAAAAAGCAGTAAAATAGATGGCAGGGATCTAAGATGCCCTGAAGTCTTAATTTTCAGTTTTGCAAAGGTAGAAATTATTTTTCAGCTGTAACAAGAGGCACAGAGCTGGAGCTGTGCTCTGGGTTGTGAGGTTTGGCCTGGAACTCCTGTGGTTTATTTTTAAGGTCAGTGTATAGGCTGTGCAAGCACAAGCAGAGGGTAGGGAGGGGAAGTCTGATCATCATTAATACACCCAAACACATGGAAGGGATGTGATCTGATTGAAAACTGTGTTTTTCTCTGAAAGTGTTATATTTACTGGATATTTTATAACAATTAACATTTAGTGTTACTGAAATGGAGAGGATATACCAATGAAAAATTAGTTTTCCCACTCTCCCTCTGTCCATTTCTTGGCTTGATCCATTTATTTGCTTTTTTTGGTTTTGATTTGCCATGGCTTTTTCTTTTTCCTACTTAAAATCTCCTTCTTTGTGAAGTCAGAGAGTGAGTAGTCATGTCCATGTCAACATGATGGTTGCTGCATTGGAAGTGAGTGCGTGCATGCATGCACACATGGACACACACACACACGGAAAAGCCTCGTGAGATAACTGGCTGTAGCACATCTGTGGATCAGCCTGCAAATAAGCAGTGCTTCAGATGGCAGCCAGCCACGCTGAAGCAGCAACCCCAGTCACCATAGGGAGACTCTTCAAAGTGCACGAAGTTAAGTGCATGCATTAACGTGTGGCTGTGGCTCAGTCATTTTTCTTCCTGATTAAAGCCTCTGTATAAGCATACGTAGAGAACGTAACTCACCCCTTTCTGAAAGAGAACCGAAAACCCCCCCAAAGACAACACATGCTCTTATTGAGCCCTAACGCAAGCTGTAATTAAACAGAAATCCAAAATAGGATCTTTGCTTGGCAAAAGAGAACCTAATTCTTGCCATAAAACCTGGCAATACCATTAAGTTCAGATCATCAGAAGCAAATGTACGTGAAGAAACAGTGGTGCCCTTAGGGATTCTGCAAACCTGAATATTAGAAAATTCCCATCTGGTGATCAGCTTATGAACCAAAGGAAGTGTAGAAATTTGCTGGCAAGCTCTTCAAAACTGTTCTGCATATTGAAAAGACATTAGTGAGGAGGCTATATTTTGCCTGATATTGTTTCTGTTACATCTGGTGTGAAAGCCTGGTACCACCAAGTTCAGCATCAAGACCATAGTGAATTTAAGCGGGAAGGGGGTTTCACCTCAAATGACGTTATATCTGAGATGGAATTTTGCACCTGGCTTAGTTCTGACATATAATTTGGTGAGCTGATGGTCCTGAAGACAAATCTGCTGAAACATAACAAGGGCTTCTGTGTTGGGCTTGAGTCCTGTGTTTGCTTGGCCCTGATCTCATGACCCAGGTGCAGGCATCAGGGCCACACTGGGCGCGTTCAAGCTGATGCAGGCATTTTCTACAGTAGCAAATGTTTTCTTGAGATGCTGAAAAATGCAGCCTGTCATTTCAGCAGCCGTCTTCTGCAAGGGTTTGGCAGGAATCACAAGGTGCTTGAGCAAGTCAGTTAGCTGAGGGCAGAGTGTTTCACTAGCCTTACCGCCACAGCCAAACTTTCCAAATGTAGTGATCCCCTAACTGAGTAAGGCTTATTTGAGAGACTACAGAGTCTGAAGAAAAGTTATCCTTAATTTCAGCGAGCTTTAGAGCAGCCTAACTTCTTTGCCGTTGTCTCAAGGTGTTAAACAGCACCGTTGAGCCAGCTGGCATTGTGCACCTTTCCACCAAGTCTTGCAGTGAATTGCTGCTGCCTGCTACATCTCATCAGACTTCTGTTCAGGTTTGCTGTTCAGCAGCAAGGACCATACCTGTCATTTCTCCCAGATTCTTTCCCTTGATGCTGCTGCAGCAGAGCCCTAGGTTGCTGACTTTCAGAGAACAAGTGTAGGTCTCTTCTTTTTTCCTGTATGGGAGTGATTGTAATTTGAGAGAGATGATCCTATTCACTTTCTTTAAGAAGGCAAGAAAGATTCTTGAAGAAGAAATAAAAAGGCACATTTTACACAACAAAAAGTCAGCATAAATTGACATATTTTCCAGAAAATCTCACAGTGATAAAATGGATGAGTTTGTAGCATTTCAGGCAGTTGTATCTCCCATTTTGTTTCGAGGAGACCCAGTTAGCTATGCAGGAGACAGGAGAGCATCTAAAGGAAGCTTACAGTAGTAGGCAGCAGAGAATTCAGAAGGCAGCAACAGCCACCGAATTCAGCAATGCATGAGGAATGTGTTTAAGTGTATTTCCAGTGCCTTGGCATGTCCGTACAGGTTCTTGAAAATAGTGACATTTAAGCACAGGATTGGATACTGCTGCTGAATTGGAGCTGAGGGGTCCAAATACAGAGGCAGCATCTGTCCGTCTCAACTTCTGTATGGTACACTTACATCAGGAAGTCTCTGCAAGGATGTAATTGAAGGATTGGTCGAGGAATTCTGTCTGTCGCAACTCCTGTACTGTACATGTAGGTCAGGAAGTATCTTCTTCCTGAAGAAGGTAGGTCTAGATTCAATTCCAGCCAGTGAGTAGTCTCACTCATTCTTTACTCAGCTACAGCATAAATAATAGTAGCAAAATGTGCCTGTAACCTTCTGATTGTGCCTTTAATGAAATAGTTACTGGGTGGGATATGAAAAAGCAATGTGAAACTGGCTACACCCCGAGTTACTGCTTTGCAAACTTCTTACTATGTATTTCCATATAAATACATGTCAACCAATTACATTTTTATGGAGTTTCAAGTGAATTCCAAGTGAAGCCCTGGATGATGGGTGCTTTGGCAGGTCTCTGTTTGATCTAAGAGTCTTTCCATATACATATTCAACGCTCTTCAAAGTGGAGTGGTTTTGGACCCCAAGCATGTAGAATTTACTGCCCTCCTCTGCACTGAGGGCTGACCCAAACATGGCAGAATTTGAATTCCCTCAGTAAAATTGACTCCACTAGTTCTGCACATTATTCTCCCTGTCTGCCATTTAGCATGTTAGTCTGCTGACAGTAGAGTACACAGCACTTAGCAGCTGGTTTGTGGAACCATCAGTCAGGAAATTATATGATAAATAGGAGGTAGCCAGGTTTAGTGGCACTTTATTCTGCTTCAGCAGTTTTAGCCTGACTTTGGAAAAGTCATCATGTGGTTTTTCTTAAGGGTTGCAACAGGAGATGGTTACAGTGGAGTAACTTATTACACATACACTTGAGTTATGATGTTCACCAGCTGTATTGCTCATGTGTAAATAATAAACTGTGAGATGGATAATTATGTTGGGTTTTGATATGCAGCTCTGCTCCAGTCGGCGCAGGGCTGACAGAAACAGCTCCCTGTGCTGTGATGGTGTAAGGCTGTTTGCCAGATGGAAACTGCAAATAAGATGCAACCAAGATATACAAAGGAGCTTAATGTGAGAGGACTCAAAAAGGTGTTCTTGGAGATTTATACCCCATGTATTAAATACAACTTGTTGGTTCTCTGTGCTGCATAGGCCCCACAAAGGGGAATACCCTTTTATGGGTCGTTTAATACTTGTTTTCCATTCCTCAGAGGAAGATAGATGACTGCATTCAGAAGGGTTAAATGGTGTTTCACTGCATAGATGTTGGGGCTGCTTTTAATGGGCAGTTGCTCAGGCTGGGTGAGGGTGGGATGGTGAAGGAGGCTAGTGTCCTGGGTGGGATTGCTTGCCTTGACCAGGTGGAGCCCATACCGTCTGACATGAGTAAGGGTGACAAAATCTTTGTGGTCTCACCTGTGCTTCCCAGACTCACTCTTCAGAGATGCATAGGGCAGAGTACTTGCCTGTGCATCTATGAGGGCATGACCGACTTCCTTCTTTGCTGAAAAAATGGTGGAAGTGTTTTTACAGTAAAATGCAAGACACATGTTTTAAGCTCCTCTGTTCGGCTTACGCTGCTGTAGTCCAATACCAGTGAAGTAGGGAACAGGACAGGCAGAGAGATGCACTAAAACACACTTCTCATGCCCCTTTCCCCCTTCTCCACCTTGGTGGCTGGTGAAGAATGTGTTTCAGGAGGTGGCAGCAAGCATCCTCCACTGGATGATGACAGTGTGTTCACAGGGGTACCTGGTCATCTGTGACCCACCTTTACTTCTGCTGAAGCCCAGGAGCGCTCGGCATGGGGAGCGAAGCTGGTAATGGATTGCGTGCCAGGGTCCAGTTGGTGCAGCAGAACGAGAATTCAAGCTACTGCGAGTTTGAGCTCCCAGCTCTCAGTAGTAAGCCACAATTATTTTTCATTTATGGTGCCTAAGCCCTGAGTCAGGAAATGGCAAAAATGTGCTGTGGCTGATCATATGGTGATGATGTTTCACAAAATCAAGCCATGAAACTGGACAGGCCGTGTCAGATGTTTCCAGATTTTCCTGAAATACTGGGAATATTTCCTTAGAATTTATGTGATTTCCCCTTCATACCCTCTGTTTACTCCCTCAGGGCCATGTGGTTTGTTTCTCTCGTTCTTTCTCCCTTTTCAAAACATAATAATAAACCAACCCAACTTTTTTTTTAAACAGTCCTAGTTGGCGTGAGGGAACTGCTTTCACAGATAACATAATCTAAGAGGAGGATTACATTTTGATGAATAGGAAAGGCAGGAAATACAAAGAGAAGATACCTTCCAGAGTCAGCAGGCAAAACCAAAATAGGCTTAGTTTTACTGCCAGTGCATAATTTTATAAATCCATGATGTGATCTAATGTCAGTACTTCTCAGCTTTTGGTGTTGGATAAACACATGACTTCATCCAAAGTGGCAATTGGGTAATAATTGGGCAGGACTGGTTTGTTTCATGCCATTGGAGATGCTCAGCACCTCGTTTGAATTTTGGGCGTTTGGGAGGCAGCGGTGAGCAGCACAGTTGGCAGTAACCCCCTTTAGGCACGCAAATCGCACCAGTATGCTGGTGCGAAGAGCTGTGGTCTGTGTGCGTCGTGTCCTCCGAAGCTGGGAGGTAGTCCTGCTGCAGAAGCACTGGGGAGCTGCGGCTGGACTCATGCTTGGCTCTTCAGGGCAGAGCCCTTGGGGGCAGCAGGGGTGCATTCCCCCTTTTGTCAGCCTCGTTGCTGAGGCTCTCCAGAAGCAGCAGGGAACAGGAGCCCCAGCAGCTGCAAAAGCCCCAGTGCTGTGAAAGCCTTGGAGGAGACAGGGCTGGGGAGCTTATTGCAGCCGTGTGTCCCTGTGTCTCCAGCCGTGGGGGACAAAGAAAGCACCCTTCCTTTTTAAGAGCAGTGTATGAAATTAGTCTCCCTGTCCTCAGGCACATTCCTCCGGATGTGGCCATCCCTGTGACGCAGTTAAGCATCTCCAGTACAGCCTTTCCCAACTGCATTTCCCTTTTAACTCTGTTGTCTGATTTACTCCAGATAGTAATTTTTTCAGCATGCTGCTTCAGTTTTGCTTTCCATTGTAGGATTGTGTGTTGCATCTCTGAGGATGTACTTTTTTTATTGTATTGTATTCTCTGCTTAGGCTTTTTGTCCTGGGATTTTTATTTTTTTGTGTACGTGTTTTAATAAAAGATAAATGAGGAATGCTTATGAAAGGCTTGATGGTCCTCTTGGTCTGACACTTCATATATGGGTACATAATTATTTATTAAAGACATCTTCACATCCCTTTCCATTTAAGCTACAAAAAGAGAATAATAAAATTAGTCAATACATACTCATGCAAACACCGAGGGCCAAACTCTCCTCTAAGACAGACCTGACTGACTGCAGCAGGGAAGTAGAATGCAACCCGTAAGTCGTAGTGGTGTTGACACATGCTTTTCAATATCTGCTCCATTTTTATGAATGTTGTTTTTAAAGTGTCATTGGAGATACTCAGATCTGGGAACCTCGCTTGTTTTTTCAGATCCGCCTCACCTCTTTCCAGCATTCCATCCTCCTGTACCAATTGATGCGAGACATCATGAGGGACGCTACCATTATGAACCATCTCCCATTCCTCCTCTGCATGTGTGAGTATTTGGTGTTTCCCCTCACTTCAGCTTCCTGGAAGAATGGGCAAGTATACAAACCTTTAAAGCCACGTACCTGGGGTGCTTTGCCAGTCTTGTTGGAGAGCGAGATTTACTTTTGGAAAGCATCAAGGTTATCTGTTCGTGAAGCAAAACTCAGGCCGGTGCCTGGGGAATTCCTGTTATAATAGGTGGCTGGCAAGTGTTACCTATATGTTTTGCTGATGTTTATTCTGTGTGCTGTTGCTCTATCAATACTAGAGTAAAAAGTGCTGAACTCTCTGAAATAGTCAGACAAAACACGTATTTTGTCTGTATTAAGTTTGGGCTTATTCATAGCTAAAATTTCCTCTGATGCCAAAGTTTTAAAAATTCTTTTTCTTCAGTGACTGCTAGGAAGCAAATTTTTGGTAAATTTTCATAGTCCCTGTTGTGTGCGTGCACAGGCAATCATTTGATTGATGGGAACATCGCCCAAACAAAATGGCAAATGTGATAGAGCACATGGTTTACACAAAGATAAAAGAAATGAATACCAGTGATAACATGCATTAGAAAAGGGTGGTAGTGGTGAAATCCTGTAGAAATAAATATTATCTTATACTATATGGGGAGATGGATATCAATATTGCTGAATAAAACAGTTGTTGCATCCAGAAAACTGCTGTATACCATTAAAAATGGATCCGAAAAGCAGGGCTTGGTACTTTGCTAAAAGGCTTGATATATACATTTAATCATATCTACTAATCACCTCTCATACTTAGAAAATACAAGAAGAAAAGCACAAGTAATACTTTGAAGAATAATGCTAGTTGTTTAGATGGCAGATTGCTTTGCTATGGCTATTAGTTACAGCTGTGTAATTACATATATGCAGAAGAAAAATGAAGTTGTTTTAAAACAAGTCCTCCTCTGTGAGCAGAATTAATTGATATTAACAATCCTAACTACATGCCCAAGTACACACACGATATTTTACTAACAGTTTTTTTGGGTCAGTCTTCTATTACTGAATTGTAATTTCAGAGCAAATTTGCCTGGAGGTAAGTAATAAATCTGTGTTGTAGTCGTCTTGGGCATTAGAGGAAAAGTGGGTATTTATAGAAGGAGGGAGTACAGAAACTTGTGATTTATTCCTCTGAGTTCCTCTGATGCATCACTGTTTACCCCATGGTCAACCCCATCATAAAATATACTCAAACACATGCTTAAATTTGCTGCTAAAAACTGTTGCAAGCTGAAGGTGGCAGGCTCAGACAGAGTCATTACATGGTCATCCTGGATTTTGCAGTGCAGCGAATATTCTGCCTGGATGTTTTTGGGAGCTGGGAGGATGATCCTGCTAGTGGGGAATTTGCCTGAAGTGTTTTAACCTGGATCAGCAGAGTGACTGTCATCCAAAACCTGGGGACCACCTGTGAGCCTTCGTGGAGGCTTCTGGAACCCATGCCACGTGGGACGCTGCCTGGCTGCACTTGCTGTGCTGAGCCCTCTCTGGAGCCTGAGCGCCATGAACACAGCCCACACTGTGGACACCCTGCACCCGCAGGCAGGGCTTTTGGGTGGTTAGACCACTGCTGCCTGCTTCAGGTGACAGTGGGAAATCGGGACTAGCAGCCTACACTGCTAGAAGTGCCAGGATTTCTGAGAGAGCCCCAAAAGATGTTGAAAATGGCTGCTTCATGCCTTATTTGGCATGCAGCAGTAGTCCCCTCTGATGCCGAAATCAATGTCCCTTTTACGGGAAGGTGCCGCGCGCCCCCAATCCCCGACGTACCCTGCGGTGCAGCGGTGATTCAGCTGGGCCCTGCAGAAGCTTGTTAAAGATGAGGAGATCTTAGCGAGATCTGATATGACTGCAGGCAGCTGCTTTAGAAACATAGTCTGGTATCAGCCCAAGCTTTAAACTGAAAATTTCCTTGATAGCAGCTGTTTATTTTTCCATTAACTTCTGTTGATTCCTCTGCTCATCTGGTTTGTGTTGCCATTGGAATGATGAGCTGCAGTGGACCCTTGGAGCTGTTGTGGTCGGTGTAATTAAATGTAAATATGCAATTAAGCAACTTAAAAAAAAAAATCTGTCAGACTCCGACAGCTTCTTTGTAGATGTTAAGGTTTCTCATGCTTTTGCAGTTTTCAGGAACATGTTTTAATGTACGTATGAGGTAGACACCCAGCAGTGTTCTTAGAAATTTTACAGAGCCTGGTGAGAATATCACTTAGGCATATTAGATTTAGGATCATTTGGAGCCATTACTTGAACTGCTGTCCTAACACCCATTAAAAAAAAAATAAAGACGACTGACCTGGGTCTGAGAAGTTATTTGAGAATTCTGAGAGAAAATGGCAAGAACACCAGTCAGGATACAAATGTTTACCCACAGCTTCATCAATGACTTAATTGTATGAGTGGTTTTCACCTCAGCTTCATAATACTCTCAAATATATGTGTGTGTGGAATATAAATTAAAAAAGGGCAAAAAATTGGCATCATTCCAGTTACCCAGGTTCCTAGAAATGTGTTCCAGAACCTGTCAAGCCTTAGTGAAATTCATTTAGATATAATACAAATACAGAAAAAATGTGGAGAGGGCCTTGTCCACATGATGCCTACAACATGTGCACGTAATTTTGAACAATGGCCAAGTGAAAAAGAAAAAAGAAAGGGGGTATTTTTAAGGTGTTACAGGGACCTTACATACTTTCAGCTCTAAAGATTTCTATGTATAATTGCTGATGGGCAGAACCGTTGTATCCCAAATTTCAGCCTGGAGCCAAATTTTATAACTGAGTTATAAACCCCTAAAATAAGGGTTTATGTTTATGATGGAATTGCTGACAGATGCTTATGTATAGCAGGACTAGCAGGCATTGCTGTAATTATGCTATCGTATCCTATCATTAAAGATTTCAATTGAAAGAGGTTTATAAATTGCTCCTCTTCTTAGATAAACCACCCTACATTAAGGCATCAACGATATGGTGCAGAATTAAATTAAAATCTCATAAAATGAAATATGTTCTGTATTAGCTGTTTGACACTTAATTTGCCTCTGAATGAGTAGAGGAAATCACAAATTAACCTGCCTTTGTTTTTCCAGCCATGGCTTATTAGGTGTTAGAACAACTGCAATTACAGCCCAATAATAACCCCCAACCCTTATGAATATGTACTGAAATGTGTCACTTTGTGTTACCAAAACCTGTTTGTTAGGACTGTGTAGTTATCCTGGAATTTCTACAGTACATCTTTGGTTTATACTTCAGGGAAGATGTATGAAACTTAAGTTTTTCTTTAAGAGCAACATATGAACTGCGTAACTGGAGCTGGAGCTTGTGTTTTCTGGGTGGTTTTTTTTGTCTTGCTTTTTGTGTTGTTTTTTTTTTTCCAAATTCAAGGCATGAATCTTAGTTTTAAAAACTATTCCAGTAAACTGTAATTCAGTTTTGCTACTTTTCATTGAACTAGCAAGTTAAATTATTTGTTACACATCATATGTTTGAAACCTACCAAAAGAAGCATGGCTTTAGTAATCCCACTTGCTGTTTTTCTCTGTTGTTGTTTTTGTCTAGTTCTTTCTTAATTTTCAAAATTGATTTCTAAAGTAAGGTACTAAAGGAAAAACCGAAGCTAAACTAGGTTTTGGTCCTTGGCGTTTACTAGACCATCCAGTAGGCTGTAATGCCTTCTCTGGTCAGTATGCAGTGATTCAAAATCATGCCTCTGATTTATTTGAACATAAATCAATACTTTGAGAATGCTATTTTATTTTTCTCCACAAGAACCAAACCATAACCTTTTACTGTTGGCTAACTCTTGCAGTTGCCTGATGACTTTGTTGACATTGGCTTTGTTGGAATGAGAGTTGTTAGCAGTGAGCAGAGGAAGAATACAGGTGTCTTGGCTGTTTTTGTGACAGTGCAAGTGTAAATAAATTTGTAGCCCCACAACTTTTAAAATCTGACTTGGCCAGAATGAGAGTTTCTATTTATTAATTATTTTTTTTTTTAAAAAAGCTCCTAAGGCAGAAGCAAACTCCTACTAATGGATTTAACTGCAGCAATTTAGGAAGTTAGTGTTCTTGGTCATTCATTTGTTCCCACACCTTTACCAAGTTGTGTTTAATAGGTTGCTCCCAATCTGCTTCATTACAAAGTTGGGTTGGACAGCCTTTGAAGGTGACCTCCCCTTAGTATTTCGAGGTGCTGTTAACGCAGTGTGAAGGAAGCACACTCCTGCAGATGTGGGGCAGGGGACAACTGCCAGGTGGCAGTATCAGGAATGGCCTCCAGGGTGATGGCCAGAACGCTTAATGGACATGTCATAAGAGGCTAGTAGGAAGTTAAAGTTTCAGGGCTGAACATCCTACGAGTTATACCATGTGTGCTCCCAAAACATTCATCCATTTAGTCTCTGTCTTGGTTTCTCTTGCCATCTCGTTTTACGTTAGCCCTAGACTATGAGTAAGGGAGTGTGAGCAGGTAAATCTAAGGGAAGGTGCACTGATGTTATCCATATGCTTACGGCTGGGGAGGGTGCCCTTGCAAAGAGGAGGCTGCAAGGTAAAGCTGCTGTCTTGTAGTTTCGTAGGATCAACAATACTCCAAGCTCCTTTTTTTCCAACTGGTGATTGAGGCTAGCGGCGTCTGAGCTTGGCAGTCTTACACCCTGAAATGGTGCACGTGCAGCTGAGCGTGCATGTGCCTAACATGAATGCCTTGAACAGATATTTTGAACTGTGTGGATGCACCAGTACTAAAGCAAAGCATGTGTTTTGCTTAGAGTCAGCTTCAAGTTGATAAAAAGAAAGTCCAATTCTTGGATATGTTATTTCATATCTAATTTATACAGATATCACTTACACAAGGGTGGAAAGGAAAGGAAAGTCAGGCCCAGATGCTCAGCTTTCATCAGCCTCTGATTTTGGACCACGCAGTATAATGGGGGATGTCCAAATGCAAGAAGATTAAAGCATGGGCTCTGCAAAATATACTTGATTATATGAGGGAAACTGCTTGCTATACATTTGATAGGACGTTTAGGTTTCACCGACATTTTGATTTTTCCTTTGGGTTTTCATTCCTAAGCTCTTATTTCTTTTCAAAATTGTAGTATTTAAGCATCTTAAATCTTTTACCTGCTGCTTTACCTCAGTGTACCTCTAAGCTGGAAACTTGGCAAGGAGTCTGTCAGCTTGTCAGAGCATTCATTAATCCTTTCACAGTGGAAAGGAGAGCCCCACCCAGTGTGAAAAACATCACTTGTTGAATTGGCTTTAATTACTGTAAGACTTGGAACAGGTTTTATGGTTTAGCCAGGAGCCATCAAAGAAGAAAGACTGTTAAGCTCTTGGGACCTGAAAAGATGACTGTAGTTACAGCTTTCCAAAATCATCCATGAAAGTATTTTCTGTAAGCAGGGAGCAATCTTGTATTAAATGGGAAGCACCCCAAGAAACCTGCCCCTGGAAGAGAAGTGCAGCACTGAGAATAAGCAGCTGCTAATAGCCTGGAGGATTTTTGTAGTGAGACTCTGAGAAGGAAGCAGCATGGTCTGGTGCTCCTTAAGGTTATTCAGAGTTTGTTATATCATAGAATCATTTAGGTTGGAAAAGACCTTTAAGGTTATTGAGTCCAACTGTAAATATGCCATGGAAATGCATGTTGTATGCTCTGCAAGCGACATGTATGCCTCTTTTTCTTAGTGACAGAGCAGCATGATGATGGTAATTCACAGAAGTAAAACAGCAGGGCCGGATGCCCGCACGTAAACTTCAGCAGGTAGTTTTCATTCAGTGCCAGGCTTTTCACAAAGTGGCAAAGAGGAAGCCTGAGTCTAGACCAGAACTGCAATCTCTCACTCAGTATATAGTGTTGCATAATTTAAAATAGTGAATCAGTGTTTTGTTTAGCTGTTGGTACTTGTTTAGTAATATTTACCTTAAGACTTGCAGATCATAAATTCTCCATTTTAAGTACACTTGCGGAGTAGCTTCAGAAACAGACTGTGTTTTTAAGAACAGTCTGAAACTGGGAAGAGTTTGGAAAGCAAATTATTGATGGCATATATCAAATGGCAGAAAAAAAAGATATGTAATTCTCTCAAATTTTTTATTCTGAGACACTCGAAAGGAAAAAAATTAGGTAAAAAAATAGGTATTTTTGAATGTAGCTGTTTTACATAAGTTTAGTTACATTGCTTTATTTAGGTAAGCTGTAGTCAAAAGTTTCTGCACACTCAATTCAAGTCTTACATTTCTCACAGATTTGTTCTCTTCCTACTAGGAAGAATATCTTATTTAAAAGTTCATTTCTGCTGGCAAATAAATTCTAGATCAAATAAGGATTCGCTGCTAAAAATCATCCCCGTTTTTAGCAAGCACATTTACATGAAAGTCAACAGAATTGCCTCTGAGCACAGCAGAGTACATTTGGTTCACATCATTCATCTGTTTCTGTGGCGGATAATACTTTGTGACATAATCATTTTCTCTGGAGTAGCTAATTGTAATGCCAAGGAGCTACAGATTTATAAAGGAGAAACAATAGCAGCAGATAAATATTGCGTTAACAGAGGCTCTTTGTTCTTCTCGTACAGCCAGCTTGATTTTGGGATGGTTGGAGGAGTTACAGCAATTGAAATATGAGGAAAATTTTGGTGAGGTTTTTGGTGTAGAGAGAAAAGCTTGTAAAATTCAATGGTTTGGTTTGTTAAAAATCCTTTGGTAGAAACTTCCCGCAAGTCTTCTGTTCTTTTTTTTTTTTTTTTTTTTTTTTTGAGAAAAGCGCTCGAGAGGCAGCAGCCCCCAGCCTTAATGAAAAAGGCGAGCTTTCACTGGCGGGCTGCTGGCTGACCACCTCTCATTGTACGGTCACTCGGTAGCAGCAACAACTCGCAGGGCAACTTCCTGGGGCGATATGGAGGGAGGAAAAAGAGGGGAAAGCCCCCAGTGGTCCTCAGGAACACTCATCCACTGGTCTGAAGGGAGTCAGTTGCCTGAGCCCCACTTGAGAGGCAGAGTGGCACAGGCTCATCTGGTGGCATGCAAATCTAGTGAGAGGGATTCTTGAAGAGGTTTGCATGGATTATGTTGTTGCAGGCAAACAGCTCCTAGGTTTATCAGCAGTGAGGTCTCTATCGGCACTGGACAGCGTTGCCACTTCTCTGATTTACCCCATCTGGGCAGTTAGCGGTGCTTAGACGAATTCTCAGCTGCCAGGGAGAAGTGGTTCCCTAAGGCAGACTTTTGAACCAGCATGAATTAAGAGATGATGGAAGCAAAATGAATGGCCAGCAAAGTCATGCCTCGGGACACTGTGTTGTATGTAATATTTTTCTGTAGACTGAGCAATAACAAGGCATGACTTCGAGCTTTTGAGGTACTCCCTGTGTGCAGACGTGTATACAAGTGTGCTTATTTGTGTGTGTGTGCATGCATCCTGTTTACAAAATAGGGTGACTATCTTTGCTTGCATTTATCGTGGACTGAGTAACTCTAGATCTTTACAGTTAAAACTAATAGAGGGATCAACACAGAGTCTGAGAAAGATGGAAAATTAGAGGGAAAAGGTGAACAAAACAAGTAGGAAAAATATTCATGGGCAAAACCATTGAGAACATGTGGATCATTACCTTAATTTGACATTTACCAAAAGTACATGGAATAGCGGCAATGCTAGAGTCCTGCTGCTTGAAATTTCTATTATCTCATGCTGTTATCAGCTGCAAAGAATGCAAGCTCTAAATATAGTGCACATTCAGAGGCTCTGAGCCTGTGGTTTCTTGGACAAAATTCCAGTGTTCTTTTGTGCTGTAGTCAGCATTATTAGTTGAGTGAGCAGATATTGACTGTGGTATTCACGTGCAGTGAACCAGAAGCAAGCCAACTCTATAGAGGCTGCTGTCAAACTTGTTGCAGTGGCCTGTGAGGTACTGGACTGTGACAGACTCCTTTTTTTTTTTTTCAGTACAATTCTTCCACTCATGTTAAATCTTGCTTCAAAGAGAGCTGAAATGTTACAGTCTCTGCGTTCTTTATGTCTGTCTTTCTCTTTTTTTTTTTTTGCTTTCATTTTAGAAGTGTACTGGTGAGATTTCTGTGTTGTGAATTGGAAGTCCATAAAGTGAGAGTAGGTATAAACCGGATGAAAGGCAAGCAATGAGTACATCTGCAATGTAGGAGCACAGAGCATCTTCATCATGCTCTCATACAATCTTTCCCTGACTTAGATTCTCTCCTTCCCCAACTAAAGCATCATGTCCTATACTCTTGGAGTATGGATTGACTTTAGTTCATAATTTCTTTCCAAAGAAAGGAAAGCCAGAAGTTAAATAACACCTTGTTTCCCTTTTTGTCAGCCCTTACTCAACCCACTATATTTTTTTATATATTTGTGTGTGTATGTATATGTCTATATTTGTTTGCATATTTGTAACAGAAAGCAGGCTCTAGAGCTGGTGTTGGCTGGGCTTCTGAGATGCAGGAGACTAAATGGCTGGCCCTTGCATATTCTCTATTATATAATGCTAGGAAAAAAGAAGACCCTAAATCCACCCGAAGGAATGTGTGCAATGGGTGTTTTATCTGTGCGCCTCAGGGTAAGCTGGGCCAACATTTCTGACTGTTGTTATCGATTAATAGAGGAAATAATTTAAAGAAAAATGGTATGCTGCTTGTTTTTTGCTCTTAGGATGCTTTACATGACCGAGGAAAGACTTGGGACCTTTTTTAGAAGAAGCTTTTCATTGAAGCTGGGCCCTGTGAAGTTGCCATTAAAGACCAGGCAAGAATATATTGCTTAGTCCTTTGCAGCACTGAATGTGTAGGTCTGATCCTGCAATAGGTTATGACTGCATTTATAGTTAACTTTACAAGATTATTGGAAATTTTCTGGAGATCCCACAGAGGTTAGACACAGAGGCAAAACGTCCTGGAGCCTGTGAGCCAGGAATACAGTGCTTCCGAAGGAACAAACTGACCTGTCGTCTTCTTGAAAGCATTATTTAAGAGGTGCTGTGATCCATTGGTGTTAAGGATCAACAGAAAATTAGGGAGTATTTTGTGTGAGGGAGAATCTTTAAACATATCAGATTTAAGTGGCTATCTCCTTTAGGGTACACATCTTTCAGTCCTGTATTTCCTGTTGAAATTCAGCCTGGATTTATCATGCCTTTTCCACTGGCCTGTGGGAGAAAAGATTGATAGTCTAGTCCAGTTTATAGAGGCCACCGATGCAAATAGCCCCATTTAACAAAATTGTGGACAGATTTGCAGGAGGAGGTGTTCGGGGTGGGTGGGCAGGAGCTGAATGACCAGGGGCAATCAGGTGTTCTCTGCTTCACCCTGGAAGATCACTATCAGTGTACATCATCAAGACAGTACCAAGAAAGCGTAGCTGCCTCTGCTGTGGTTTGCCGTACTTGTTCCTCTCATGTCAGTCTTCCATGCTGACGTCTTTTGTGGGAACTGTGATTCTACTCCTGTGATTAGACTGAGTTACAAAGGTGCTGAGGTAGCAAATGTGTAGGTCATCCTCTGGTGTAGGTGTGTCCTGAGTTTGGCCAGTTTGTTCCCTTTTGTGGTTTTCATCTGCACGCCTAGCTACCTATTTTGTTTAGGTAACTAATAATGCTTCCAGAATTTAGATAGTGTATTTAATTCAAAGACTTCAAAATGGAATTACTACTTCTCTAAAAAATGTGCAGCCAGAACACTCATTTGCTTTATACTTAATGCTTGTTTTTCACATATTTCCCCCCACAGCCACATTAGAAGTGGTATTCCCACCCGTTTCTGGTTCTTGAGGTTGTTCAAAGTTACAGCTTTGCCCAGGGAATGCTTTTTCAACTCCAGTGTTGCACACAAGTGCAGCAAGAACATCGGTGTGAAGCCTTTGTCTCTTGCTTCTTCTGATGGCTATGGTGTTCCAGCCATTATATATTCACCATTTGTGAGAACCGACTTGTAGGGAAGATTACGTAGCCCTACAATGGCTTTCAGTGCCTGCATGATCAAATAAAGAAGATGGCCTGGTTGAGACAAAGCTGCTTAGCCTAAGATGAGAACTGAGTATTTTCCCACTCTGATTTAGTTGCACTCCAAGGCAGCCCCTGCACCTGGACCTTTGATACTGGCAGAGAAAATCTGAGAAGTGACTAATAACAGAATATCTTTCTTCCCCCCTCTTAACTTTGGTTTAGCAGCATTCACCTTTGATATAAGTTGTGCTTTACATAGCTGTGGATCCTACTGCCCTCATGGGTGTTGGTGCTGATCTGTGGCTTGCCTGGTATTTGCGGTGGTGCTTGGGGGATGGGAGAAGCTCGGAAGCGGTTGTGTTTTCATAGGGTCACTCCTTGACTCATAGTCGTCAGTATAGCATACCCAAGTACCATGCACCTGCTACTGTCACTGAGGTGCACTCTCAAAATTACTTTTCTTCCCCAAATCAACTGTAATGGATTTGTTGGGGGGGAGGGAGGCATTTCAGAAAATCATCCGTGTGTTTTTATACAGGCATACATATACAGAAATTTTTATAAAGAAATTTCTGTACATCTGTGTAATTTTTTTTGCTGCAAGTAGTACTGTTAGGTGAGAAATTCTTGCTGGTACTCTCTCTGTTTCATATAATAGTCACTAGTCCTTGTGAATATTGATTTGGGGATGTCTGCTAATGTTAATACAGAAATGTGAAGCAAATCCAGCCATACTTCAACTGAAACGATTAATGCTGAACCTTCACATCACTGTTTCTGCTAGGACTGTAGTCCTTCAAAGTTAAAATTGTAGTCTAATGTTACCTTCACAACCAAATTTAGGTAACAAGTGCAATATGAGAGACATTCAGTCACTGAACTTGTCTTTTGCTATTGCCAACTTGCTTTTGTCTTAAACTGTTAAGATGTTATTTTAGCATATAAAATTAGAATTGAAGGAAAGTTTTCTCTCTTTCCCCAGTCTCCGTTTTATAATATTGTGGACATGACGTACAGTAGGCACTGGAAATGAAAGCTGAGGAGTTTGTTTTGCTTTGGTTTTGAATTTGGAAAAAGAATGTTTCTTGGCATCACAGAATAGGCATTGAGGAGAGTGTTTATTTGAGGTAACGTGAGAGGCTTTTTGGGTGCTTTGCCAGGAGAAGGAGCGCCTGCCTTAGCGGGAGGAAGGAGTTAAGGGAAGAGGAGGAGCTGAAACCTGCTGAAACAATAGTGAGCATGGCGTTCTGCAGTGCGAGGTTGGGAAGGCTTAGAAAATCTTTGAATGAATGAAACGAGGAGAGAGGTACTTAAGTACAAAAAGTGCAAAAAGCTTTATTCTCTAAAATGTAAAAACATTGGATTATGGGAGTAAAAACCCAGTAGTTGAAAATATTGTTTTTTGAGAGATGAGAGTATTTATGAAATCCATATATCAATTGATTTCAAAGTTTGATTTTACCGTCACGGGTCATACCCATCAGGAGAAACTTCCAATGAATACCACGTGAGTTTTGTTGAGATTTAGGACTAACCTCAAGCTCTTCTTTCTGTTCAGGTAATCCACCTGGTGGATGCAGTAACCTGGTCCTCATGCTGCGAGAGTGGATCCCAGTTAGCAATGCTTTTTTTCCACCGAGAGTATTGCTGCACATAGGCAGGAGCGCTCTTTGCATGCAGGCTGCATCCTTTTCTGATCTGTGAATGGTAGAGAAATCAGGAGTAATTGTAGAAACCATTTCAACCTCTTCTTAGCTTTATACCATTTGGATGCTTTTCTTCTTCTCCCAGTCATGCATGCATGTAGGTATGTGCACTTTCTCTGTTGAAGGTTATTTTTTGAAGACCTTAAGGCATTTTCTGAGTGTTTTTGAACCAGTGTACCATTCACCGGTGTATTACTTGTATAGAGGTCGTCTTTGATGAGGTTTTTGTCATCTGCACCCACTGAAGTTTCTGTGTACTCAAGCATTAGAAAAGCCACTATTTGAGTGTCTTTGTTTTCTTTGTTGAACTGTTTATTTTGCTTTCTTCCCACACAGTTCCCTGGCCTCGCTCTGACAACTGCTTTTCTGCATGAATTACATTCCTCGGGGCCGCAAGTCTCCTAATTCTTCCAGTCGATTTGATTCCTGCCTGTGTGATTAGTCCTCTGCTCCAACACACAGTTGGTCTTTGCCAAGCAAACTGCTTGCTAAGTGCCTTTAACATGAAGACCTAACTACATTTTTTAACCTCATTAGTGTGTAGGGCACTACTTCATTCCAACTTAATAACATGGCCACTATTGAAGCATCACTTGCTCTAAAACAGGTTACAAAAAGGTTACCTAAGTTGTCTGGTTTTCTTTTTGTATGACTGTGCTTTTGCTAGATAACAGTTTCTCTCAGCACATGTCCAGTTTTAGCATCTAAGTTGCTTTTTGAGAGGAGACCCATCGATTCTGCTCAGATAAATTTGTGATGCTGAGAAATTCTCTATTTGTATGTTAAAAAAGAAATTCGGCACCTATTTGGAAACGGCAAATCTAAGTAGTGAAATCGGTAAGAAAATGTGGCATTGGGAGAAAAGAGGAAGAGGACTTGAGAGAGCTGATAATATTTTCCTACTTGTTTCAGCTTTAGAATTACAAAGATCTTGTCTTCACCAGTTTAAATGCAGGCTTCTCACTGTAACACTGAATATACAGCGATGTGGCCACAGCCTGCATTGGTTCACTTTGTCTCATGGGATCAATTTTTAGCTGAACATATCGTCACTGAAATTTAGATTTCAGTTGCAATTGCACGTATACAGGACTTCCAAATGTTGTAAAGGCAGTAAAAAAAAATAAGTTTCCTAAGAAGGCAGCGTCACCAGGGAGCTGAGGGAAGAAAGGAGGCATTGGGTCACATGCCACTTGTGATGGTGCATTTGTGCAGTTGCATAGCACAGCCACTCAGAGGGTGAGACTTCATGATTAATGGTGTTTATTCTTGACAGAAGCCTCCTTTATTTATCTGCAATACAGTTTAGTGATTTTATCAGTCACCTGAATGAAAAATATTCAGTCATACCAATATTGCAGTGTAAATTGAGTAGAGTCACTTTTTATTATATCTTTCAGCCTTATCATCTGCACAGTAATTTTCTAGCAGGGGTTTGATACAGAAAGGCTGGATTTAGCTGTACTTGACACAAAGCCTCTTCAATTTCCCCTAAAAGTTCAGGCTACTCTTAGAAATGTGTATAAATATATATATATATAAAACCCTCTTATCCAAGCAATTTCAGGATTTGAAAGAGTAAAGATAACATGTGCAAACCTGGATGTGAGAAATGTTGTTCATATGAAAACATCTAATAGCTCTGAAGCCACTAGTGAAATGCTCTTTAGTGTTTAAGCTTGTGGCTCAGTGCAGTTCTTTTTGCATGGCTACGTAGTCTGACTTTCTTCTAATCAATCATCATCCAACTCCAATCAGCATACAGGCAGAGCCTATCGTTCATCCTGGGTGTAATTTCAGAGTTGAAGACTATAATGGCCACATACAGCACATTAGTCACTGCGATAACAGCTAGTGGCACTCCTGAAGAAGGGGGAGGATGGGGGAGAAGGGGAATAAAATTCTTCTCATTCTCAGAGTGCATTAGTGAAATAGGAGCAAATGTTAAACAAATGTTTATTCAATTAGCTGACTTAACAGCATTAAGTGTGAGAAAGCTTCTGACGTTCCTTTGACTCTCTTTTTTGCAGAGGAGAAGGGGAAAAGGAAGGAAAGAAGGGGTGCATGAATGCCATCAGGATTTATATATGCCCACATATTCATATGATGGTGCCGCTGTGGTTAAACACTTCAAGAGATGGCAGGCCTTGCCTGTAACCAAGAGGAGGCTAAAATTTGAATAGCAAATGAGACCACCTCTAGAGCATCAAAAGAGAATTGCAGAGCAGGGAACTTTGCTGTAGGAATGCAGTGGGTAATTTCACTGTCCAGTCAGTTATTAATAACAACAGATGATGGGTATGCTGTAGACCTTTTAGATTTCCCTGCTGCACTTTGTGCTACAACATAGTTTGAAGAGGGAATGCTACGTGAAGGTCCATGGCAGTCTCTCTTCTAATATGTAGCAATGCTTTTCTAAGGCTTATTCGGGTAACACTTGTGCATCTGTTTTATATTTGTGATCATGAATTCTGCATCAAATGCAGCATTAATACATTATCTTTGGTATATTAATGACCACAAGTCAATAGACTTGGAACTGCCTGAAGACAGGAGGAAAGATTTACCAGTACTGAGGCTGGGGGTGCAATGCAAGTATTGGGTCTTACCCTAGTTATGGTTCACAGAGGTCAGTGTGAACTGAGCAAGTAAGGCAGTGCCTTGGTAAGGCTCTGCCAGAAGCAAGCGATGGAAATCACCGCGTATCTTGTTAGCATTACTTTTATTTTCTGTTTACATTGCTGCAACATCCAAAAGCTCCATGCAGGATCAGAGCTCTGCTGAGTGTTGTGCAAATACAAGGAGCTCTGCCAGGGAGAGCTTGTGGTCAGACTGCTTTGGCAAATGAGCTCTGGTGAGTTGGAGCTGATGGCCTCAGGGGTTACCAGTCCCAGCTGTTTTCCTCACTCTGAAGATTATCCCTTGTCCCTCAGCAGGGTCAGACGGTGTGCCTTTGCGCCATTTACAGTCTCGCAACTTTGCTCTGGCTTACTGAAACTGGGCACCGAAGTGGTTAGAGGCAGAGATGTGCTGCCTGTGCTGGGGGGACACCATCTGGGTAGTTGGGGCAGTAAGAGCTTACACAGCTGCTGCAAAATTTGCAAGAGGACATCTGCTAGAAGCCTGAAAGGCAAGTGGCATTTGGATGGAGTAGTTATAGTCGGTCACGTTTTTGTATGTTTGCACCCTTTATTTGTACAAGTGAAGAAATTGCCAAGCAAATCCATGTAATCCTTCCCCTAGTCACCAATTTCTCTTCAGCAGTCCTGAGAGGGATTTGGCAGAAGGAGAGAGACAAGCTGGGACACTCTGTATGTAAAGGCCAAGTGGACAGTGTTTCAGAGGAGTGTCAGGAGGCAGTGACAGCAGTTGGTGGCAGGATATAAGGAAGAGGAAAAGGAGGGGCAGGTTGTTGTGGGGGAATTGCCATTATATGAGGAGGAGAACAAGAAGCCTGTGCTTGACTTGAAGAAATACTGGGAGACAATACATGGTTTTATTTGCATTTTGCAAAAAAAAGAAACAAATTGGTCAGAACTGTATCTTCACACACATGTAAGGAATGCATATCAAGACTCCAGGTCAAGATTCGCGTAACGAAATGAGTATACCTTGACTAAGTGGCATCTGAAGCAGCAGTTGCTTACTGTAGTCAGTAGGGGTGTTACTGTGGGCTGAAGGTCACTGGTGTTACAGCTGACGTTATGTAAACAAAATGTTAAATAATGGAATGAATATTCCTTGCTTTTTAAAGTGTAAACCCTTCTTAAGGGAATCCACAAGCTAATGGTTGGGTTATTTATGAAGTAGTACAAGTATCAGAGGGTGTATGTAAAAAAGCTGGATCTGCGTTCAGGCAGTCCGTCAGTTGAAAAATAGGAATACAGTCACTGACTAAGGATTTAGTGCCTTGATTAATGTAGCCAATTTTTAACTCTAACTACATAATGTTAACACTTCCCAAAGAAGGAAAGGGGAACCAGAGTAGTATTCTTTTGCTGTGGGTCATCAGCTAATTGTCGTGCATGATTTGCAGCACCATGAACATCTTGTGTAGTCATTTGTGTCCTTTTTTTTTTTCTGCAACGCTACCTTTTAACTTTTTGTTCTAACCCAAAGTGAGGTTATTTGTATATTTTAGGAATTTACATTCTAGAACTGCACCCATTCTGTAAGGCATTGTCCTTGCCTTAATGAGAAAATACTAATAACATAACATCTTTTGGTCTTGGGACCTTTCCACTATAGATACCAAGCACCTTCTGAGTGCTTTACCAGTTTTACAGATGTGGAAACAACAGATGAGGAAGTCAACAAACTTCCTTCAACTTTGGCCTAGCTCCTCTTATGCATAAACTACATAGGCACTGCCCATTCATGATTTAGTTGTACATATATCTACTGAATTGAAAGTTACTAACAAATCTGATCTGTGACTTATTTCCCCATACTGACTACAGTTCCACTTTGAATTTTGGAGGAAAAGTGAGCAAAATATTGACTATGTGTTGGAACATGGAAAGGAGTACAGGAAACCAATGTTCTTTCTCACGAGGTCTTACCATGTTCTCATTTTCCTCTTTTCTTGATTTGCACCACTAAGAAAACTCAGTTAACAGTGCTTACCTTTTTGTAGCTCTTGAGACCTTTTACGCGAAGGGCGCTCTGACATTTCCATGTATTCAATTAACTCTGATTCTTTAAATATTCAAAATAATTTGCTTAGTTTTCCCAAGTCCAAGAATGCAATACAGCAGCTTTGAGGCAATGAGTGATTTTAAGGGAATGAACTGCCTATTTTTAAGACACAATTTCTGGAAGAATAAAAAAAGTATTAAAACATGATATTATTGATTTCCCATACTATATATTTATGTGCTTGTTTACAAGTTCATTTAGAAGTGCAAAGAGAAGAGGGACTGTGGAACTGCATTTTAAAAATACTTAGTGCCGGCCTCACTCTCCTTGCATTGAAGTCAGTGGAAGCTTTACTGGTGGCTCACAGGGAGAGAAGAATTGGGCCAGCACTTTGTGCTTATGAAGATCATGTCCATTATCACTTAAGGATTTTATCAATTAAATCAGTGGACAGTTTCCCATCGATTTTGGTTTATATAGGGTTGAACACTACAATAGCAGCTAGAGATTTTGAGAACTGGATGATTACCTGACTCTTAATTTTCCCATATTATTTAGGCATATAGTTAGCTGCCCGAGCCTAATTTATCAAGTACCTAACAACCGCGTATGTGCTGCTAACAGTGAGGAGTAACTTGATCATTTGGACTAATCACAACTACTAGAATTGTTCTCACTTGCATTTTCAGGATCAAACCTTACTTTCTTAAAGCTCAGCTTTCTTAATATAAAAACCTTTTATTAGCCAGTTGTTGACTGCTGGTGCCAAAGGGTCAGTCTGTGCAAGCAACTATAACATTAAACAAACAATACTCATTTAACATGGGAGGTATTACCAAAGGAATTGAGCCATATGCTTTAAAATAGGAGTCACTACATAACAAGAAAGTCCTTATTGTTTGTTCATCTTCCAGGATCTTCTAGAAATAAAAACGTTAATGTTTTCGGGGCAGCCATTGGAAGATTCTTCCAGGAAAAGAAAGAAAAAGAAGGAAGAAAAGGATCATAGGCAGTTTAATGACTTAAACATTTTTCAATTCTCCAGGCAGGGCTGAATTGAACAGGTATCAGAAAAACAGTGTGGACTATCATTGGTATGAGAGTTATGCCATCAGTGCTTGCTTCAGCATTGAATAACGTACTGTTTAATGATTAAATATCAAGGTTTGAACTTTGACACTTTCATAATATAACAAGATGGATGAAAAGGCAATAATAAATTAGGTTATGTTACAATATTTCATCCCACTTCGTTGACAAGCTTTGTTCTGTGAGATAGATTATTGTTCCATCTGTAACCTCAGCTCAGTGTCATATTTACAATGTTATAGTTAAGGATCACTTGCTGTTTTCAATATAAACGTATTTTTCAACAGATTCATAAAAGAGCCATTTAATAATTTATCAGGACAAAACTTGGCATTAAAATTTCCAGTCCTGGAGTTATAGTTTCCTTTAAAATCAGGAATTGCTTAAATCACCATGATATTTTTTTAAATAATATGTGTTGTGCTTAGAAGAGGTTTTTGCCCAAGCACAGCTTAAAGGTATTTGGAAACCATTTATGACAGATCACTTCTCTAACACCAAACCAACCTCAGAATTTTCATCCAGGTATTCCTGTGACACCTTTGTGGCTGTCTCAAGCAGCTCTCATCTGCTTCCAGAAAACATTCCTATTGAAAAGTGTTCTCTGACAAGTGTGGAGGTCGCAGTATGCCCCAGGGCCCACTGTCCCTTTCTTGCAGCTCTTGTGAAAAGTGCAATGTGCCGTGTATTGGTATTCTGGCATGTCTTAGAGCAGTTCAAGGATTCCAAAGCAAAGAAACCCAGTATGAGGACCCTGAGCCACTAATAGGCCATCATTGCCTTGAACAGCCTCACCTGGGACCTCTACCCACACCCCTTGCACCCAGGAACCCCTTTTAAGCTCAGCCTGGGGCCTTTAGACCCTGCCTTTGGACCATCTGATCCTCTCCACTGAAAGCTGGCTAATGCTTAGGTACAAAAAACAACCTGAAGTATGTGGTATGAGTCCCCCGTTCTCTCTGCTGGTGGAAAAAATGTGTGATCCTTTCAGGATAATGTTAGGCAATGATCTGTGCATGCAGATAATTTTGAAATACGTATAACTCGCTCATGCTTGCCGCATCTGCTCTCAGATTCCCATAATCTTCCTTCCCCAGTTAAAAAAAGGGCTGCATGGACTGAAAAGGGAATTGCACTTTGTTCAGTTTTTGTGGTGGCTAAAAACCAAGCTTGCTGCTGGTCAGTCGTCTTGTGCAGAATTCATCTGTTGCAGCTGTAAGAAACAAAACCAAATGGTACACTGTTTTCATGAGTAATAACTGAAATCTTCCACACAGCTCACCTGTAGTTCAGTAGTGTCCAGAAAAGGCATTTAAAAAATAAGTGGCTTTACATGTTTTGTGATTTGCCATACATCTGATGCTGTTCACAGCTGCTGAACTGGTGTGACCACGTAAGTTTTGAAGACTGCAGACACCTTTGCCACGTTCATTAAAAAAAGTGTTGTGACTAATAGGACAAAACACACCTGTTTGCCCTTACACTGATCTCACTGCCTCGGCACGTGTGCGCTGCTCTCCTGCTGAGTAGTTGAGACTCTCCAGAGCATCAGAGTCTTGGCAGGCAGAAGGTGGCAGGCTGGAGATGGGTGGGGAGCAGAAAGACCTATGTTAGGTATGGAATCTGCATGGCATTCACAGTATTTTGGCACCTTAGTGGTGAGCAGGAAGGCCGTCTGCACAGAAAGGAGGACACCTTCACAGACAGCCCCATTCTCTGCTTCTCTGTCATGTCGGGGTGCAGGTGTAATCAAGGTTACTGAGAAAATAACAAAATCAGCCTAATGTGCCAGGATAAAAATTGCAGTGATAAAACTCCGTCATGGGATTTCTTCTACTCACAAAGCTAGAGGCTTCCGACTTCAAATAAGTATTGAAAGTATGACATGCTTTGTGTTAAATATGAGTTGAGTTTGCATGGCCTCTGGGAGTAGACACAAAGGTCCTGATTCAGAAAAGAGCGTGCATCTGCTTTGCTCCCTTTTTCTGAAAGAAGCCTTAGTGCTCTGAATATGTCGTTGAATAGGAAAACCTCTGCATAGGAGAGGATGCAGAACAAGTTCTGCCTTCCCGTGGTTTACAGGTGAGGCATAAAGTTTCAAGCAGTAGCACTGAAGTCCCATGAAGTAGCCTCAGACCCAGGACAGGACACCACTTGCCAAGGCCAAGGGCAAAGTACGTGTGAAATAAAGGCGATAGTGGGGGACTGCCACCCACATCTGGAGGTTTGATTTGCTTGTCACCTAATGAGTGTCTGCAGAGCCACTCCTGGGCTGTACTGTTTGTTATGTAGATGGGACAAAAGTCATTATTTATTGGTACACAAAGAGGTTGCAGCATAAGATGAGATGCAGTACTGGAAAGCAAAAGCTAGTAGTAAGTGTGTTTGGCTGCACCCTTTCGAAAAGTCAGATTTTACTCTGAAGGAGGAAATATTGGAAGTTTTTCACAGAGGGGAAGGAAGGGAGGAATATGTGACATCTATTGGAATAAATCAGGAAGGCTCAGACAGTGGGAGCTGAAAGCAGATGGAGGCAGGAGGGGAAATGAGACTTTAGGGAAAGGAGGATCCAGAAACGCAGAGGAGTGAGAAAAGTACAGACTGGAAGTGAGCGGAGAGGTTAGCAGCATGGTAAAATTGGATGTTGGAGAGAGGTTAGTAAACGTTAGAGTGCAGAGCTGGGGATTTTATGTGGAATCTGATGACTCCTTATTTCTGCCTCTGGTAATACAGCTTGTATGCTTGCTGCCGATTGATGTTACCCAGGTCGGCGTCCTTTTCCTGGCATCCTTGGAAAACTGAGGAGCTCAGAGGAGCGGAGAGAGGAAGAGGCAGGGCTGCAGAGGAGGAGAAGCGGTTGAGTCCCAGTGTCCTTGAATGGCTCCCATTGGATCTGGAAGGAAAAGCTGACAGCCTGGCTCTTAATCTTGCTCCTGCAGCAGCATTTGGCTGTTGGCCAGCTGGAGAGTGAATCACTGAGGCTGATGCAGACTTTCAGCCTTCTTGTAAAAGCTTTTAAACAGTTTTCTGCTCGATATGCACCAGATAAGGTTGCTGCTTGCCTGCATGCTCTTCAGGTTTCTAATTCTTTGAGTTGAGAACGCATTAGAAAAAATTACTTGTAAAATGATATCCAAACTTTGTTCCTTTGTTACTCTTGTATTAAATTTTCTATACTACTGTTTTTTCCTCACTGCCAGGATGGGATATTAACTCTGTAATGTGATATCTAGCTGTTGTATTTTTGCTTCCTGCATCACTGTGAATTTCAAGGCTCCTGTCTTCCCCACGAAGCCTGACAGGGAATCGCAAGACAGCAAATGCTTCACAGCTGGTCAGCTTTCACAGTACCAACAAGAATAAAGTGGCATTTCCACCATAAAACAAAGGTGCTTCAAAACCATGCAGAGAAAAAGTGCTCTGAGGAAAGGAGGAGATGCCTGTTTTGCATGGTGGTGGAAAACAGCTTCTGGTTTAAGGTTCTTGGTGCATTTTAAATACAGTGAAAGCGTACCAGTGAGTGGCTGGGCTTCATGTGGATCACTTGCTTGGGTGCCAAAGGAGTGATTACGCTGCCGGTACCTGCTGCTCACGCACAATGAAGGCAGATCTATAACGAATTTGGGAGCTAGGAGGTAATTTCAGGAAAGCTAAACAGATTTACCTTGCAGAAAGCTGTTGGAGACCAAGAAACACACAAAAGCCAAATAAGGAAGGGAAGAGAAGAGGGAGAAAAAGCACAACAGGAAAAATCTTTATTCCCCAGATTTTATGAGCCCTTGGGGATTTTGTGGCATCGTGTTAGGAATGCGTAACTTTGATCTTTGTCCCACTCATATGCTAGCGTTTCCAAGCTGATGGCAGGGCAGAATTGGCTCTTATGTAAGATTGTGTTCTGTTGGCCTTTCAGGTGATGACAACTATCTCCATTGATCATGGTATGTGTATGTTAAAGGAAAAAAAATACATTTCTAGTTTTATTATTCTTTGTAAGCCAGCAGCATCAAAGGAACAGGCTGCCCCCACTGCTCTCGCAGCTGCTGCCTGTGTCTGTGCTGTATATATGCTAAATTAATTGGAAAAACAGGGACAAAAAGGCGTTTAGTTCGGGTCAACCAGTTAGACTACAGCAAATGCATGACAAGCTTAATCATTGTTTTTTGCCAAAGAGCAGGTTGGCAAGGGCAGGCACTCCAACCCCTTCTGATGAAATTTGGACTTTTTCCAGTGCCTTTGGAGGCGGGATGCTGTGGGAGAAGGGTTTCCACGCAGTCGGGATGCTCTTATATTGACATGGTAGGATGATGGGGAGGGTTACATCAGGTTATTTACCTTCTGTCAGCTGTGAACTCAGCTTTCAGCCTTGGTTCGCCACAGCTTCATACACGTAGCCTGAGAAGGCACCGCAGCTTTCCCTTCACAAGAATGAGGTAGTTAATTAATGTGGTCTTGGTAAAGGCATCACTCTATGGTGCCATTCTACAAACAAACATATTCAGCAGTCTTTCTTCCTTTGCCACCAAGTTTCCTGCATCTTTCATGGGGAAGGGACATCAACAAGAAAATGCTCCAAAGGACCCAGCTGTCTTAATAGCTTACAAAGTTTGGGTCTTCTGAAATGACTTCTGTATAAATGTGCGATCTTGTACTTTCAGGAATAGTAAGCTGGCAAATGAAGGGAGTGGGTGCAGTGTAGCTCTCAAAGCTCTTTTTCCAGTAGCCACGTGGTTTTGAAGATGTAAATGATACAGCATCTCAGTATTCCTTCCATACTGCAGCAAGAATTAATGTGGTACACAAGGTGCATATTTTACAGTAATTAAAGTGATTTTCTGCTGAACTCCATGGGGAAAGGGTATTGAGAGATGTAAAGATTAAACCAAATATAAACTCAGGTTAAAACCAGTCAGAGAAGCATTGCTGGTATTGGGTACAGAGAAGAACTCATTTCCTATCCTTTTTATTTCTAGGCAGTTGACTTTAGTGGAAGTTACTACATGTGCAAGCCAGTTGTTATTCTTCAAGAAATGAATGTGTTACCTTTGCAGTATTTTTCTTTATCGTATGGATAATCTGGCTGGTTTTTGTTTGTTTTTCTTTCTTTTTTCTTCCAGGCCTTCTGCCTTATCTAGTAGCCCGACATACTCAGAGCTTCCGTTCCTTAGAATTTCCCCACACCGAAATCCTGCTGCAACATCAGAGTCTCCCTTCAGCACTCCTCACCCGTACATTAACCCCTACATGGACTACATCAGGTCCCTGCACAGCAGCCCGTCCCTCTCCATGATCTCGGCAGCCCGCGGACTCAGCCCAACAGACGGTGGGTTAAGACAGTCTTCCTGTTTTCTGTCACGGTAGCAACTTCAGTTATATTAATCTTGTCAACATTTTTTACCCCCGGTTCAAAGTAGCTTCAGCAGGTTTGTCAGACATATTCATTATGTCATAAATGTTTCAATACTTCATCAGCCGATCACGGCTCATTTGTACATCTCACAAATGTTGAAACTTCAGGGAGAAGAAAAAAAAAAAAAAGCCCTGCCTCATTCAAAATTTAAGCTGGAAGGGTGGTGTATGTCTTGTGACATCTTTTGTTTGTAGAGCTGTTGTGGGGCGTGATTCTGATTTACCAAGAAATCCACTGTATTTGCACTGAAGTAAGCCAGATTCTTCATGAGTATAGATCAGTGTATTACCACGGCGTTCTTCAGGTGTGAAAGGCTTGCTAATTAAAATAGTATTTTTTGATAATGTAAAGTGTGCACTGACTTATTATATTTAGTCATTAGTTCTGTTAAAGTTGTGTAGAATTATTTCAAGTTACCCTAGCCAACAGTATGGCCAAATGAAATGCTGATGTAGAAGTGGCTGATGATCAGAACTAGCCCGTTTAGTTTAAAAGGTGGGCAGTATACTTGAAATATTGATGAGTTAGGTCTTGGTGTGACCATGGCCATTACTTTGGAGGTTATTTGGGTTGAAGTGAACTCCTGCGATCACTCTTGTCATTACTCTGGCACATTTTCTATTCATTTCGATGGGAATTTTGCCGAAGTGAGCAATGAATAGAGTTGCAAAGAGGCTCAGCCTTGCTAGCAGTAGGCTTTTCAATAGTAGAATAAGTAGTTCAACATTTCAAAATTGTAGCATTTGCTGAGGAGAGCTAAAATATAACATACTCCCAGACAAATATGTAGTGAGGATAGTTAAACTATTATTTTAACCATGGGAAAGATCTTCCCAGTGTATGCAGAAACTTACCAAACAGAGTTAAACCGCCTTTAGCTGAACTTGAAAAATGAGTGGTGCACCCTATCCAAACGGATAATTAATTAATCCTCGCTTATAAGAACATATACCTTTACAGTTAATCCATTAGTTTTGGGCACATATTCATATGAGAATAAATTTTAATGACCTATTGTCAGTCAAGGTATATGGCATGCACATAGGGCTTTCCTAGCAGCACTTTGGATGTATGAATCCTTGCTAATGCTACCCTTTTTATTTTAGCCATAGCATTAAAAATAAAAAAAGAATTGAAGGAACAACTTGAATGCTCTGAAATACATGTTTTGACTGAGGGATTTTTGGAGCTTTTGATATAGGATAAATGTGATAGAGCTATAATGTAATGGCGTAAATTGAAAAAACTCTTGCAATGTATATTTGGGCTTTTCACAAAAGCTAATGTGCAGAACACTCTACTATGTTTCCTTCAGTAATCTTCAGATCACGTTGCTGCAGAAATGTATTTATGTTTAAGGTATGCTCCGGTTGCTCATACAAAGAAAGGAGGGAAGGAAACCACCTATCACACAACCATGTGACATTAGCTGTGTACATTCTTGGTCTCAGGTACACAATGCTAAATTCGCTTGCATAGATGTAGGCACATGGAGGTATCTGACCCGACACCCAGCTGACACTCCAGAAAGGCAGAGATGTCCTAGAGGTGCTTTGTCATATTCACCAGGCTGGTGGTAATCTCTCTGAAGCTCTAGGATGTCTCAGGGAGGAATTTGGTTCCAGATTCTGGCATCTGTTTAGGTCTCTACAGTATAGAAATCTGTGATCTTGGTGTACTGTTTTGCCATTATAGTCCAGTGAGGTCTAGGTAGTGCAGTCAGTGGAGCCTTAGAGAACCATTCAGTTCACCTAAATATAGACACTTGCATGTTACCTGCTGAGTCTGGAGCTCTGTCGTAACTACAGTGGTGCTGAGATTCATCTGTCTGCAGCGTAGGTGTTTGGTGTCAGTTCAGGTCTGTGAAAGCTGCCGCCTCAGAAAGACATTTTTCTCTTCTAAGGCCTGTCTTATGCTGGCCAGCCTCATGTAGGTGCCTTGGATACCCAGAGGCTTTCAGATGGCACAAGACACTCAGGTGTGGACCACACAGACGAGTATTCTCTGTCGTAACACTCGTCCCCTGAGCTTTGATCACTGACTGTATATACAATCTTAGCCTTTCATAAGTACAAGCTAAACTGACTAGCTTAAGCTTCTTCCTTTGGGTTTGAAACAAATACACATCTTAGTTTATGCTTCCTTTAGGCTCACAGCTCAGCTTTGATCTGTTACTGCAGCCCAGGTGTTGTGCAGCACCTTGTGAAAATACACTAACTTGATTGAGGCATTGGAGATATTTCAGTAAAACAACGTGCCTATTGAAAAGCTGTTATATTTGTTCTCTGGAATCCATAGTTTGTTGCGTGATCAGTCAGACATACAACAAAATGCTTTTTTCAGCTGTAGGTTCCTGGGATCAGATAGTCCAAGTCATGGCTTGGGCACTACTAGAATGCAAATAAAACCCACCCTGTGATTTAAAGGGGTACATGCACGTAATGTACTCATAACATAATGGACACCATGGCTTAAATCATGTAGTATTTGAACTCTGAAAACTTATTATTGTTCTCCTGAAAGTTATAGCGAGATTTCTCTTGCTGCCCTAATTGCTTTAGGCCAGTTAGATAATTAGGTCAGTGTGCTATTGGGCTCAGTCTGTTGACTCACAGATCTGGGCATGGCCGAGAGCCAAAACAATCTGGAACATAACGGAGAGCAGTTTCATGTTCACTACTTGTCTTGCCAGCTGTAATTAATGACTGCCACAGCAGCAGCAATGGTAGGATGTCTACTGTATTATCACTTCACCTTATCCGGCAGAACTGGTGGGCAGGGGGTGGCCAAGAACTCCTCTGAATAACACAGAGGGTTTGGGGCAGGGGTAAGGACTGAGTCGGTGGGTGTAGAGCAGAGTGCTCAGACAAAGCTCAGCAGTGCCACGATGCAGAAGCAAATCCCTCTGCTTGTAAAAAAAGTAGGGGTAAAGCTGAAGCTACTCAGGAATAAACAGGAGAAAATTCAGGGCTGCAGACCTTCCCATTTACCCTTCATTTACCCTTCATGCAATACATCATTTAGTAGGCTAATTTTTTATGTTTGAAGAAGGTAGTAAGGAATGATCTTTAAAGAGCACCAGAGCATTTCTCAGCATATGGAACATTTAGTAATGCAATTATGTACTCACTATGCAGCAGTTCATTTTAAAGTTTGCAGCCAATGTTATTGTTAGTTAACCCAGACACTTATGTCAGAAAGCTCAGGAAGTATTTTAAGTGTGTCTGGAAAGATATGGTGGTTGCCTACTACTGTAAAGCTTTTAGAATCAGTGATCCAGTGTGAGTTTCTCCTCTTAAAATTTGGTCTGAATATTTTTCTTACCATTTCACAGAAAGTAGTGGTGGCTGAAGTAGATTATGTTTAATTGAGGAATCAATTTTTAATTTGGAAAAAATACCAACAACCTTTACCTTATCTCAGCTCATTTTTTATGTCACTCCTGTTCCTGTTTTATGTACTTTTCTGAACCTTTCCTGAAATTGGTTATATTTAACATTATAACACAAAAAGCACATTCTTCCCTTTTTCTTTGGTAAAAATAAGGACAGATTATACTCTTTAGAAACATTGTTGCTTAATACACCTTCCTCCAAACTCTAAAGCCACGTTTGCCTCCTTTTAGTGTAGATGTTGATTTGTTTCTAAGGTTTGCATTTAGGATCTGATTCTCTAATGTAAACATAAATTATCCTTTTTAGCAATACTCTGTAAGTAGCAATATTCAGGTTAAGATGGTAATTCAAAGAATTTCAGCTTAAAATTTTGCTTCCGTTCAAGATTCAGTTCCTCAGATCAAAGAAAAATCTCATTAAATAATATGAAAGAATATAAAAATAATCTGTTGGGGTGTAACCCATTAACCTAAGGAGCTTGAAGTATATTAGGCAAAGTTACGTACTATCTTCTGGTGAGCAGAGTGTAAGGAAATTTTAACTGTTTTGCAAGTGGGACGAGTAGAGAGCAGAGAGGAAGGCTGTTCACCTCAGGTCCCATAGCAAGTCAGAGTCAGATCAAGGAGATGGAGCCAAGCTTATTTTATGAGTACTTCTCACACAAGCCCATGAAATGACCCTCTACTTACCGTGGCATCTGAAGCCTGCTGATATATTCATTGACTTCTGTCTTTACTTCAAAAAAACCTTGCCCAATGTTGTTCATGGACAAGTGGTATTAGTCCTGAAAACATGCTTTGTCCTTGTTTACTCCTAAATTTATATACAAACTGCCACTATTTGTGAAAATCTTCTGGTCCTCTAAGCAGAGACCCCAGAAACTTGAATGCTTATGGAAGTTCAGCCACATTGTTACCTTAGAGGTGGATTCCTTTGGGCCAGGGATGAGGTAAATGGGAATAAAGCTCCAGGAAGGTTTTCCTGCTTTTTTATGTCACTACATAAATCATACTGGTTTCCATTGCTGTCAGCCTGTCACTTTTTGAGTCACTTAATAATAAATATCAAAAAAATGAGATCACCGAGATCATTAATATTTTATGGCTTGCTGTTTTTTGAATGGTGTCTTTGCAGTATCAGTGGATGAAATATATTGACCGGTGGTGGCATACTGCAGATGTTGAATTACATTAAAAAATAAACAAGCTGTTTTAATAGCCAGAGAAACCAGCAATGTGATAAAACTTTCCTTCTCGTTTATCTTACGTCATTAACGGTGCTTTTTATGTTGTTTTTTTTAGCTCCACATGCTGGCGTCAGTCCAGCCGAATATTATCATCAGATGGCTCTGTTGGCAGGCCAGCGCAGCCCGTATGCAGACATCATTCCTTCAGCTGCCACTGCTGGAGCCGGTGCTCTTCATATGGAATATCTTCACGCCATGGATAGTAAGTGATGTTTTCTAGAAATATAGAGAGTCCTGCAAAGGGAAGCACGTGGTTTGTTCCTGGTCTGACTGAAAAGGCCTCCATGAAGATAGAGAAGTGGGAGTCAACATAAGCCGCCTCATGAGGCTGGAGGGCCAAAGCATTGATTGCCAAATATACAAGGGTTATGTCAAGTCTGAAAGTAAACTCTGAAAGTAAGTAGGGAGAGGAACAGGACTGCTCCTGAAAACAGGTTACAAATTTTATTTCCAGTGGGGCTTGAGTGCTTTTGAAAATGTCTTTTTCTATTCACAATCAGTAACGCACTTTCATTGTTAGGGTGAGTATTTCCCTGATGATCTCTCTGTTAATAAAAGGTTTACATCTGTTTTTCCATTAGGAGAGCATGCTCCCCTCCTTTTTAAAGAGCTGTAGCCATGCTTACGAGTTGTGTATCATAGACCGATAGACTTTGAGCCACTTCTAAGATGAAGGAGTTTGCTAAATTCTCAAGGATCGTGACTTAGTTTTCCCGAACATTAAGAGCCTTTTTTACCCACATCATCATCTTTGAGACCTCTAACCTGTCTCCCTTCCTCTGGTAAGAGGAAGAGAGAGCATCCCAGTCCAGACTGCTTACTATTGCTGCATTGATCAGTCAGAAGGGATTATGCAGAGCACTCCCCTCCAGTCATAAGATGCTTACATGCTTTTTAGGATGTCCTCAGTTCCTTCCAACATAGAAAATAAAAAGTGGTGACAAGAAAAGGTGGTGGCTGTTGACTCTTGCTTGGAGGTACAGAGCAATACAGTAGCATTAGACCACCTTGTCCCATGGCTTTTAAAAATCTTTGTTAGCATGCAGTTTCTTCTCGCCTGCTGTTGGCTGCATACCATAGCTGCTGATCTCAAGGAGTGTGGGAGTTGGGAGGTTCACCTCTGAACACATGGGAATACAGATAGCTACCCCTGCAGAATGCATGCCTGGGAGTGTGAAGTAGTTGAATGACTAACAATTTTTACAAGAATCAGGTAAGGTAGTGGTTGAACTGGGCAGTGAAACTATTTTCATTCTGTTACCTTGATAGTGAACGATTTTTAAATTCAGTTTCTGTTATCAGTCTCACTGCACTGGTAGCATGCATAGCGATTTTACAGTAATGTAACATACCTTGAACTCACTTTGGAAACATAGTAAACCCACGCAAGTAGTCTGGACTTAAAACAGAAATTAATGTGCAGGCTTCGGTGCTTGAAATCTTAAGAATATGTTACTTCCTGGTTTGGATTTTGAGAGGAATAGGGAGAGGCGAGGTATGCTGCTAATGCATTTGACGCATATTAATAATATGTTGCACAATGGAAACTGTTATGCATGGTTGAGATAATGTAAACCTGCTGTTGTGTTCCAGTTGCAAGGATAAATCCGCAGCTTGTCTGAATGGACATGACTTCATTGAAGTAAAGGGATCATAGAATCACAGAATAGTTTGGATTGGAAGGGACCTTTAAAGGTCATCTAGTTCAGCCCTCCACCCCCGCAATGAGCAGGGATATTTTATACTTCCAATGTTTTTGATTCCTACTGGGAGAGAGTTTCTAAATGCCTGTAGGCAGCAGTACCAAACCACATACTTGGATGCAGGCTTGACTGAATGTGTCTATTCAGTGTATAGGAATATAGATACTCAGATGTATGCTAGAAAACTTAAGAAAAATAGAAGACATTGCAGTACTCTCACAAATCATGGCATTTGCACAAAGGACCTTCATGTGTTAGTAGAGACTGTGTATGCTGTCATCTACATAGAATTAGAGCTTTTGCATCCCAAAAATGTTATCACTTTTTACTTAAGGGAAAATATTTTGACCTTTGCCCAAAACTTCAACCCATTCATAAAAAGTACCTAAACGCTATCTCTAATAAGGATATTTGCTGTCACCAGCTTTAGCTATGATATAGTTGAAATGCACTTTAATTTGTTATGTTTGTTTTTAAAAATGAAGATCACATCTTTGAGATTCATTACAGCAGCAACTTTTCAATTGGGGATTATTTCAGAGTTAAAGACAAAAAATGTGCAGCAGTATTATGCAAATGGGTTATTTTTAAACAGTAAATAGAGAATTAAAATTAGAGTGAATCCTAGTAAGGTCACTCAGCTCACCTTCTGTATTTGATGAGAATGTGTTTAGTCAGGCAATAGCTGCTTTTATCTAAATAGAGTATGAAGTTACCCTTTTACTTTGTAAAAACTAATTAAAACTATCTTAACTTGCATGGGTATACGGTAAATTAGTTGTCATTAAGTAGGAATCTGAATGTCCTATCATTCATCATGCTAAAGAAAACCCCTTTATTCTTTGTCAGAATTCTAGATTAGAAACAAGAACAAAACAATTAGCAGGAAGCTGATATTAAGACTTTTTATTTAAAAAAAAGGAAAAGAATGCCCATGTTTGCATTTAATAACAAAGTACAGTGATCAATGCAAAGCAATGTCATTTGTTTGGGTCTTTCCTTTTAAGGGTGTATATGGTGATCTTAAAAGTACTCCTTTGCCTTTGCCCAGTCTTGTCAAAAGGAAACAGAAGAGAGATTGGTAGTTTCCCTCATTATCTGCTGTCAAATTCTGAGCAAGTTGACTTACCTCACTCAAAGGCTGCTACTCATTTATTCCACACAACAACCAAACAGATAGAAGTGATACAGTGTTCTTTTGTGAAGCAAGCCTGTCTCCTAATTGTGGGTTTCTACAGCATCTAGCACAGTAATTTGGCATCTCTACCCTCTCCAACAGTACAAATAATAATTCCAACGCCAGCATGCAGTAGGCACAAAAGCATGTTTGGGACTTCTGTTTTGCTCTGTGGTGCTGGAAAACTAATTTCAAAATGGGGATGACATGAGTGGGAGAAGTGTTAATCAGATAGTTAAATCTTGCATAAAGAGTAGTAGACTTCTTGAAGCTCTGAACTTCACTGTCTATGAACTGTCTAATATATTGTGGAAGCATGAGGCCAAGATGTTGTATACTTGATTGTCATTTTGCTTCATCCTGTCCTGTGTGGCATGAAAAGCGGACCAGAATTTTCTTCGCTGCTGTAGAGACTTTCTACAGTTTTGGTGCTGGAATCCCTGACTAAGTCTACCTATTTTCATAACTCAAAGGGTCAGATGTGCTACCTTTAAGTATAGCATCAAAATAACTAGGAGGGGAGTAGATGGGGAAGGTATTGAGAGTACCACAGTAGCAGCAACTGAAGCTCCTTGTTCTGGCTGTAAAGATACGGTATGCAAAAACTGTTGTTTAAGCACTTAATTCCAAAAATCACAGCCTTTTTGGATTGATACCTGCATTTTTCACTTGGGGAATATGTTTTACTCTGCTTTTAAATGGTGGTCAGTGGAAGGCAAGCATGTTCCCTAGAGGTTTCTAGATTCACCCTGCGAGTATTAATATCCTCACTCTGATTGACGTTTGCCTGTGCTCACTCAGAATGGGAGGTTTTGTTTTTTCAAAGGTATTCACCATTGCCTTTTGGCATTAGAGACACTGATAGCAACCCAATTAACATAAAGAATTTGGCCAGCCTGAAGAGTTAAGCCAATGTGAGAAGCTTTGGACTGGGTATGATTTCTGATTTTTAGGCACGGTTGGGGAATGAGGGTGGAGTAGCAAAGCCATTCCTTTTCCTCTCATACTGATGACAGATTTACCATTTTGAAAACTAGGACAAAATTTATGACAAACTTTCATGAAGTGAAAACAAAGTTTACGCATCTGTGTGCAGAAACCAGAAGGAAAACTTAGGAAAAAAGCTTTAATGTTAAAAAAAAAAAAAATCACACTTCTTACGTTCACAGCCCTCAACAAAAACTAGTGCCTGAGACATGTTCAAGGAAGTTTGATTTAAAGGGATGGAATAAAAAAGGTTTGATGAAGTTTGATTTAAAGGGATGGAATAAATGATATATGTCTGAAGATTGCCTTATAAATGATTAAGCAATGCTAAAAACTTCAACTCAGAAATCAAATTCGTGGGCAAATTTGCTGGATGGCATATTCAATTTTTGAAATTTATGATGGAGATAGATATCTGTTATTTTAGAATTGATCTCCACCCCAGGAATAAGATCTTTTCTTCTGACACCTGCTAGATTTTTTGTCGGCACACTCAAGTCTTTACTATCAACCACTGACTTTTTATTACTATAACATCTATCTGAAAAGGTGACATTCCTAAACAAATCTTCACTGTCAGCTTCTATTTGCATGCTTTGACAAAGCTGATGGGGTTTTTTTTTTTAGCAGTTGCACAGAGGTAAATGGATTTTTAGTGAATCAGTGCTCCTGCATTTTTTGGTTTTAAAGTATTATCAAGTGGGGAATGTGATGCTTCTGTGGGAGAATATGGTGAGCAGATGAACATCTCAAATTGCTAAATAAATATTGAAGAGTTTGTGATTAAAATAAATGCCTGGGCAAGGCTGAAAAGTTTGTTTTAGTATTCAGAAGTGCTGACAAATTGTGACCTATTCCTTTTTATAGTAACATACTAACTCAGACTGATGTTATGCTAAATGAACGGTTTAGCAAATGTCCTGCAGTGTAATGAGTGGTCAGCTCATGCTTAAGACTTTTTAGGCATGTGAAACCTAATTAAACCACAAAGATCTGAAAAAACAGTAATTCCATTTAATTGTATTTTCAATTTTGAAAGTCGTGGCCTCCCTTGAAGCAAATCCCCCTCTCCTGTGGTCACTCTAGAGCTCTTGCCCAGCCTCAGCCGTTAGCTCCCACTGGGAAGCAGAAATATTCCCTTTTTGCAGGACACTGCTGGCCTTTAGGAGGTTGTTCCCACCCCAGGTAGATGGAGGGGACTGCCGAGTTCTCAGATCTAGGTGGAGCCTAAAACAGGTGCTGCCTGGAGGAGAAGCCTGAGACTGCTGTGAGGTGTGGCTGAAGCCTGGGCTCTGCCTGGAGCATCTTCCTCCATCACGGGCCACAGATCTGGTGCATCCCCTGCAGAGCAGGGACAAGGGTGCCCTGGCATCAGCTGGCAAGCAAGGGGGAGGTTTAATGAGCAGTGGGCAGAGAGGAGCCTCTTAGAAGAGCCATAATATGACTTAGGCCAAGGAGGCAAAGGAGACTGGCTCAGTCCAGAAAGGGCAGGGAGGAAGAGGAGGGGGGAAGTCTTTGCAGTTTTTGAGAATCCTCACAGCACTACAGGGAGTGTACATTGCCCTCAGATGTGATCTGTCAAGGGTGACTCTACTTCTCTCCAAGATCGTAGGAGCTTGGAAGAGTTGTCAGTAATGCTTGCTCAGTCTTCTCTGAGATGTGGGCTGAAGTACCGACAAGTCCACTTGGGCGGCTGTGGCACAGAAAATAAATGGTGTCTGATTGCAGAAGCAGCAAAAACAACTGTCATCTCCTGCTTTTATTGTCCAGTCTAGCTCCAAGAGATGCTCAGTTGCTAGTATTCTTAACACCTGCTCCACTTTTTTGATCAAACCTATGCAACCCCTCTCTAGTTAGCGTCAGTAGCCACCAGCCCATGTTTAGCAGGCTTGTAATGGATTTCTCAAAGTGGCAATCCCTTTGTAGTTGTACAGATTCAAAACTGGACTTCAGATCCAGAAGAAGTAATTTTTTGAAAGTGTTTCTCTTAGAAATCGCATTTGAAACTGTTCATACATGGCTGTCAGTAGCACATGGTGACTCTCAGTTGTAAATACAGAAATGTAACTAGGTCTTGCTTAACAAAAGTGAGGGAGCTGTGCTTGTCTCCTTTGCTGACTTCTTGCTGGCATGACGAGGGCTGTGCCTGTCAGTCTGAGGAAAACAGAGGGTTCATAATTATGTTCACATGACTGCTGGTAGTAAGACATGATACTGTGGCAGCAGTGCTTGAGTAACATCTCATTTTGCTGGTCAGCCAATATCTAGCAGGTCTGTCTTGTCCCCTTCACTTGCTGTTTAACCAGGAACACCTGTACTTAGCTATCCTCTTGTAAAACTGCAATAGCAGAGTTTATTCACCTATAAAGCACTTGAATTATATCCTCAGCTGAGGCAAATTACATTACTGCTACTGACTTGCATCTGAAGTCAGTTGTTCTCATTCACGCTGGCTGAACAGTCAGCAGAGGAGAATTGTGGATGAAAGATGTAAGTGCAAAGTATTACTATTTTTGTTTTACCGTGTCATGTATTTTGTATTTCCTTATAAAATACATTGCAGCTTCTTATAGCTGCTGATCATTGTTGGTTTTTATTTTAGCATAAATAAAAGATCTCTACCTTTGAAAGACATGAAGCACAACACTAATAAAATATCAAGCAGACACAGTACAATAGCAAGCTCATAAAAAGGAGATAAAACAGATTACGTAAAATAATGTGTAGTAGCTTTAGGAAGAAAGAAATGGCTATGTCTAAGTTCTAAATGATGAATCAAGAGCATGAATATTCATTGAAAAACTGAAGCGGTATGGGCTGAGGCCTATTGTGGGGACAGAGCACAAAGGAAAAGAACCTCTCTATTAGCCAGATGCCAAAGAGAATTGACACCCCTGTTGGCTGGTTGAGGCAAAACTAAGCACGGATTAGGAGAAGGACTGTAGGCAGAGGTCTGATTACACAACCACAACAGCTCTAGAGTGGCAGCTTTTAATACCAGATGAAAGTCTTGGATAGCATGCACAGAAGGAAGGGCAGCCTGCTCAGGTGTGTAAGGAGAATGTAATGGTAGATACTAATCCACCTCTGTCCTTGAGGTGAGTTGAACTGGAAATGGTTGGGCTCTTCCCCTGGTTAATGTTAGGCACATGAGGTTCAATAACCTATTGAAAAAAGGTCCTGGGCATCAAGAGGTGAGGAAGAATTTGGAAAAGCAGACCCATAATGGAGGCTTGTGGCCAATTGAATTATTAGCAAGTTACAGACAATGTCAGGGACTCTGGGAGAAGTAGCTGTAAAGTAGGCATCACCCCAAGACCTGCATGACCCTGGTTGTCAGGATCATTAGGACTTAGTCCTTTACTACAGGTTAAAGGGATTGAAAAGGTAGAAGCGGCAGTACTGTTAAAGGAAAATAGTTCAGTACACAGTGGGGAAGCTAATTCTCTCCTTCTCGGTCTCAACCAAGATGGAAAATAATTAAATAAAGGAAAGAAATTTGAGGTGATATATCTTCTGTCAGGACTGCAGAGAGTTGGGAGGGCATGGTAAAATAGACCAGAAGAGGTAGAGAATTTCAGAGCAGCACAGAGGATCTAGAAATGTAATATGTATTTATTTAAATGGTATCTATGTTGCCGTCTCTTCACTGATTTGAAAAGCTTAATCTCTAGTTTTAAAGAAAGTTGGCAACCGAAGGCCCCTGTATACCCTAAAACAAGAATATCATGGGATCCTGGTCAAATTCAAATAAAGCCTACTGTTTCTCAGTCTAATGCTGTGAGTGTCAATTTAACTTCTTCTGATAGAGCTGGCTTTTATAGTGTTTTTTCAGTCCTGATTTTTAGTTTTGCATCAAGTGTCGACCAGGCAGAATTGTGGTCAACAAAGGAAACACTGCCTCTTCATTTCTACACTATATTTTACAAGTTTAGCTTTGCTGTATGTATTAAAGTGATGGGGGTTTGGGTTTGCTGGTAGCCCAGATCTGAACCACTGTCTCATTGCTCGTGGTTGAATTAATGATGTGAATGTCTAAGAAGCCATCAGATTCATAAATCACCAGAAATGAGAGGGATAACTCATAAAAGTCTTTTCCTTTTGTTTAGCAATTTATCATTTTGCTTGCACATTAATAAACAGGGCTCCCCTGAGGTAAGCCACAGGAAGATAGATTTTTCTTTCTAATTTTTCTCAATCATAGCCAGTAGATCACAAGTGGAGAGAGTGTGCTTGTCACAGTGTGTTGGTGTCTTGCGACTCCCTCTACCCATCATTGATAAAAAATAAATGCGATTAAGTACTCTGGTGGATAATTATTTGTGTTTACATAACAGGCGCCAGGTTTCCGAGTCCGAGATTGTCAGCTAGACCAAGCCGAAAGCGTACATTGTCCATATCCCCCCTATCTGATCACAGCTTTGACCTTCAGACCATGATACGGACATCTCCAAATTCCTTGGTCACAATTCTCAATAATTCTCGTAGCAGTTCCTCAGCCAGTGGTTCATATGGCCACTTATCTGCAAGTGCAATAAGGTAAGAATAGAATTTTCTACCTATATATATATTCTCATTTTCTATGTCATACACACACGCAAATGTGAACATATACTCACATCTTTAACTGTTTTGTTTTGCGAATATGTGTATTTTGCAGTTTCCATAATGTATATTCACTGGAGCTTAAATTAAAGTACAAAATATGTTTTTTCTTGTTTTGAAAGGTAACCACAAGGGATTTGCTGGCATATTATTGTCCAGTGCAGATAATACTCCATGTGATCAGCGGTAACTGTGTGTGTATGCATGTGCTCAGTCATCTGTTTTCAGTGAAGAAGCTATAGGATAGGTTTGTGACTTAAGTCGCTTGGGTTTTTCTGGCCGTAGATATAATGGACAGTGAAATGTTCCTACATTACAATCATCAGAGTAAAGCACAGACATGTGTTCAGATAAATGTTTGGCTAGAACTTCTTGGTATTCATCTCCAAGTTTTTTTTCATATTTCAGTTTGTCTGTTGAAAGATTAGACTTTCTGTGGCTAAATTATCTTTTTTTCTATCAAGGAAGTACTGTTATCCAGTATCATCAGAAATGCTGTGATTTTCACTCGGCTGCTTCACTTGCATGTGCAAGAAAACATTTGTTCTGGAGGCAGAAGAGCAGAGTAGCAAGGGAAGAGGTGGGCAGAAGTTGTACAGGAAAGGGAAGTAAACAGGCACAGGGAGAGGAAACAAGGGCAAGAATGTCAAAAAAGGAGTGGAAGAAAGTGAGGAGAAACAGCAGAAAAAATGGACATGCAATCGCAGAACATTCTTGTATTCGTGGCATTGCTACGTGTTATTTGAGAAAAGCTCCTTTGGTATTCCAAAAAAATTCTCCCACGTCTCCAAAGTCTCAGAAAATATTGGTTTTGCATTTATAGCACTCAAACAGAGCACCGCTGGTCCCTGTCTTAAAAGCAGCCTCCACCTTCAATTTGCAATGAGGCAAAGGAGCAAGTCCCTACAGCGATTTCTTGAGATCTAAAAGACCAGTTTTTGGCAAGGCTTAAACATGCCTCTCCAGCAAAAATGACACACTTGCAACTTCAAAAACTGGCTATGGGGATTTGCATTTTTGGAGAAAATGGGGCATGCAACTGGTGTGTTAGAAACTGTGAGCCTGCCAAACTTCGAAAGTGACAGCACTGTAAATATTTGGTATTAGCGTAAGTGCTGTTGTGTGGTTTTTTTTAAGCACTTCTCAATAGTCATGCCTGATGTACTTGTATAGCTGTATAGTATCTCACAGGTGTGATATCATAGCTCTGTAATACAGCTCTGGGTCTGTGTAACCACAGTCCCAATTATAAAGCTCCATGATGTGAAATATGATTTATGCCAATAGCTGGCAGCAGTTTTGGACCGCATCTGTTAAATACATGTACTCTGTGGAGGTGTACTGTCCCCACTGTCATTAGGATAGGATGGCATTTTAATTACTCACCTCCTTTTCCATTGCTTGTAACTTCGGTAAAGCAAATAGGACATGAAAGTTGGTGTAGTCTCCACAGTGGAGTGAGTCTTCTCTCTTTTTACTCTTTCTCCACAGCTAGAAATGGTTGGTATATGTTTTTGACACAGAATCACAAACCTAAGGGCCATCCCTGCAAAGCCAGAGTCAGATGAATAGTTTTGTTGAAGACAGATGTGGAACTGGGATGAGTTATGGGCAGAGGCTGAGTAAGGATGCTAAGGAGCAGCATAGTGAGTTTTGTGAACTGGTGTCACTGAAGAAGGCAAGGATTGTGTGATTGAGCCTATGGCTGACCGCAGCCTTCAGCACTTCCTGGTCATACTTTCCAGGCATGCAAAATCCAAAATTTTACACCATTTTGAATTAATCCTTTTTTTTGTTTTGTTTTTGGTAAGATATGCCTGTTCAACACGAAAAGTGGGAAATGTACCTCTCCATTCTTCTGGGTGGGAAGGAGGGAAAGGGAGAGAGCCAGCTCTTTTTCCAGCTTTGCAGCTCACCTTTGTTGATGCCCTTTAACTTCTCCTGTGTGCACCCGCCTATAAAAGCATTAAACCAAAAGAAACAGTGACTTAAGGTATTCAACCCAAGCCACATTTCATTGCTTTAATAAATTCCAAGACTAAATAATAAGGCTATCAGTAAAACTTAATTTATTGCAACTCACTGTCTTGTAAATAATGCATTCAGCACAAGGGCTGCTGTACTGAATCAAGCCGTAGGTTCATCCCATTTAATATCCTGTCTGCAACAGTGATCAAAGCGTAGATGAAACTTTTCCTAATGTAAAATCCCAGCTTCTGGAAACTTGCAGGTAAATCTCATAGGAAATGGTACAGTTCAGCAGGCCACTAGATGGAATTGCAAAGACAGGAAGGATTTGTATTTTAGGCAACATCAGCAGCAATAACCATACCTAACATTACACAATCCTCCTACTTCTAGATCTTGTTTCCAATCACTTTTAACTTAGCCCAAATGGTTTACACTTGGCAGCATTCTTCATGGCAGATACCTATCTAATGCTGAGGTTTTCCAAAAAGTGTTGGCAAAGATACTAATTTCTCAGAATGAAGTTAGTTAGGGAAGAAGAGACTTTTCTGTGTGAACTAAAAGACCTCTTGCTACCTACTCACTGAGAAGCAACAGCCTGCTAGGGATGCTGCCTAGATGGTATAGATCTGATCTTTGCTGTTCTTGAGAAATTTAGCCAAGTGAGAAACCCTGAAGATGTTTATGTTAGTATGTGTTAAATAGACTAAGCGTTCCAGTATGTTCCAGTCCAGAGCCCACAGAGAGGAAGGAGGACCTTTTCCTGCAGCTGCAGCTGTGGTTAATCTGGTACCTCCCTGGGAAGCCTGTGGAGGCTAAGCTGTCTGCCCAGCCATAACAGCCTTCCCTGAATGTGAAAAAAGAAGCAGTCTTCAGAGGAGACAGGAGTTAGACCAGGAACTGTCGAGGTTAAGCAAGCTGGGACAAAATGCATTTATATAGCACAACAGAGGGTTTTGCTAGAAGAGAGAAAAAGCTACAGAATAAAGCATGCAGAAGCCAGTTATTAAGGTGAATGAAGGTACTGCCCCCTTGTGATTGTGCTTTGATACCATCTTTAATTTCAGGGTTGCACAGTATTTTTTTTGCAGGGCCCCTGCCTGCTTTAGTGCACAGGCTGAACATCCTCCCTGAATCAGCCAGAGCTGTAGGACCCCATCTCACCTGTCCCAGGTAGTTGTAAAAAAGAACGGAGCCTCTTACCAGGTTGTTTGCTGCCTGGAGGGTGGACTCTGCTCTTGCAACACAATCCCAGCCTGAGACTGAGCAAACTGAACTAGTGGGAAGTGACCACTGGGCTCATACAGCTTCTCTTCCAGAGGCCCAGGCTACCAGAGGAGCCAAATTGCTCACAGCTATGGCTAGAAGCTACTGACAGCTGTTTTGAACATTTCACATGCTGTGTCAGGTTAACCTGGGAGATCTGGTCTCCATGTCTGAAAGTGAGCAACCACAATGAGTGGCACTTCTTACCTTCATCTTTCTTCGATTCATGTTCCTGTGCAAAATGAGTCCTTCCCCTTCACCTCAGAGGGAGGTTGAAAGCATTAACGTTTGGTGAAGCACTTAGATTATACAATGATGAGCACAGTAGAGAAGCTCAGGAGGGTATAAATAATTATGTATTCACTGATGTTTAAATACAGTGGAAGGAAGGCCTATGGGCAATACTCTGGGCAAGGAGAAGAAAAATGCCAGAGGGTCTCTCACTGAAGTCTATTGTGCATCTTTTGCACTGAACAAGATATGAATCCTGAAGGGGGGGACAAGGAGTGCATGGTCACGTAACTAAAAGCTGATTAGTCAGCAGATGAAGGCGTGGGCAGGTTTAGTTCTGGTCTGTGATTTTGCAGGCTCAATGCTCTTTCATCCTGCTTTTGCAAAGGTGCTACTTGTGTTAAGAAAGTGTCTCCAGGACCTCGCTGGTCTTTGCTTTGGCTAAAAAAAGTATATCTTCTGGCTAAAAGATTACATCCCATGCTTCACACAGCTTTTCAGCATAGGACCCTCTATATCAGCACTGTGGAATGTGGAGGATGAGATCAAATGAAAGGAACCACGTTTTGGGCTCTGTTTTTACAGAGCTGAGCACAGAAGAGCTCTGGTCCTTGACATGGGTACTACTGCAGTTCAAATAATAAATAATAATAGCTTAGCACAATCCAGATAGGGCTTGACTTGGCGGGCGCTTTGTCATTGTCAGCTGGCAGCGTAATGCTGTATCCTGACTACTGGCTGAGTACTTGAAAAGAAGATGTCGCTCCTGCTGACAGCTAATAGTGGATCTCCTTTAGCACACCAGGTAGAGCTTCTACTTTGTGCATTTGAAAACACCTGGTTTAGGTCTCAGCTGAGAGAGATTATACAGAAAGGAGGTGTATGAAATAGCATCAAATGAGGATAATCCTTCATTTGACATTTACTCATTTGGTTACCTGCCTCAGTCCTGCAGTGCGGCACCCCTGCTATTAATCTTTTGTCAGGATGTACTTAATGTTATATCTGCTACCTGTGACAATTATTAGACTTTGCACTTTGGTAGCACTTCTTTTTGAGAGGCAGCCTGGCCTAGAGTGAGTATAGAGAGGGTAATCACTTCCCATGATATTGAGAGTACTGATGCAAAACCTTTACAAAAGATTAGCTGGTTTTAATAAACATGTTCTATATCATCTGAAATTCAGAACCTCTATATTTTTTCTAGTCCTTTAGCAGTGCTGTGATACCAAATTTACAAAGTCAGTTTTCAGAAAATGAGCTGAATTGCATGTCAGCTACAACTGTTTAAATCAGGAGTAGTTCCACCTCTACAAGGAACTTTCTTTGGGTCTAGGCAGATGTAACTGTGAATACACCTTAGCCATCTCATAACTTGTTAGAATTCAGTTTCATGTGAACATGAGAGCCCTTTGGGGTTTTCTCCAAGATTTGAAAGTAACTGAGAAAGCACAGCAGCACCTTTTTTTTTTTCCCCAGGCTCTGCCCCTGCTTCCCTGATGTCATCAGAACAGGAAGGAACAATTAACATAGTGTGGTTAATTGCAGCCAGATCCTGGTTGTTCTGGCTCACATCAGTTTGCTCTTGGCTGATAGGAAGCTGAGCATCAGGGAATGGCGGTGAGGGTACTTTCACAAAGAGTGCTAGAGAAAAGATTGCTAGGTTTGTAGGTTGAGCTTAGGCAGCAGTGGATTAATATCAGTGAAGAAGACAGAGTCTGTGCTTCTGCAAGCAGGTATTGGACTCTCAATGATTTCCTCATCTCAGTTAAGCTCCTTGTAGAGTGCATTTGTTGTATTAGTCAGTGCCCTCCCCTCTGAACTGCTTTATATCTAGAGACAAGTGACCATGTATTAATTTCTCCAGTTTCCCTTGGCAAACACAGAGAGAAAAGCAAAGAGAAAAATAAAAAGACAGTTAAAATACACAAATGAAAGCATAAGGTTATCACAGAGAAAAGTGAAAATAGCTTCAGCAGAGTGCCCAACAGTCTAATTATGCGCTGTATAAAAAAAGCAAAGAGTATCCTTTTATCAGATTTAAATTATCCAGTTTTTTAATTTAACAGAATGTCTTATAGTTATAAGACAGGGAGCCCTCATGTTCACAGTCTTCCTTCTTTATTCAATATTTTATATATTCTTATTATGTCTCCTCTTATTCATCATCTTTCTGAGGTAAATGGTTGTTTTCAGCCTGCTCTTTAGAAAGTTCTTGCATTGTCATTTCTGCCGATACTGTGTGAAACAGTGTCCATCTGTGACACACAGTAATGTTCCAGAAGAGGACCAGCAATTCAAATGCACCATGATTTTCTGTGCCCTGTTTCCTATTCCATTTGTTTTTGCCACAGCTTCACATTGATCAAATTTTCATTCCTCCATTGAATTCTGCACTGAGACAAACAAGTGCTTCTCATGAGTTGTCTCAGCTGATTTAGGACCAGTGTGTGAGTAGTTCAGTCGCCCTTTCAGTATCAATATGCATCTTGCTGCCAATATGGCTCATTCACGTAGTGTACTTGGCTCTAAAATAACCTTTTAGCTCTTTGCCATGCTGCTCAAAATAATTTTGTCATATATACGGATTTCACAGAACCACAGAATCACAGAATGGTAGAGGTTGGAAGGACCTCTGGAAACCATCTTGTCCAACCCCATCCTTGAGCAGGGACACCTAGAGAAGGGATTCATTTTTTTCATTACTTGACTCCATGCCTGGATTGCTGATAATTGCACTAAAAACCAGAAGACCCCACCTGAAAATTTGTATCCAACTTTTACTAAAAAACAACTGCTTAATTCTTACCTTTGATTTCTATTTTAGACTGTAAGTTTAAAGTTTTTCTATTTATATAATTAAAACTGTATAAAAGGACACAATCAAATGCTGCTTTAAGAAATAAATCTTTAAAAGGACATATTTAGAGTAGAACAGGTAGAACACTATATTCAGCAATGGTTTGCAAGAAGCTCCTTATGATAGGATGTACAGGGTGAAAAGTATGTTAACTGGATGAACATTACAGGCATTCTGCTGTTTTATTATCAGTCTTACTGGGATCTGCCTAAGTGAGATGCAAAGCTGACTTTGAGCGAAAGCTTTTCTTGCATTAAAAGGGCTCTAGTTAATTGCATGTAATATGTTGTAAATGAATGCTTAGTTGCAGTTCAGACTGAGTCAAATTCAGACCAGGTGTAACCCCACTGAAACAGGTCCTATTATAACTAGGCACGTCACATATGTGCAGCATAGGGCTTTATTCTCCACAGTCTTGTACTGTGCATGGTTAATCTAAAGAAGGGAATATAATGCTCTATCATGCCATAATAGCTTCATTTTTTACCCTCTTTCAAGTAGTGTGAATGGCAGTGAAGTGCTACAAAGTGAATAAAAATGAAATTAATCAGTATTACAGAAAGTTGCATCTAATTCAGGCTCTGTTGAAATGTAATTTTGCAGCTAGCCTCCTATAGAAAGTTCGTATAGATTATAGGATGGTGACATTCAGGGAGATTGTTTTGGAGATCACCTGCATCTTTCATTAGGAAGTGGTGGATGTTTTTCACCACAAATACACACAAATGGCAAGATTTCCGCCTTCAGAAACGGTATAACGTAAGAAGTCAAGCAACATAAAGAATATAGACTATGCAGGCGCATGTTGCCTGCCATATATGTCTATAGAAGGACATATATACAAGTGTGATCATGTATATATGCCTGTAAATGTGTATGTCACAGATCTTGTAATTACAAGTCAGTTTGAATCAACTCGCGCCAGACTGGTTCAGTGTTACTCAAACGGTTTAAAGTCATTGGACGCAGCACGTTATTAATTCCAGGAAAGTTCTGGAGCTGAGAGAACTGTGCTGGAGTTTAACACTTCATTACTTCATTTTCAGACCCTAAAAGCAACTACTAATTAGCACTTTCTGTGTAATTAATGATACAGGTTTTAGAAACTCAGACATGCTTAGCCGTGATTTTAATTCAAAATGATGCTTGCCAGAAGTGTCACAAGCTTGCATGGAGGGAGCACAGATGAATTACGCAAGGTACTGTTAATACAAAGTCCAGTTAGGATACTAAGGATTCCTGAACAAGAATATCCCAGTGAGAAGGACAAAGCTGTCGATGCTGTCTGAGCACATGAGGTTAATCAGTGTGGCTCTGTTGTGCTCAATGAAACTGTTCCATTTTACTCTGGCATATGGCAATGTATTCATGAAGAAAAATTTCACCTACCCTAGCAGATAAAACAGAATAGATAATACAGTAAGCTGAAAGGAAAGAACAAACCACAGACTCTGTTAATTTTGAACTGGTAACAGAAAAATGAAAAAAGAGGCAATGATGTGTGTGAGTTAAATACAATTGTAAAATGATGACTGTTAGCTGATGAAACCTGGAAAAAAGTATTATATATGCTATACTTTATTAGATGCAGGATACGTCTTTTTACAAATTCAGTTAGATGACTTGTCTCTAAGTTAGTGATTTTTAATGAAACTTGTCAACATTACAAATGCAGACGGATTTTTGTGAAACTTAGTCATTTTGAAAAATTATTTCAAAGGATTTCAAGTCTCATACCTGCCTTTAAGATCACACCACATGTCTGGTTTCATAGTCACAGTTTGATACTGTTTTCCCCTGTACTTAAGTAACAAGCCGTAAAAGCAACTGATGACTTGTCTGCATTGTCTACTCAAAGCTTAGTGTTGTCAGTTAGAAAGCAGAGGGAAAAGAACAGGATTTAAAGCAAAACCCTTTTTTCATATTACTAAAAAATCATACATATATTGTGGGTAAAATGCTCCAAACAGAAGTGTGTTTTTAAACTCTCCCTTCCTGTAATGCCATTGGGTTTTCATTTTTAATCTAAGATATTAGAAGCAGTAAGAATTTCACAGATCTCTTCAGGGCTGCAAGGTTGCTGAGTGCATTGTTACTCCTGTGACCTGAGCAATTTGTCAGCAGTCACTTTTTCAGGTTGTTTCCATGAGGAGAAGTAGATGGCAGGGTTGGAAACTTCTTTTTATTCACTCCTGTTTGTTTACAAAGAATGTACACAAATTCCTGCTTCCGTCAACTCAAACAACAGGAGACAGTTTTCTTACATGACGCTCCTGGCTGCTTTTTCTCTCCCAGGTCCTGTCCAAGGAGAATTCATTCACGTTCTCTCTCCTCCATCTCTGTTGGTGTCAGACTATGAGTCTGTCCTGCTGACTGTCCACAGCTTTCTGCATCTGACTACGCAATATTTCTGGCTGCATATTACACATATACATAGCTGCATCAAAATATATATGTAAACTTTTGTGTATAAAGTCAGCTATGCAGACCCCCCTTAGCACCCATGGCTCAACTCCCAGCCGCCCTTATTTACATCCCACGTTTTGGACAGGGGCTCCTACATGTCAGTTTACCAGGGGATGAATTAAGCTGTTTCTTACATTACTCCTCATAAAAAAAGGAGCATCTGAGCATGTGAAAAGCAGTATTTGATCACTGTTAACTTAGTTATGATTTGTTTTTGTGACTTAATTCAGTTAAGATTGCAATGTCTGTAGGGCCCAGGTTTTAGGACAGCACTTAAGGACTTGCTGAACTCAGTCAGGGGTGCTTTCCTGAAGAGTAGCTGGCTACATCTGTAAAATGGGAAAGGTACTTCTTTGCCCCTTAGCAACAATCCTAAACAATAAATAAGGATTTTGAAAATTAAAAAAAAAAAACTAAAGGTGAAATCCTGGCCTGGGGTAAGGAAAGGATGAAATGGAATTCAGTGAGCCCAGGTGTTCATCCAACGTTTATTAGTGGGTTTCTGCACCTTCGTTTCTCGGATTCACTTGCCCACAGACTTCATGCAACTCTTTAGGGAGAGTAAGACAAAGCAGTGACATCTCTACCTATTTAAGCATGAGCTAGAAGCAGCCATGGTGTTATCCTAATACCTGATGATCAGCTTTATTGAACATTATACTAGGCCATCTACAAGTTACCTCTCCCTTCATGAACTGGGGTCCATTTTGGAGGGACTTGTATCATTTGGTCTGCCTAGTGTCAGTTGCTGATGGAGGCTACAGAATGATCTGGGAGTACCAAGGCTTTTCCACAAGTTTGGAAGGGCCTGTGTGCTCTCTTGCAGTGCAGGGTGAACCCTTCCTTATGGAGAGAGCACTTGGGCTGTGAGTGCACCACCTGGATATCAAAGACCAAAGGGCCTGAAGCCTTGTCCTGCATGGTGGTGTAGAGGGAGTCAGTGTGTCTCACTATGACACATTCCTCTACTGCAACCAGGTCTGTATGTTTTATTTCAAGAAAGATGTTAGACAGTTGGGGGGACTACAAGGAGTAGCAGGGAAAATTATCAGAGGTCTGAAAAAATGATACCAATGAGTTAAAGTAGACTTGACCTAGTTTGTACAGATTAAAAATAAGACGACCGGACAGGAAGAGGTTATAGTAATAATTTCAAGTATGTGAAAGAGAAAAGAAAGGAAGTGACTGTGAAGGTGAGTGATGAGTGCTGGATATAATAACAACATGCTGGTCTTGAATTGCTGCAGGAAAGATTTAGGATAGAGGATAGGGTAGGAAAGGAAACTTTAATATGGTAAGCATGACATTGGTTCTATATGAATAAAGACATCCCAAAGAAACAAATCTATCCTTCTGAAATTTAAAAAATATTTTAAAACATAAGAAATGTCCCACTGGGTCAAACTAGAGGTGTCAGATACTATATAGTCACACAGTCTGTCTCTGATGGTGGAAACAGCGGATGTTATTGAAGAAGCACATGAAACCGCCTGCTTTCTGACTTCATTCTTTCTGTGGTCTCCCAACATCCATAATCATTAGATTAGCAGTCCCAAAGCATCTGCCCTTCCTTGTTCCTTTTAGTATTTCTTTACAGACCTGTTGTCTTTGGACTTGTCTAATCCCATATGAACCTGCTGGGTGTGTCTGCCTCCTGTGGCAGCTGTTCCAGAAGTCCACCAATGCATTTTTTAATCTCTCTAAGCTGTTCGCCAATGACTTTCACTGAATGCCCCCATTTATACACTTGAAAAGCTCTTTTCCTAAAACCTTGCAAAGCAGAACCAGAAAGAAGGCGGCACTCAGTTACTTTTGCAAGACGTACATGCATCAGATCTTGCAGAACTGTGTGTGTTTTGTGATACAAGGAAGGCATCTTCACAGTTTCTGTGAGGAAAACTATCATGATACAAACAAACTATCCTCACAGTATTCACAAAATTGGGATCTCCTCAGCATTTTTGTATCAGCCTGTCTCCTTAGGCACACCTATGCAATGTACAGGAAAGAAGGAATTTTTCCTGACTTGAATTCACAGCTGTTTTGCAGTAAATTTTGCAGCTGTGACCAGAAACTGGATGACCTTGTTAGTAGGACAGCCACAAAGTAGCCACAAAGTTTGGTTTTGATTATATCGTCTGTTTTTCTTCTTCTTGAAGTCTGTTCCTTAAAATTTGATGTGCTCATGTAATTGCAATGTAGTTCACTGCCCTGCTTTACCTCCGGTGAGGGGAGTTTGAGACTTCGCAGAGGGGGAGGAGAGAAAGAGAGAGAGAGACAGACAGATGGATAGACAGACACAGAAGTCTGGAAGTATGGAAAAATAAATGATATCACTTATGGGCTTTTCTGTCAGTGTATATGAGTTATTGAATGCTTAAGCAGAAGTATTACACATTTGCTTCTAACCCTTATCCCCCATAAAACTCAACAAGTACAAAGATAACCTGCACGTAGTTTATTAGTGGTCTTACATGCATTAATCTTTTTTTCTTTTTCCTTTTCTACTTTGTTCAAAAAAAAAAAAAGTCTGTAACAGAGATACAAATCAGATTCCCTGCAGTGGTGTAGGTTTCCATTTCTCAATAGGTAGATGGAAGAAAAAGATTCATAAATCACTTACACTTCTGTGAATCTGAGATTTTTTGGAAGTGACTGGTGTTTTGGAAAATGTGAACGATTGGGGCAGGCATATTGCATTCTTCTGGCATCTGGATTTTGGAAGTGTTGAGCCCTCCATGTCTGAAATGCAGCCCCTTTAAGGTGTCGTAAAAGGAACATGTTGCAAATTGAGGCCTCTGAAACCACTAATCACTTTTGAAAAACCTGGTTGTTGGTTTTAGTAGTTCTGGACTCTCAGAATGATTGCTTTCAGGTCTTGTTTACTGCCACTGGGCATGAATTTTAGACACTTACTGAATGGCACCAGTGCCATCTCGGTGCACACTTCTAAGCAGTCATGGCTGGATCGGCTGGGCAAGGCCAGGTGGTGCCGCTGCCCACCCTTCCTGCTGATGCTGACCTGGCTAGAAAGCAATGTGAGCTTGGTGGGGCAGCAAGAGGGAATATGGCTGCCAGTGAAGGCTGAGGGCTCCCATGGGGTTTGAGGGGACTCTGTGCTATAAGGATTCTTCACACATCCTGTATTCAAGAGGTATTGAACAACGTAAATTAAAAACTTTGGGAAGGAGGGCAGAAATCCAGGTCTTCCCTTCCCAAAATAGTGCACCATACCAGCAACATTGTGAGCTTTGATTTCTTTTTCTTCTTTTTGGCCCACAACATCAACTTTATTGTTGAGCAGCCTAAATGGTTTCTGAAAGGCAGAGAAAGACCTGCCACCTTCTGTTCTCTTCAAATTCTTCTGATCTTTTCAGATCAGAAAAATCATCCAGGCTGCCCTGTGACAGTATCTTGCATGAGGGTGATGTTAAACCCAGCCAGGTCATCTTGCCTTATGAAGAGCTCTCCAGAAACAGCTGGAGAGAATTATTTGAAGGCAGCTATCTGAGCTATTTAAGAAATCACCCTGAATGGCTGAACCATTGTCACCATTTCTGAGTACTCCCCTTAGCTGTTCTGGCTGTTCCTCTGCTCCCTCGTGATCTTTTCATTTCAGTTAAGTGTTTGAAGTTTGGAGGTAGAGGGAATGAAGTGCAGGCTGCCAGGCTCCACAGGAAAATCCTAGTACCTCAGACTCAACCCTTGCTGCTGAGCACGGCGCAAAAGAAAGATACTAAACAAATAAGGACTCCTCCTTTCCTTAGCACACCTGTCCAGTTACGTCTTAATGCATCTGCTGCTGGTGTCATTGTTTTTCAGTAAAAGCCAGTCACTAAGATGATGTCCGTCTCCTCTGCCGTACCCTACAAGTTTGCTTACTTGCAAGTTGGGCAAAAGTTGGCAGAGTCTGGCTTAGCATCCTCCTTCTGGAGGCTTATATGGTGTTAAAGGAGCTATAGATAAAGAATATGTCTCTGTGAGGTAAAATCTGTCCTTTGATGGAAGCCATTTTTATTTATATAAGGAGGGCCATAGCAAATATACTTAACATTCAAGTACTTGCACTGTACTGCTGTAAGGCGCGTCACTGCAGGCCAGTGAAACTATCTTCTGTATTTGTATTTGTCCTTTAGTTAGAAAGGTCTTTTGCCATTGGGGAGGCATAATCACTTTTTACATTGCTCTACATGGGGTAAAGAATGTGAAGGAGGGATGCTTGACCACAAATACCCAATTGACACAGCAGTCTCTTCTCAGCTTGGAGGGACTGAGTGGAGAATATTGCCAAACTCCAGTAAATATAAGTGATCTGCATTAAGTTCAAGTTGTACGTATACATCTTACGGCTTCTACAGTCTGTTTCCTACTTGGGGCCAAAGGTTCCTCTTCAGCATCCAGCTTCCCAATTCTCTAGTCACCAGCACCCTAACAGCCTCCTACTGAGATAAAAATATATTCAGATCACCGCAGTTCCCTCCTGCCCCTCCCACACTGTTTGGCAGGGATCTCCTGTGCTCTTGCTTTGAATAGGTTAAAAAATTAATGTTAGATGCAGGTGCTCTTGTAACTGTCGTCACAGAGCAGTGATGGGCCGGATTGAAATCTCTAAGCTGAGGTCTTAAGTCAATCATGTCTTGTGGCTGAATCGTAAGTTTGTCTTTTTACCAGATGGGATCTGCCAAAGTTTTGAACTGGACTTGGAAAGCGTTGTTGTGCATGCATGAATACTTAGAAGGTAAAAAACCCTCAACCACCCTATATTTCCAACGGTGCTTTGTACTTGGAGCTCCCAATGAAATCAGTCCACTTAGTTTTTTTTTTCTTTTAAAGTGATTCAGCTGGTGGCTGAAGATGTCCTGGGCATTAACCACTCACAGAGAAATAAAATACTTTAACCATATTGTTTGTATGTTGCATTTTTTGAGCTTGGTGAATTTGATAGCATCTTCAGGATGCGGCTGTCTAGTGTTTGAAGTGTGAGGAGTATGAACTCACAGTATATATATACAAGAAAAAAATGCTAGGGTACAGTAAGGAGGCATTGTTTTAGCCTCATGTATGATAATTTTATGTTTTTTAATGAATAGACCAGAGTAGTTACACTTAGTAATGTTTGTTCACTAAAAAGGAAAAGGGGTGTTAAATCATTGTGTTCTTTGATGAATGGCTTGTACACTGAAGAATAAATTGAACAAACTGGCATAGAGCTCAGTGAACATGAAATCAGCTATTAGAAGAAAGCTTGTGAACAAATTCTGAGCCTGATATGCATCTTTTGATTAATGTCCTATCAATCATCCATAGTGGCTACCTTAGCTAAATCGTGCTGTAATCATTCATGGTTGCTTACAGGAACACTAGCAGGGACTATAGAGCTGCAATAACTGAATATTATTACTGATTTCTCCCTAACTCTTGCTGTGAACAATTACTGTTTTCACTACATTTCTGCCTCCCTTTATTAAAAAGAATACAATGCAAAATGAAAAGAGAGTTCCTCAAAGACCAGTAAAATTCTCCCAGGGTATTCTTAATGATATTCTGTCCTAAATGGGCAAACTATTGTAATGCAGAGTTCTCACCAGGAATAATAGTAATGTAATCACATTGAAGCTGTCTCTTTATGGATTGTAGTCAAACAGACAAAATGTATAGTCAGATTAATGAACACAGAATTTCTGTAGAATTATTACTTAAAGTGGTTGAAATTATTTTAGCTCTTTTTGTATCCCAGTTTTTTCAGTTAATGCACTTAACACAAACAGCAATTAGGTCTCCAGACTGCAAATTTGGTTTAAATCCACCCTTTTGACATTAGAAGCAGCTTTGATTCTTAAAAGGTTTTATGCCTGCACCCCTCTCTTTTAAGACCTAATGTTTTGAATTTGTATGGCTCTTTTGAACTGTGGTGGTTTTGGGGTTTTTTAAGGAAAAAAAAATCAATGAATATGCTTTTTCTTCTTTTTTTTCCCCCTTCTATGATTATAAGTTATTGGCAAATGTTTACAGGAGAATTTCATATTCCTGTGTGTGAAGATTTAGTTCCACACCATTTATTTCTCAAGTGTGATACAAAGAATGCTTTGGCACTACCCACAAAATAGGTCCTTAGATGGCAGTGTAATTTCCTCCAAAGTCACTGTAGTCTGGGAAATACGGTGAAGTAATGAAGTGATGACAGGTATTAACATGCATAATGGGCTTTAATAGACATTTAATGTTGTTTAACTGGAAGAAGGAGAAGTGCTTTCCCACTGGAATATTTCTACATTGAAACTCATTGATCACCAATTTCAGAGGGGAAAGGTTAATCCATCTGTTTCTGTAACCAAACGGCACTGATGACAATTCTTTAGGTGACATTCTGGATGAACTGAGCTTTCCATCTTTGCAAACAAATGAGTGATATGACAAGCATAGTGTTCAGAACACATTTAACCAATTGATTTTCTCTCCTCTTGTAATAAGATCTAGAGACATATGAAAGACCGTAGCATGAGCCAAGATTAAAGGAACTGCTTCATACACACGAACATAGGGGAACTGCATTATCAATAAAAGTACTATAAAGCATGTAGGCACCCATTCTTTTTCTTTATATAAAGTTTGTTATTGCAATAAATAGCTGTTATTGAACTGCTTGCCTTTTATTTCAGTTTTTTGAGTTTTATTTCAGTCAGCCCTCTGTGATTTCCTGGTAAATGTTAGGAAAAAGCGTTATGTTTTGTTATGGTATCATTTTTGCACCCACTAGTAAATGCAGGCCAACTCCAGATTTAAAAGCAGGTTTTATTGTCCTTTGGGACGTGAAGACAGACATGAGGGAGACAGAGGGGCTTGACTTCAATTAACATAAATATATCAAATATATTTTAAATGTTTAATCTGTACAGTTCCGTACTGTAATGACCCTCATCTTCTTCCTCCCTTTTCCCTCCTTTTTTCTCCCAAATTCAGCCCTGCTCTGAGTTTTACATACCCTCCTACACCAGTATCCCTCCAGCAAATGCATCAGCAAATCATAAGTCGTCAACAAACCCTAGGTTCAGCCTTTGGACACAGCCCTCCACTCATCCATCCTGCTCCAACTTTTCCTACCCAGAGACCTATCCCTGGCATCCCCAGTGTCCTGAACCCTGTCCAAGTCAGCTCTGGACCTTCTGAGTCCACACAGGTGAGAAACAACAAAAGAAACCTTTGCACCCCACTAATTTATGAAAAAAAACACCCCACTATTTATATCGCCTGTATGGCAATTAATCACCACGGTCACTGAGACCCTTCGATAACAGGTTTTTTGCAGCTATAGCATTTGCAGTCCCATTATTATAAATCTCAGGAGTGTATGCATGGTTCCTGATTGGTAGTATGCTTTTTAGTCCTTGTAAATATTTCAGCGTGCTGCAGCAGCTTCTCATTCCAAATTGTCTCTCCTGGATCTTATACAGGAACATGATACAGGTGGGGAGCAAGAAAAGTGGGGAAAACCTCATCAAAACACTAATGTTTTAAAGACCAGCAGCTTCACTTCCAAATCAAGCTGACTGTAATATACACAGGGTTAGATTCTGCCCTCCTGACACAGGTGTGAGTAAATCAAAGTGAGTAACGCAATCTGTGAGCAACAGAGAAACCTGAAGACAGCACAGAGATGTGAAGGGGTTTTTTCTCAGATTTGTGCAAAATTGGTCTTAGTGAGTTTGAATTAATCATTTTGATAAACCAAGTTGTATTCTCAAAAGCTGGAGATGCGCAGCAGTGAGTTAGGCCCATAATGTGGAGTTTATCACAGTTCGTGGTTTGCCTGTTATTAACTAGTGCTGCTTGTTTCCAGATGACCTGGGATAGGTTATTTATCAGTCTGGGAGCTGTTTATCTCCTGGCTAGCTTTTACAAATGTAGAAGCAGAACATACTGCTGTAGGAAGCATATTGATTTTTTTGTGGGGTCCATACAAGTTCAGATATCTCTAAAAGATCTCTGGATTCCTACAAGATCCATTTGCAGGTGTAGATAATGGTGTTCAGTCTAGCACGGCAAGAGAAAAACAAGATTCTGGCCTGTTTATGTCAGCAGTAGTTTTGCTATTGACAGGAGAATCCAGGACTTCATCTAGGATTTTTTGGCTGAGTGTTGCACACTGGTGTTCAGTTTTTATTCCTATCCACCCTTATAATGGGAAACACAGTAAAAGAGCTGAGGTCTTGCGTGCAGATGTTAAGTGCTAAACCTTTCCTCCAAGAGTGGAAAAAATACATCTTTTTCTTGTGTTGATTCAAACTAGTGCACAGTGATTTCATTTTTCAAAATTGCTTTTTTGAAGTCGTCATTATGTGGCAAATCAAGTTCTCCCTATCCCTCCCTGGCCTGACAAAACCAGCACTGGTCTGTAGCAAGGAGTTACATCAAATGCTCTCCTTCCTGTTCCCTCCCTGCTCCATTACAAGGTTGAGCGATGCAGCTCTTCCACAAGTTAATGCTATGTAATTGAAGCACAATGTAATTGCATATCCAATATAATTAACACTGTAGCTTCTCCAAATAAAGTTGCTGAGCAGATGCTGTGTATTTCTGTTTGGAGCTACATATTTATCACAGTCTAATTTTGTCTTTTTTTGGGGAAAAAAAAAACCAAACCTGCCTGCAGCAGAATAAACCCACAAGTGAATCTGCAGTGAGCAGCACTGGCGATCCCATGCACAACAAGCGCTCCAAGATAAAGCCCGATGAGGACCTCCCCAGCCCGGGAGCAGGAAGCGTGCAGGTATGCCTGTCAGGTTACAATCATAAGCCTTTCCTCTTGCTGCCAGAGGGAAAACGGACCTCACCTGTAGCACATGTTTTCAGTCTTTCTGCCCTCATACAGCCCTTAATCTAGTTCACACATGGGCAGCCTCAGTTCATGGTAGCAAGTGTTAAACGTAGGCAGTGAGGGGCTGCTGGCTGTGTTGCAGAATGAGGGCAGAGAGGAAGGAGGCTGATAGAGAGGTGCCTCTGGTCAATCAGAGAGTGCTCAGCCCTCTGTTCACCATGGAAGAGCAAACCAGAGACATTCAGGTCTTTATTGAGGATGTCTTTTCTATTCAGCAAGAATATTTAAGCCACGTTGACTTTACCAGGCCTTAGCGCTGTACTGCATTGAGGCCTCAGTGTCAGGCTCTAGTCTCATTAGCTATACTTCCTATACTGGTTAATGCCACCGGTTTTAGTAGGGCGACTCCTGATTTACAGTGACTCGGGGGAGATGAGAATCAGAGCCTCAGTCTTGTGAGTGAATCCATGAAAACAAAGCAGTAGTCCATCTAAATCCTTCAGCAGGTTTGAAATGGAAAGAGCGTGAGTGCATAATCTGAACCAAATGTTTACGCTAACATCTGACCCTTACCCTGGGCACGTAACAAGCTGGGGAGAATGAGGTACCTTGAGGAACTGAAGATGGAAAGTCAAAACCCAAAATTAAATACTCTTTTCTCCCGCTCACCCCTTTCATGCACACATTACAGGCAAGAACAGACTAACAAGTAGCCTGAAAATTACCCAATTACCAAAATTGCTTTTGGAAAGGTTTTGTGGACAAAATTGTCGCAGGATTAACAATGAAAACACACTTTGGATTACTGCTGATCCATTTTGTGTCTAACCATAGTACTAAAGTCAAATTCCAATTAATTCAAAATATTGAATAGTGCCTTTTTTCACTAGTGATGCCACTGAATAATAATGGGTAAGTGTGCAAATAAAGAGCTGCCTGAATCTGGAGAGAGGGAAGCCAAGCCTTTACGATTTGCTTTGAATTGAAATGTAAAGGGTTATTTTTTTTTTTAATTCTCTGCAGTGAGTACTTCTGGGGAGGAAAAATTTGTTTTATCTGTATAGTCTGCAAATGGCTTCCGGCTTACCAGGCCTGTTTCAGGCTTATGTATTTTGTAGAACTGAGTAAGAGAATGAACTGTGAGTAAAATAATCTGCATGCCCAGCCCCATCTTTCTTTCAATGCTGAAATAAATCACTTTTCTTCCTCTTCAGTTTCAGAATTTCCTCTCTCCTCACCCCTGTTTTTTGCCTCTCTCCAGGAACAGCCAGAAGGAATGACCCTGGTAAAAGAGGAAGGGGACAAAGATGAAAGCAAACAGGAGCCTGAAGTGGTCTACGAGACAAACTGCCACTGGGAAGGCTGTTCCCGGGAGTTTGACACGCAGGAACAGCTAGTGCATGTAAGTTAATGGTGTTCAGGAACTGGGTTTTAAAACTATGTGACCTTTTTCATGGGGGTCGGGTTCTCTGACCCTGTGCTGAGTCAAGTTTCTTAGCTAACAGTGCTGCAAACCAGAGAGGGGTTTATGAGTTTCTGAGAATAAAGAAAACTCAGAGCCACAGTGCTTGACCTGTTCAGTCAGCTAAAGCTTAGTGTAAAATTCAATAAAGTCTTCAATAGAGATTGTAGTGGCTCTGATCCTGTAAGCCAGCAAATGCTATTTTGAGTTAGAGACTTTGATAGTTATTGAGTAATAGTAAGCTGGACATGAATTATTATTAACCTTTAGCCAAGTTTGATTTCTTTCTCCCAAAAGGGACTGTAACAGTAGAAATGGGCATGGGGAATTCTTCCCCTTCCCTAAGGGGGTTTTTGGTATCAGTTTCCTGTTGTGTGTAAACTGATGTGGATTATTCAGCTGAATACATGGAGACCGAGTTCTTCCAGTCTTTTTAGCAAAAGCAAACTGTATGGTCTTATTTGTGCTACCCAAATACTAGTTGTGTCTGCCTTGCTTTTCTTCCACTCTACCACTTCTCCAAAATAAATGATTTTCACTGTTTTGTAGTATTGTAAGCTAGAAAATGTATGATCAAAAACTAGACAATAACCTGGCAAGTACAGTCCCCCGCCATTTCCAACCTCCTTAGCTAGCAGCACCTCTCTTAATTACAGGCATCATAGAACTTATCTAAACACTCTGAAAAAAAAGAATTCCTAGTACAGATTAGAGAGGAACATCTTCCACAAATAATCAGTGTCAGAATCCTATTTATTGTAGAAAACTGTTTAATACTTTCCTGGAGGTCATGCAAAATCTATTGCATAATGTGGCCAATACTACTGAAATAGCTTGTTGAAAAATGTACTTTTCTACCCAAAACAAATTTTAAAAACCCACTGTATATTTCCAAACACTACGCAAAATGGTAAACTGATGTTGCAAAGCTGACTTCAGTAAAGCAATGACAGCTTTTACTTGGTGGAGTGGGAGAGCTATTGGTGTTGCGGTTATTAATCAAGATATATTTTCAGTTTCTTATTAGGTAGTAATAACAGTTACAGTAACAATAATAATAAATGAAAGACTATCACAAACTAAAATAATGGAAAAAATGTGACTTTATAAAGAATCCTTTGGACATATTTTGCACAAAAACATTTTAATAGGCCAAGATGAAATGTGAGGAGGGACACTTTCAGTGTCATAATACCTTTGGGGAAGAAATGCCATATGGACAGCTGCTGCAAAGGGTTGGACACATTTAAAAGATCAAGTGTCGGTCTTGCAATTAATTCCATGCAAACAGACCAGTTGACATCATCTGGGCTCTGCACAGCCAGTCTGTATACCTGCTAATAATTGCTAGGCTGAAGCTTTATGATGCCTGACAAACCTTTCTCAATATTCAGAAATTATTCCAGTGATGATGGCAAATTTATACCAAAATATATGAAATAAAAGAGAAATTCAGAATAAAGGTGCCCTTGGTAATGAAAATAAGGAAGAGGTTTTTTTGAAGTTTCAAGCATAAGAATTAACTGAATTCCACTGTGCCTGTTAGCTAATAGCTGACATTTTGTAGTTTCAGGTGAATTAAACTGACAGTGTGATAGTTTGTTTGGGGGTTTTTAAATTTGTTGTTTCTGGTGTGATTTTTGTAGCGAATCTGAGTGTACTGTAGGGGTCAATAGCAAGACTCCTCTGCAAAAAGTGTATTTGTTACATTTCTGCACGATGGCAACATCTGAGATGGGTTTCTCTAGACATAAAGAAGGCAGATAAAAAATGTTTCTGTGATACAAGGAGTTCTTTTTGGCAGGGCTCAGGATTCAGATACGTTATGATGGCATTTAAGATTACGAGGTGCAAGTCCTGATTCAATATCCTGAAGACAATAAAATCATCATCATCATCGCAACCATCACATTCAAGTAGCGCAAATCATGCTGTAAGAGTCAGCGTGACTCAGTGATGGCGCCCTGGTTTGTGATTTCTTTTGCTGCTCCGACAGAGCCCTGCTGTGGGGACTTGAACGAGTTATTTCTGTCAAGAATTGCAAAGGGCTTTAGACATCTAACTCTGTTTGAAAGTCTGGCCTTTCACCCTGGTCTGTCTCTCCCACATTTTGCTGCCCTTGATTGCCACAGCCTTCTGATGTACACCTGCAGCAACTAGGGAAATGAAGTCCAGCTCTCCTTAGGGCTTCACGGGATGGCAGTCCTGGTTTCGCTTAGGTGTGTGATTCCAGCAGAAAGCCTTAAGTCCCTGAGCAGCAGTTCAGCCCTTGAAAATCTCCCTGCTGGTGTGACTGATGTATGCCTCCTACCCAAATACTTGTGGTTAAATCCAATTAGATACAAATTGCCACAATTTGCGCTTACCTTTGCACTGGATGAGTTCTTGTCTTGGTCTGTGCAAGTGTGCAACTGAATTAGGCAGAGAGAGAGTATGTGTCTCAGTGGCATGAGTACGTCCTTTACTCAGTAATATTTACACAGCAGTAGCAGCTGGAGGCCTCATCGAGCCCAGGGTACCACGTCGCTAGACGCTGTTCAAACAGAAGAGAAGGAATGGCCGTGATATGGGCATGAGGTCTTTCTTCACCCTGCAACTCCAGAGCCATGTAGATTGGGCTGTTCAGTGCTGTCTGGAGGTACCTGAGCTAGTTCATATATGGGTAGTCGTGTAGCTAGGATCATGCTATGCTTCCCAGCAAGGTCAAGGCTTTGCAAGTTAATAGATATTAACCTTCAAATCTTGCAGCAGAGCTCTGCCACGTTGCCTCCCCTGGCAGCATGCCCTGCTGCTCTGCGAGTGATTCCCAACCGGCTGGCAGACTCAGCAGACCCTCAGTTGCTCCAGCCGAGTTTGAAGGGGGGTCTGAAGTCAGATGCTGGACTGCCATCTGGGACATCAAAAGTATAGATAACCATCCTGTTTTGTTGACTTTGCTGTGGTGTAGTAATCATCAAGGCAGGGGCAACTGGCATAGATAAAAACGATAAAGGCTTAAATTGCTCTAGCAAGACTCATCTAGACAACATCTGCCAGCTTCCCTATACTCCCGAACGGTCAGAAAGGTTGATTAGCAGTCACGTGTTCAGAAGTCGGGTGGGTATGGCACATGTGATACTACATCATATTGTGTACACACACCTACTTGTGGTTACTATGGGTAGTCAAGTGAACTGTATAGTGAAACTAAGAGTGAGGTATGTAGACCTTCACAAAGGATAGCAAGAAACCCCTTCCCTGTCACCCACTTCACTGAGTACATGTTACGTAGCATGTATTCAGTAGAAATGAAAATGCATTTGTATGTTTGACTTTGAAGTATTTGGAGTATTCTTGCACCTGTACAACTCTCCAAGCCACTTCCCTGGGCTTTGGAAGTTCAGCTGGGAAGAGAAAATTTGCAAAAATGCAGAGCTTCAGAAAAAAGACCTAAAAAGCTTCCGTGTACATTCTGATAAGGCTAAATTTTCAGGATCTATGCAGGCTAGCAGTAAGTCTTTTAATGAATGTGGATTATTTTTTTTTTTCAGAGGAGCAAAGCTACTGTTTGTAGCCATACATAATAGTAAGATACCGGATCCAAAACATCCAATGGCACAGAACAGTCTGTTATCCAAGCCTTGCATCCCAAAGCACTGTAATTGTAGAGGAACTGCAGTGTTTAGGGAAAAGATGGAAATATGTTTCTCGATGTTTGTTTTGTTTCCTAAAGGGTTAGGTACCTCAGCGTGAATTCTATTCACGCTAGGTTGAGCAGAGCTCCGGAGAGCTTTTCCACAATACACAATGTGCACAGTTCACATTATAGATGTCATTACTCCCGTCACGTATAGGGTGTATACACAAGCACATATGCATGTGTTTTGAAAGAGGTAAATACGAATTTATGTATATTCTGGGCTTTCTGTCACATGAGAATAGCTTTATTATCTTTTGGGGAACGATGGGACCCGATTTACTTTGAAATCAGTTGTAGGTGAATCAGATTCTAGCAACATCTGCATTATAATGTGATGTGTGGTGTAGCACGTATGAGATGGTGAATACAAAAATAACCTGTGTCTGAATATGTGGTATACCTTTAGAGCAGAAATTGCAATCCTCGGCACAATAGTCAGTATTTGATGGCATTTTTCTGCATTACTTTCTGTGGCAAAGTCCTGCTGTTATTAGTGTAAAATGTCGGCACTAGTGGAAGTGTGCTTAGGCACCAAGAGACAATGTTTTCTGACTGAATTTGTGAACAGAACATGGGCTGCTATGAATAAATAACTGAAAAGCTACATAAAAGAATCATTATTGACCCACCCAGAAGCGTTTGACACTGCAATGATTTTGGTGCGGGAGCTCTTATTTTCAAGTGATATGTGCCACTTAGAATTCAGCGTGGTTAAATTTTCATGATACATACACCAAAAGGCAAGGTGTTAAACCATTCAGACGCTCTGCCTTATTTATAGCACCTATCCATCCTTTCCCCCCCTCCCTCTCTTACAGTTAATAGAAAGATTCATGATTCTTCATGGTTGTCTATCTAGCGTCTGACAGTACTGACTGCCCTGCTAAAGCAAGTCACTATCTATAATTGATATCCTTCTATGGAATAGGGTACTGGCTGCAATTGAAGGGTTTTGCTGAAAGCTCTTAAATCCTGACAAGTTCTGCCCTTGTTCTGGTTCAGTCGCCAAGCTGTACTGCTGGGATCCCAGGGTTATTTGAAGTTGGTGCAAAAGGGGTGCGTGTGTTGCACATTAGCAAATCACAAAGTTGGAGAGCTGCATTAGAGCTGCCACTGCATTCACCTGCCAGGTAGTCTTATTTACAGTGCGTTGCACTCCTGAAAAGATTGCTTACATTACTGCTTGAACATGTGTATTAGAGGTTTCTTTCTTTCCCTTTTTCTTAACAAAAAAAAAAAAAGGATCTTATTTATTTTAAAACCTCAGTTTGCTGCTGGGGTCTTTATCATTCAGCTGTTTAATTAATTTCTCTGCCCAGCGAGATATTATAATTGGGCTTAGCTGAGCTCAAGTTTGTTTTAAATATGTGATAAATGCACTTGAGCGCCCAGAAGCTAATAAGATATTGTATATTTTTATAAATCTGATTCTTGTTGCAGTTTGTCTTTTTTTTCCCCCAGAAATCAGTTTAAGAATAAAATATTGCAAAAGGGTTAGACACTGAAGATAAAAGTTTATTTAAGAAAATTATCCTTCAAGGAAATGACGGAAGTTATTGTTAAATATTAATACAGTGGCAATCAGAAAAACGCAGTGCTGCCTATTTCTCATCCCCCTTGCTGTGCAGCCTTGATGATAATTATTTTTCATTCAAAAACATGCTTGAAGAACTGTAGAGCTATTTTTTTGTTACTGTTTTTGCCTTAATTGTACAGCAATAAAATTCCCTCATTGTTGTTACATTTGATTAGATGAGATCAAAAAGCCCTAAACTGACAGCGATGGCTTACATTTAGGATTTCATTTTCTGAGGTCTTCCTGCCTATTTGCAAAGCCCCGGTGACTGGAGCACTCCCCTGCCAATCCCCAGGGCAGCTGCTGTAATGCTGAACCAGGCTCTCTCATCGCCCCAGAGGAGTTTCTTGTGTTTCTCAGGTAACCGTATGTTCCGAAGGTAACCGCGGTGCACTGAGAACCACCATTACATGAAGCTCCCTGAGTTGAGTTTCTTCAGGTTTTTGCCCTCTGCTCCTACAGAAAAGGGTGGATTCAGCCCTGACTGACAGAAGTTGGCCAGCAATCCATGGAGACCTACACCTGTCTACAGCCTGCCTCAGCTGAGGTTTTGCAGCACCTATAGTGATACGGACTGCCTTAATCAGTGCTGTGCATCTCAAAACACTTAAGAACATGTCTGATCAGGAGGTGAGGAACACACTGCTCTCTGAAGGACCATCTTTGGGGTTGGTCATTTTGGATGCCCAGAAATAAGGACACTCAAAGTCAATAGACTTTTGAAAGTCTCATTTGCTCTGCCACCATGCTGTCCTTGGCCTGTGGCTTCTTCCTCAGCTCCTGTTCTGTAGGAGAGTGGTAGGTAAGGACTAGAGAGAGCTTCTCTTAAAAAAAGACCCAACTGCAATAGGAGAATAAGCCAAATTAGAGCAGTTCCCCTGAGTAACAGCTGCAGTGGTAAAGCTGTAAATGACCACGAGCGTCATGCATTGGCCCACCGCTTCCAGGAGGAGAAACTGTCCCAAGAGCAAACAGCCCTGAGCTGCCAAAGCTGATGGGGTGCTACTTGCAGCTGTGTGGGTAGGCATTGATGCCTGAAAGGAAGCAATTACACACAGCTGCCCCAAAAGGCAGATTATCCACTGTACATTAGCAATTTCTTTTCTCTGGGTACTGGAGGTGTTGTTGCAACTGGTCATGATGCAGGTAAGCGTCAGCTATGTGAAGCAAGTCCCTTCACAATCCTAAAGAGATGTCATTGAACATCCCAGTTTGCATGTGTCTCCGAATACTTGTAGGGATTTATTTAATTTTTAATTCTTCTTTGCAGAGGCAGTTTTCAGTGCATTTTTATAATAGTTGTATTTGGCTCTAGTGCAGTAACTCAGAGAAGCTCCAGCCCATTCACAGGTTCATTGTGCGTGGTAGTGACAGCCACTGCCCTGAAAGGTTCAGAAATGTTCCCTTTAAATTGAAAAGAGTAAGGAATAGATAAGAACATGAAATCCATTATAGTAATCATTTTTTTCCTGACAAAAGGAGAATGTGTTACGTACCACAGCAAAGGGGGTTTTATTGGTGTTTTTATTCTATTTCATCTTATTTGGAGAAGCAATGCTGTGGCCAAAGAATCAAGTGAGACAAGCCCAGGGTTTGGGACACATGAAGAAGGCAGGGAGTTTTAGAGGCAAAGTGCCATGGAAAGGTGTTTTTCCCAGTTTGTGCATCCCCTTAGTATATTTGATCTTTGTAGCTGTGATGGAACAAGGGGGAGGAGAGAGAGGGCGGAGAGATTATAGCAAATAATTGTGGGAAACATCCGTTCAGAAGTTTTTAGATTTTGAAATCTCCTCCTCAGTGCCTGTTTAAAGGCTGAGTTATAATTACAGCACCACCTTATTGTGCTGGATTATAGGCTGCTGAGCCCGTAGTTTTAAACTGTGCCAGAACGGTAGCAGTGTTTATAGGCCAGCAATTCATTACATGGCATAGGAAAGCTAGTAAGCAGATCTGTGCCCCTAAGCGCATGTTCGTTTTCTCTGTGTTTCCTTATGGGTACCTAACACAGGCTTGTTTAAATGAAGCATGTCTTTAACCCTCCATCAAAGCTAACCATGTAAGTGCTGTCGGGTTTTAAGGTTAAGTAACCACAGACAGACCTCTGCTGTTCTGTAGCTTCAGTAGCCCTTGGGGTCTGGTACAGCCCGTTTGCCTTCCCAGCACATCCTTCCTCTGCGCCAGCCACTGTGATGCCCTCTGCCTTCCAGCAGTGTTAAAAGTCAGCACTGCTGCCTTGTGATGAGATCTTATTCACTCTGGGGTTGACCCAAAGGCCAGCTGTGCTTTGGCTCAGGTCCTCTTAAGCACTCCACTACACAAGCACATCGGCAGTTCCCCTACCTAGAGTCTGGCTTTTGATGAATCACAGAGGAGAAGGGGGAAAAAAAAAATAAAGTGGGGATTTCTTTTTTTGATAGAGTAAGGTTTACAAAAAAATAAATCCACCCTAATCTGTTAAGTATTAAGAGGGGATTTAGAGAGAGAAATGTAATCATTTTTTATTTTAATTCCTCTGTAATTAGCATTTCTTTCACAGCATTAGGAAGACTTGTTGTTAGTCTGCTGCTGCTACAGCTACTGTTCATATGAGTTGCCAGAGTAATTGTCTTTGAATTGGTGTCTCTGAAAGAAGTTGCTAAACTATGACATGTCATTTAAATAGCGCTTCTTTTTCACTGATGTGGGTAGAGATGAACAGTGCTCCTCCTATGCCCCTAGAAGTTACTCTAGCCATTTAGATTGAAATCATAACAAGTGGGCACTTGAGTGGAAAGGGCTGTGTATGGTAGGGAGCAGAGTTTGGCATCTGTCCATATTTTTAATCACAAAGCACTATTTAGGTGGTTTGTGGATATATGTACTTATTTGAAGTGTTTATTTTGCCTGAGGGTTCAGCTAGTGAACTCTTCCAGGTTAGTGATGTTTCGTAGGTGACTTCCAGTTCCAGGGAGAAGTGTAGGATAAGAAGCTGACAGCGAAGTCCATGGGGAGCCGGTGCTGACTCAGTGACAAATGTGCAGGCAAGAGTAAAGCTGTGGAATGAGTTGGCTCTTTGGCTCCTGACTCTTGTAGGCTTATCATGGAGAAGACGGAAGAGGGAAGACCCTGCCTGCTTTTTTGCTGCTTCCAAGCTGCAAGGAAGGCTGGGCTTGGGCATCGACTCCAGCTACCTTTCAGTCCTGACCAATGGGCCAGGACAAAACGGATTCACCAGGACAGAGCTGCGGTTTCTGTGCAGCTTTTACCTGCCTTGCTACTGCTGACTAAGTGATTTGCTGTTATGTAGCCTGTGTTATGAAGTTGAACCAGTGGAGGATCTACCTCGAACCTTCTGGAGTCTCCTGTTTGGTGTGGTGTGTCTCTGCGCTGCTTTTGTCACCTCCCAATTAATAGGATTTTAACCATAGTGCAGCCCATCTTTGTATCTTTGTCACAAGTGCCATGTTCTGCCTCTTAGTTGCCTATATTCTACCCAAAAGGTTTGCCCATAGAAACCTGATGCCTGGGAGAATAGAAATCTATGAGTGCTGGCCCAGCTATTGCATGTGGAAATGCTTTTTGTCAGACACAAGCGACAGATCAGCATGCATGAACAGAGGCAGGGACAGGCATGCTAAATACAGGGGCGAGTGCAGTTTCAGCATTTGGTTTTGAGAGGGCTGGGCTGCCTGGATTCATTTTTGCAGTCTCTTTTGTTTGTGTAACCTCTTAATAGAAAGAAAGAAAAAGCAGATGAGCCTTTTATCATGGTGAAACGAATTAGTGCTTTCCAGTGCTTGAACTTTTGTGTGAGCGTGACTTTTCTTCAAGGTGTCGTGTGCCTAATCTATAAAATGAATGGGTGGTGGTTCTGTCAGGAGTGGGTCCTCTGGTGGCTTGCACTGTAGGTATGAGGTCTGCATATACCATTCTTACATGTATTGCAGGGCTGAGATGCTGCAATTCTCTGTGAGATAAAGTAGTCAAGCTGAAAATGAAACAAAGCTCTAACTGTATCCCTCCTTGTGTTTAGCAGAGATAAACTACAGTGGAGTCTCAGTGCTGCTCCGTTTGGCTTCTGGCAGCAGCTTTAATTGGTAAAATGCAGATTTTTTTTTTTGATCAAGAGAGGATTATTCTTGTTATCAGTCTGGAGCATCTTATTTCAAGATGAAAAGGCTTCGCTGAATTACAGATGCCAACGTTTTTACAAAGCACTTTGGCGATTGACATCTCAAAGAGAAAGTATGATTTATTAGCCTATAATGGCTAACACTGAGCACTGGGCTAGGTGCCACTGATTTGTGAAATTGCTTAATATGAATTGCCTTTTTGTGTAATTCAAACCCCAGGTTTTTTCAAATAAAGTTAGAATATAAAGTGTATGAAACGTTACATACCCAGAAAAGGAAAAGGGTAATGGGGCTGTGCAGCTAAAAAGAAAAGAAAGGCAAAGGAAGAAAGAGAGATAGAAAAAGAAAGAGAAGGAGAAAGAAAAAGAGAGTCAGAAAAGAAAGAAAAAGAAAGGCCTGCTTCTAAATCCATCTTGGTGGTGCTTTTTTACAGTAGTTTGGTTGATATCTTGGCAGGGTAAAGATTAATAACAAGCCTTGTCGCTATCAGTACCTGCTTGTCGATTCTCTGTAACAGGGCTGTCTGTTCAGCATGGAAATTATTGATTAAATAAAAATTGCTATTAGATTGTGATGTGATCCATAATCACAAACAATGGTGGACATTCCTCTTTCAGATCCCAAGCCATGCATCAAGTTTTTCCTTGCAGTAATTTATATTGTGCTGACACTCGCACCCATTAGGCTTTTATCCTCTGCTACATGTGTCAAGAAAGCACTAAAAGAAAGAACAGCAGCAGCACAGCAGCAGGTAGGAACTCACTAAATTTTCAGAGACGCACAAGATAGCTTTGCTTCTAGTTAGCACCTTACCCCAGTAGTGATTACTGCCAGATGAGGGCAACACGCCTTGAATTCAGGGACCTTTTTCAGAGTGTTTTCAGTGAGGGCAAGAGCTTGCTCCACAAGTATTCGTACCTAAAATGACTACTGTCCTTTTTTTCCTTCCATTATTCCCTTGCCTCTGTTTTTTTTTCTGATTGATGCTTAAGGTACACCCATTGTTAGGCCCTTGTGATGGTTCTGGCTGGGATAGAGTTAATTTTCTTCATAGTAGCTAGTATGGGAATATGTTCTGCATTTGTGCTGAAAACAGTGCTGATAATACAGATGTGGTTTTGTTATTGCTGAGCCGCGCTTACAGAGTCAAGGCCTTTCCCACTTCTCACCCCACCCCACCAGTGAGGGGGTTTGGGGTGCACAAGGAGTTGGGAGGGGACACAGCCAGGACAGCTGGGCCCAACTGACTGAAGGGATATTCCATTCCATATGACGTCATGCTCAGCATATAAAGCTGGGGGAAGGGGAAGGAAGGGGGCGACTTTTGGAGTGATGGTGTTTTTCTTCTCAAGTGACCATTTCCTGGAGATGGCTGAACAACTGCCTTCCGGTGGGAAGGAGTGAATGAATTCCTCGTTTTGCTTTGCTTATATGTGCAGCTTTTGCTTTACCTATTAAACTGTCTTTATCTCAACTCAAGAATTTTCTCACTTTTACCCCTCTGATTCTCTCCCCGATCCCACTGGTGAGGAAGAGTGATTGAGTGGCCCTGTGGTGCTTGGTTGCCAGCTGGGGTTAAACCCTGACAGCCTTCCGTGTCAGGACGATGTGGAAAGGGAATGCATCCGGGGAGATCCAGTATGTTTTTGTGGGGTATTTTTAACATTTTGGACTCCAAAGAGCAAGTAGGTTTCCTGTATTTGTTTAGCTCTGATGCTTCCTAATTTGAGGAATCCAGGACTGGAGTGCTTCAGTTAAGACTGCATCACTTCAGGCTGAGTTAATTAAAAAGATAGTATCTCACTGTTCTCTTCACGGCACATGTGAGCATGATACCAACTTTCTTCCTCCTGTGAGACCCTTTGTCTAACACTAAAGGAAGCTTAGTCAAAATGTTTTCCAGAGTTTGGTCACTTACAGGAGTTATGCCCACACAGCTTTTCTTGTCTCAGAAGACTTAAACAATATATATGTCAAAACTGATCAAGCCCACCTGGCCTGACTGCTAGGGAGAGGCATTCCTATAGCTCTGGGGCGTGCATTGTAGATTGTTTTGCCAGTTACCAGCACTAGGCAGGATTACTAAAAGAGTTTTGCAGCTCTGTATGAGAGGTGGGAATATAGAAGCTTAATACACTGTGGGTATGTGACTTTTTTTGTTAGTGTAATTTTTCTTAAAGTTAGTAAAATTAAGACTTTATCCTTTAAACTGTTATCAGTACTAATTATCATACGATGTACATTTCTGTATCTCGCTACTGTTGGGGTAGTTTTTGCATATCTTTGCTTCTGACTAAACCGTTTCCAATATTATCACAGATAATCAAGAAAGCCCTACCAGCAGTATTTGACCGTTTGCCACATTACACTTGGCTTAAGGAGTGTTTAACAGTGAGCTTAGCTTACTTCATTATGCAGGGCACATATGAAGTTTTCAGGCTTGGCCAGTGTCGTTTAAATCAAGAGGCTACGTTTTGCAAAGCTGGAGCATGTGCCTTGCACACCTTCCTCCAGCGCAGCCACTTTCTCCACGTGGATCAGAGCCAAGGGATTACCAGCCAGGAAATTAATTGCCAAGGGGATTCCAACACTTACAGTTAGTAAAAAAGCCTGAACAAAGAGGTTTGTTTTATATCGCATTCTGTAGGCGCCAGACTCCAGCTCTGATAGTTTTTGGATGAGGGAGGGTTACAGAGATACAGGACTGCCCTTTGGTTTGCAGACTTCTGGCGCTGACTGCCAGCAGAAGTCTGTCCCATTCAGGTGGTGCCACAATGGTATATAGGAGAAGAGATGAGTCTTTGAGTTAAACCAGACTATTTAGGATTGATTTTTAGTTACCAGAAGCACCTGTAAGTTCTCTGCAGGTCAATTAAAGTTAGTGTGTGGAATGCAGGGCAGAAAAAAAATTGGCCTTGGCTCTTTTCAGAGTGTGTTAGGTGATACCCCCATGTTCTGCTAAGAGATCCTGTACAGTTCTCATTCCAACAGCTCACACATACGTCTGTAGTCTAGCTACACCACTAGACTGTCTGTGGTAGAAAATGTTATCCTGTGGCAAGAGAGAGATGAAAGAAGCTATCTCTGCTGCCACTCCCTGGAGCATCAAGGGCGACTAACTTCTAACATGTGACAGACCCTTGCTAACCCCGACTTTGCTAGGATGTGGTTAGGATGTTTGCTAGGATGACCAAGCCTAGTGCAGCTGTGAAAGATAAATTCTAAATTTTCCAGTGGAAAAATGCCGAGGGAGGTCTCAGAGGAGCAATAAACTGTTGCACGTGCTGAAGCTTGTTAGAAATGTTTCTTAGAGATATTAGGAAGGAAGTGCCTGAAATCTCCAGTTCAGTCGTGGTGTCATGGCTTTAACACACCGCTGCTTCTGTCACCTACCAATGTTGTATTAATTCTACCAGGATCTCCTCTGTGATGAAACAAATGTTAAAACGTACACTGTCTAGTAAAGATTTTGGTAATGCTTATCACTACCATCATTTTTCATTGTAGTCTCTGTGAAAAGTGTTGTGTGCTTTTAAGTCACTACATTCCTGACTTTCTTAGGTTGTTTTTTTTTTTCGTTTCATTGCAAAAAGTGGATCAGGCAATATCTCCTAATCTGAATGGCAGCTTTTGTAGATTATGTATAAGGAGACACTAAGTGCATTTACTGAAAAATATCCTGCTATTTAACAGTCTCTTTCTGCAGACAAAGCATTGGTGTTTTATTCATACAGGCAATTCGGATGTGTCCATGTGGAAAGCATAGGACTCTCTTAAAAAAATTAAAAAGACTTACTGATTGATTTACACAGGAAGATCCTGCTGAGGAATAGCTTTTCTTTCATTTTAAGTGGATCAGTGTTAGCTGTGCTGTAATAATTTAAAAAGGACTAAAAGCAGAAGAAAGCGCATGGTTTTACAAAATCTGGTCCAAGGTTGAACTAAACGAAGTGCATATTCTGCAGCAAGTCCTGCCTACATGCTTACTGTTACTGTCCATACGTTTAATACACTCCGAAGAGCAGATCCCTTTTAATTGTCTGACATATACCTTGCTATTTTGCCCCATTAGGAGCATAGGATTTTCAGTAAAAGAAGGCAGAGTTTTAACTGTTTTGCAAGGGATCAAGTACTTTTCTAATCCTTCTGCATAGATAGATAGATGACCCATTGTACCAGTCTGGGAGATTGGAAGACTTCAAAATCTTATTAAAAGAGTACTTTTTAGCTTTTCCTTGTTCTACCTTGCTATAACCTTTCATAGATTTATAAGCTGGCTCATGGGATTAAGCAGTTTGTCTCTGCTAATATAAAATGATACAGAGCTGCTGTAATATATGGTTACATTTTAACTCAAAGAGCCTGTTGGTACTAACCTGCTGGCAGTCTATTTCCAAACCCATGCACTGACAGGCAGTGTAAATTTTAACAGATTTTTGTCATTAAAACTATACAATTTTTATAAGATGGCTCTGGCTTTATATATTCATTTGGTGCACCACAACTGTTGGGATATTTTGCTGGGTACTTTTTTACTTCCATTTTTTTCTGCTCAAGGCATCTTTAGCGTTGAGCGTTTATTTCTTGGCTCCACCATTCTGGGGTGTGTTGTGGAATGTAAAAATTAGAAATCTCATCCCATTTTATTTTCTTGTGAACATGTCCTATTTTAAAGGAAAATGTTATTCCTTTGAGCGTGGTTTGAACCCATGGCTCAATAACTAACTATAAGAGCTGCTAAAGCCCCGCTCCTGCAGAGACCTCAGTGCATTTGGACCCAATGGAATTTAATGGGCTCCAGGCTGCCCTAAGAGCCCATGCGAGCAGAGCACCTCACAGAACCAAGATCTGCACATCTCAGCTAGGAGCAATGGCTGGAATTCATCAAAGCCAAGCAATATGGGGGGAGAATAGTTAATTTCAGGTTTAATATGTACAGCAGGTCTGATTTCCATTGAAGTCAGATGAGTTATGATGGCAGGAAGGAGGTCTATAGATTTTTGTCTTCTGCAGCAATGTGGGAAGACATCTGAAGTATTTAGTTCTTCTGCCTCATGTGTGCTGGTCAGCTTCTTACAAAATCAGGGTGGTATTTTCATTCTTCATACTATTTACAAATAAGATTAAATACCTTATTGTAATGCCTCTTTATGATGACTTCCTTCTCAAGTGTGCTGGCAGAAGTTCTCTGTGGTCTTTTTTTTGCCAGTGAGAAAAATCCAGAAATAGAATAAATGCTTTTAAGTGTGTTACACTAACATCTGTAGCAGTGCTAAGTGCCGGGCTGTTCAGGTTTTGTTTGATTGGGGTTTTGGTTTTTTGTGGTGGGTTTTTTTTTGTTGTTTTTTTTTTTTTTTTTGTAAGGTAAGGCCTGTTTTCCACATATGTTTTTGTTAAAGATTGTACAGCTGTATGTGAGTTCAGATTTGTAAAGAAGGAAGTCAGCCATCGCTCACATTGGGTACTGCCTGTGAGGGTGTTTTAATGGGTTTTAAGTTGGTTTTCCTGGAAATTCTGTAGCAGTTGCACGTAAAATCAATTTTTATCCCTAAATGCAAAGATCATGAAGCAGAAAATTTTGAAGTTGAGCCTCAGGTGGTTTTCTCTCCTTCCGTATTCAGTCACTCCTAGAAGGTATCAGACTGCATTTTCTAGGCAACATTCATTGGTAACCTCAGACCTAGTGAAGGGCAGTTGTTTGGTTTCAGCCAGTCTTTACCCTCTTCCCCATCCAACTGCAGGAAAAACTCTGTCCTTGTTAGCACACTACTGTTTTGACTAGCTTGAGAGAGGCATGTGTAACACGTTTGCAGGGAATGTGGAGCTCTCTGCAATGAGGATCTCCTCTCTTGTGGGCTTAAGGCAGGAACAGCCATCGTACCTCCTCACAGTCATGGTGTAGAGCTGTTTCCTGAAGGCAGGAATCCTTCCTGCATCTCAAGCTGTAGCGCTCCTGCCTGTAGCCAGCTCTCAGAAAGCCTGTGGGGAGAGCTTGTGTGTATGTGTGACAGAGAAAGAGAAGGAAAGCAGGCAGAACAGGCTGAAGATCATCACTGCAGGGGTAGCATATAGGATTTGGGAGAATACCACCTTTGGTCGCTATTGCATTGTAAAGGCCAACATTACAGTTTCATTGCTTAGTCAGCAGCGGGACTTAAACCCTTCAGCAAATGGCCTTTGTTCAGTCTCTTCTTCCAGCCCAGGCATTCTGAGTCAAGTTTGAATTCTCCATCACTGGTGGACCCTTTGCCTGGCTTCTTTCTTCCTCTGCTTTTTACCTTGCTAGACTCTCTTGGGTCTCTTGCTTTACACTGCAGGTACCAAATTTCCCTGAATTTTTCTCATGGGACCTATACACAGAAGACAGGTAAAATGTGGGTGTAATTTGGGGACCTAAATGGGAAGACCACAAAAAACACAAAGTAAAAGCGAGCCAAACATGGATATGTAAGATTATATTTCTTAAGGCGATTTGTTATGCATTGCTGAAGTCTTGGTGAAGGTGAAAGCTGTAATGGATTTCTACCTGTCAGGTTGCCTTTTCCAAAAGGGGTTACCATCCAGCAAAACACTTTCTTGCTGTTAGCGAAGCAGTTACATGGTCAGTGCAGCTCTTAAACTATGCATCTGAACACACACAGTCTGCACCAAGAAAGATGCTGGAGTCAGTGGAAGTTAGAAGAGGGTTTACCAGCATCCACGCAGTGGCATGGAGTGTGGAATACAAACTGCAGGAGTTGTGCACGGGAGTGCATAACTGTGGCAGAGACAGCCGAGAGGGCAGCCAGAGCAGGGAAGTTTTGCAGAGGGCGGATGGGTAGAAGAACATGATTGGGAGAAATGCCAGGAGCAGTCAGCTTGCAGTTGGCCCCTTGTACTCTTTCAGGAGCGGGGCGGGGCTCTTCTTCCCTACAGGCTTCTTCATCCCAGTGCACCAAGCCATCCTCATGGTTGACAGCCATCCTGCTCCATCTTTTCGTGCTTCAGCAGTTCTCAGGAGAACAGGGCATACTCTTGGAGGGCAGAGACATCCCATTTGAGAACAGTTGACCTGAGCATCTGGTCTGTGGTTCCCACTTTCAGTTCCTTCACTTCTCTGCTGCAGCTCCCTCATACAAATGCATTTGGCCCTGTCCTTTGGCAGGCCACAGATTCAGGTGGTTGAAGAGAGAGGTGGAGCTTTTTTGTGTTTGTTTTGGGGTTTTTTTGTTACATCACAAAATATGGAATCTGTGATACCTTGCTTGAACTAAGGCAACGCAGTACAGAGCATCAGTTCTGGAGGAACTGGCAAAGCCCAGTTATCACACCAGCAGACATTGAAAAATTAATTCCATACATTTGGAAAAAAAAACCAGGAGTAAAGAAAGCTGAAATTCCTGCAACATACCAGCTTCACCTATTAACCTGCCAGCTAGTAATACACGTATGCAATCTTCAAGAAAGAGACGGCACTTGATTTTAGGCAGTTATGGAAGAGAACATCAGAGAAAAAACAAAGCTGAGAGTCATCAAAGCATCTTTCCTACCACTGTAAAAGTGGAATGATTAATGTCCATAGAATTTATGTAGATATTCTGGCAGAACCTCATTTATTAAATTTTCAGGTTTAGGAAATAAAGATGCAATATCTGCCTGTTGCTTTATAGCTGCATGCTCTTACACAGGAAATCAAGGGAGAGCTGTAAAACACTGCCCATGATGGAGCTGCATTTTGCTGCTAACAGACTTAACTGTACTGTATACGTTAATATATGTATATTAAATGAAACAAGAACAAGATGTGATCTTATTGGGAAAGAATCCCTGCAATATCCCGTAAGTTCCATTCCCTCCACAGAATATCCCAAAGCCTATCAAAAAGATGTCCAAACCCTGAAAATACAGATATAGGCAGAGCAAGTTGGTTCCCAGCCTGACGAACAAGCTCTGTTTGCCCCCTTGGTATTATATCATATCCATACTGTATAACTACTCTATCAGAGATTAAAAGAAGGTCGTGCTGTATTATGAACCACTGTCTTTATTTTTAGGATTAGATAACTTTTCTCTTTTTTTTTCCCCCCACTGATTCTCTTTATGTCCTAAGGGCAGATCCTTTCTCTTGGGTCAGGAATGTAATAAGGCAGGTTTTCCTCTCTCCAGGATATTGTGTCTGTCTCACTGTGTTTAAATTGCCACAGAAAGCTCTTCTGAGCAAAATACAGTATTTTCTTTGTACAAGAGCCAACGACTGACGTATCCTTAGGGAATTCTCTGTCTTTAGCATTTAAACATACAAGTTGGATATGTTTAACCTATTGATAGGCAACGAAGACAACTACAGAATTTATTGCAAGAGAACAAAAGGAGAAGCAGAAAGAAAACATCTTTTTAACTTGGGGATTGAGAACTTTTATTGCTGCTGTTAGAGCAGAGAGATTAAAAAAAAAAATCAGACCTATATTTTCAGTTGAAACAGGGAGATGAGAAGAAAACAGTCCTGCTGGGTTGTGTCCTTTGAATTAGCGTATTCCTGTTTATTAGTAATACAGTTTCATGTTCAGAGAACAAGACTTCTCCAAGCCCATACTTTAAAAAAATCACCCAATTTGCCATGGCTTGGTTAAACAGCATTTGGGGCAAAAGGATGACTCCTGCTCAGGCTTACAGTAAACTCCACAAAATGCAAATGTTCGTTTATTATCAGTTTGACTGCTCTTGGTCTTTGTGCATTCCTCGCTTCTGAACTTGTGTGACCCGGGAGACGAGAACAGTCTCTTTCCATGTGTTGCGCTGACCCCAGATCTTTAATACATTTTCAAATGTGGCTGTAAACCCAGTCTTCTCCCAGTGGTAGCCGTTGACCCCAACTGCTTGTTGCAACATCTCTGAGGTTCCCCTCAGCCTGCCCTTTGCATGGGAGTGCTCCCTTGGACGCTGAAGTCAAAACAGCCAGACTAATCCAAGCCCTCCAGACCAAGGCAGGTGAATAAGCAGTTTATGAGCTACTGGGGCAGTGAAGTTGGAAGTACAGCAACGTCTTGCTAAGAGAAGGTGATGAGCTGTTACGGGGCAGAACCATGCAGTGTCTCAGCACAGCCAGAACATGATGTGATTCCCATCACCACCTTCCTCCTTTCTTACTGTTTCTATCCTCTCTTCTAGCTACTGGTTTCCATGCTGCCCTTCTCCTGTGGCTGTCATCCCTTTCCATCTACTTCTGTGGGCTGTCTCAAGTTATAAATCATCATTATTTTTCAGTTGACTTGGGCTTCTAATTTTAATCCCTCCTTTTCTTCATTGACTGCTATTGCCAGTTCTCAAGGGACGGAGATGGGAATCCAGAACGGCACAGTAATAAATGAGCTTCAAGCATGAATTCAGCTGGAATGCTGAATGGTCTATTTTTTTTCTTAAAATGAAGTATTAACGGTTGTATCCACAGAGTTCATATAATAAGTTTGTAAAATAGTATAAGTTATTTCCTATTTTCCACATACTTCGCTCCTTCCTGTAACCATCTTTTTGACTGAAACTTTCTTGATTTGGTGAATTGATTTTTCTTAATGAGTAAAACCTTTTTAGTCACACTGGAGTTACAAACATTTGTGGTACATATTTTTTTACACTGTTAAAGTCACACTCCTCTGTCTGACATGTAACCCCAAAATTTCTGATTCCTGACAGGTTGCCACCTGCCACTAGTCCTCATGAGGTTTAGTCATGACCAAATCTGGGGGGAGCGGGGGGCTTAATTTTTTGAATAGTGGAAAACTTTGAAAATTAAGTATTGAGATTGAATGACAGGATCAAACACTGCAGGGTGAGGAGTGCAGCGTGCAGACAGAGTATTTAGTGCATTCATTATACACAGAGGAAATTGCCGTGCAGTGCTTTTAAGATCCAGCTAATTTTAACTGTAGATATTCCATTTCAGCAAAGGTGTCAAGACTGTCGAGGCACTGACCTGCTTTGGGCCAGATCAGCGGATTGTATAAATTGTCATGTTGCTAATCAGCGTTAGCAGAGATCTGTCAGAACAGCATTTCTTAAATCTTCCATAAAGTATGCAAGACAGCCTCAAGAACTCTAATAGAATAACAATAAATGCATCCAAAGGAAAGGAAGCAGGAGTGGAGATAGTTATCTGAGCTTCTCCACAGGCATATGCCTATGCAGAAATGCAGAGTTCTTCATGTATAGCTGTAGCTTCAACTTGGCTTTAGGAACTGCGAGCAGCTTAAGCATTTATGCCACCATAAAGGTTTAAAGCAGCTTAAGTGCTTCTTCCATCTCAGGAACTAAAAATGGCTTAAGTACTTATGCCACCCTAAGGACACGAGGTCAAAAGCATCTTGACTGGTGCAGCAGGGAGGAGACAGGAGTCTCTTGTGGTTGTTTAGCATGGATGTACCCACAGATGATCTTTAGTAGGGAAAGGACAGAAGGGATCCATACTTATTTTCTAGCAGATAAGAGGAAATTAAAATGCATGTATTGTTCTAAGAGAGAGTCACAGAGGTTAGAGGGAGACTCGATTGCAGTGACTGGAATGTGTCCGAAAAGTCTGCTGGGGATTTCACTCCACGGAGATGCAGGTTTTTTTCCTCCTCATAATGGGATTTCTATTGTCATAGGGTATTTCCTGCCTCACCAGGACCTCCTTTATATCCTGACTTCTTTACAAAGCTTCTGTCTGTCCATCTTGCTATGCATCATGGAGTTAATCTTTATCGAGATGTTAATGAGATGGTAGGGAGGCCTGCCTGATGTCATCTCTTAGTTGCCTGACTACCTAAAATGGTAGTGAGGAGCCGTGATGAGCCATGGATTGCATCCCTGGGGAGCAGGCAAGCATGGGTACTTGCTTAAGTGATGCCCTGTCACTTTTCTGGATGCTGATACTCTTTTTACAATCACTCAGATATCTCAGGAAGGTCTGTGGGTCAAGAACCTCAGAAGTATGCACACCACTCATGAATAAGTGACTACTTGCAGTGGGAATCAGACACCTAAATACTTCCTGACTTTCCCTCTACTGCGACCGTAGTAGTAGGTGCTGCTTCCCAAGGTTTGTTGGTAAGAGAGGTACATTCACTCTATGAGGTACTGAGATGCTTTGGTAAAGGTCTCAAGTCCAAAGTGAAGGAGAGATCTGTACTTACACCTAAGCAAGGACAGGAAAGTTTAATTCTTTTATGCCAAGTCTGGCGGGCTCTGGTGTACTTCATGCTATTCTGGTGAAGAAGGTGAAGTCATACTAGAGCAGGTGAAGAGAAGAGCCAAGAGGGCCACTGAGGCAGGATGCACTAATGCAGTCCTGGAAGTGGCAGCAAGGAACCTGAGAACAAAATGACAGGCAGGACACCAGGGACTTCCACATCTCCAGCCAAAGCAGGGTAGGAGTGGGAGTGAGGACTTGGTCATCCTAGAGAAGACCAGAGGGAACCAGTTTATTTAATCCAGCAAATGAAGGCCAAGGGGTTGATTAGTTGGGGTAGGGAAGGGAGAGAAATAACCACCGTCCAGGGAAGCAGAGCTGTTTCAGCTAAAGGAAAGTGTTGGCACAAGAACAAATGAGTATAAATTGGCTGTGAATAAATTGAAGCTAGAAATTAGTTGCTAACCAGCAGAGGAGTGAGTTCCTAGAAGAGCCATCTGCTCTTACAGGACTTACAGGTCAGGGACAACTAATCCCCTTCCAAACCTGCCTCAGAGCTCTCCAGTCTGTTACTGCCGGACACAATCTCTGCACACTTCCTCTCTGCAGCCCATGGGCTCCGCAACTCCATCGCGCAGCTGCAGGATGAGCTGCGTTTAGCAGCCGTTCCACTGCAATGCCTCTTTGCCATTTGCTTTTCATCTTCCACACAGCAAATGCAGTGGCTCTGCTCTCAGTTGCAGGTGACAGTCATTCTTCTTCTGTTGTTCCTAACTCATTCCACCAGTATGAAGGGGCTTTCCTCCTGCTGTTTGACTACAGTGAGAGCCCATTTGGCCTTTGTTTATGGATTGAGTAGCTAATGCGTACCAAGCAGTCAGCTAGGATATGCTTAGATACTCCTTTTCTTCTAAAAGCCCCAGGGAGGGGGGAAATAGAACACTAAGATTATTGCAGATCCTACCTCCAGCGTCACCTCACATCATGTGCTTCAAGATGGTGTTCCACATATGGTGTGCATTGATTATATAAGAACACGTATGTTTTAAGTTGTTCCCTTTTTAAATAGTATTACTTACCATGCAAGCATTTATGCTTCCAGGACACTGCAGGTTGTGCTTCCTGTTACCTCTGGTTTTTGAGCTTCCCTGGTAGAGATGGGCCAACTTCAGCCTTGATTTCAATAAATTTGGTGGCGTTTTTGCTCTGGAATTGAAATCCATCTCAGAGCTTCCTCCTTCAAAGCCAGGGTGTTCTGAGACCAAAAATCATTATTTAGGTAATCTCCCTCTGTTCATTTTAGGGTATTTTGAAGCCAAATGATAATAACATTTTTTAAAGAAAAGAAAGTGAGCCAGGACAGACTGAGGTTTGGTAATGAGCAATGAAGTTGCATGAAAGTGACTGGTATTCTGCAAATGACCCCTGTTTAGCAGCTTTTTGGAGCTGTGTGCAATGGGAGATAGCTAGCAGAATTCCAGCTTTTAATGGGGGCTTTTTTTTTTTATGTCAGAAATTCTTAGTAATACAGAGCTGGTGCTTTGGAGCCTTATGTTAGCAAACCTGACACTGGGGAGTAATATCATTGGCTTTCATGCGCCTATTTACTCTAATAAGGATTACCAGTGTAAGTAAAACTTGCAGGTTTGGGCCTACAAAATTAAAAGAAAAGCCTTTTCACGCCCTGAAACTGCATCAAAATTCAATTTCACCAGAAAAAAAAACCCCTTCTGATCTAGTCTCTGGAATGTGACATTTCACGGGTGTAATAAGGTTACAAACAGATTATAAATTGAAACCCCATAAATCCTTATTGTACTGTACCAAAGCTGCTGCTTTGCATAATACTCTTATTCCTGACTGTTCTTTGTTTTACAAGCTCAAAACTATTCATTCCCTCTCATAATAGAGACCAGGGAGCCAAAAACACCGTGCAAAATCCAAAGGTAATTATCTGAGTCAAAGGACCTGAATGCCAGAGTTCACAAACTTCTGAACTTTTCTAATTGCCGTTGTTTGCACAGTGAGACCTCCCTCTTCCTTTAAACATGTTGTAAGTATTGCACATTGTTTCTGCCAAATGATAAAAAAAACCAGTGTAGATTAGTTCCTGTTTTGTATTTATATAATTCTGCCTACATGTCCATAGCAGATGACCGATCAGTTTTCAAATCATAACTTGAGCAAGCAAGAGTGTTTGAATCTGGCCCTACATGGTCAGGATTACAAATGCTGTGAATCTCCTTACCTGAGAGCACTGCTGGTTTCTGCTCTTGGACTTTTACTGGTGCTGATTTAATGTCTAGCACGTGTCCTTCTTCCAGACCAGCCTTCCAGTATTTGGGCACATTTATAGGTCTGCTAAAATACACCCCTTTGCAAAAAGCAATTGAGCAGCTCACCTGAGAGATAAAGAAATTACCCAGCTTAGCAGATGATGTCATGGACTCATTTCTTCTAGGCTTTACTTGAAGGTGGGAGTCCTGGGAGGGGTTGAATGAGAATGAGATAGCTTTGCAGGTGAGCTCTCAGAGGCCACTTGGAGCATCAAAGCAATGAGGGAAAACAGTGCAAAGAGGGGATTGTAGGAAGAGCAGAGGGAGTAGGAAAGGAGTGACAGGATAAGAGAGCAGGGCAGATGAGTAGGGAGGGATACATTTGTGCAGTGACCTGAGGATGATCACAAGATACTTGACAGGTGAGCCAGTGGAGTGCTGTAGAGAGGCAAATGATCAAGTCACTATCCTGGGGAAGCTTTGCCAGCTGCCGCATTGAGCCTGAGCTGGGGAGGGATTGAGGAAGAGAGTTTTACACCCATGAGAAAGGTTAGTTTTAGAGGATGCTCTTGCTGATAAAAGCTAGAGATCTGGAGCAATGAGCAAGCCCATTTGCAGGGACAAAGAGAAACAGTGTCCTATGAAGAATTTCGCTGAAAAAGCATCCATGGTGCCTAAATGTCCACACAGTGGGAGGTAAAGAGAGGTGCTGTTGTGAACTGATTTTACCAGCCTTGAAGTTTTTATACCAAATTAAAAGCCTGTTTTGCACACTCAGTTTTCATTTCCCTCCATGCCGTGTAAGTTTAACCAAAAAAGTCACTGTCTGTAGTGTTTGCAGAAAGATTTGGGCAAGAATTACTTGAATGCATTGAGTTTTGTCCTGTTACTTCTTTCTCTTTCAAGAAAGAAGCGTGCACATTAACCTCATTGTACTCTTCCAATGCCATTTTGCAGTGCAGGGCATCTGTACACTTTTGGTACAGGCGTGTGTAGGAGCAAATGGACTAGAGAGCTGCACTTGAAACATAAACTCCTGCAGATTACAATGTTGTACGTTGTCCAGCACATCTGCTCTGTTCATGTGCTCTGCACCCCATCACAACTTCTAAGAAATGGCAATAAAGTTACAGAAAAAGAGCAGTCATCTTTTACAGGCAGTGCACAATTGTTTGCCATGGCGATGCTGCATAATTGTGAACATAAGTGATTTTATTGGGTTTTCTGAATGTTTTCAGGACTTTAGAAAGGATTGGGATTATCTTCTTTGTGTTCCAGTATGAACTACTGAGTTTCTGTATGGCGGCTTTTTCTGTGAGCTGCGTACAGAGCAAATACAGATTTCATACCTGTGCTGTGATCGAATGCAAGCTCTGGAAGGAGTTTGTCTCATGTCTTAATGGAAATACTCACATTCGCTGAGAAATGTGGCCATCTAGTGGCACAGCTACCAAGCTGTTCTAGAAAGTACAGCAACGGTGAAGTCTCTGAGCCAGGCTTTCCCCAAGAGTCCAGAAGGATGAGTCAAGTAGCTCTTGCTGAAATTCCAGCCTTCATAAACCTTTGAAAGTCCAGGTGTAGGTGTTTTTATTGTTTTCTGAAGCTGTGCAAAAAATCCAAACAGTTAAACCCTGAAAAAAACAAACCAATCTTGAAGCTGGCCCTGATTCATCTGACGTTTCTTCTCAGAAACACAGTCAGCAAGAATTAAATCCATATTTAAATACTCTGCTGAACTGGATCTCAGTGAAGAGAACAGAGCAAGCTATTTTTCCAGAACAGTAAAAGGTACACAGCCCCAGCCTATATCTGGATACACTCACGCAGATGACACTGACCACAGAAAGACACGTGCATGTGTGTCAACAGGCCTGGAGCAGGCAGGTGTTGCTCCCAGAGACTTTCAGGCAGAGCTGTACTTGGCAGTGGCAAAAGGTGGCTTGATGGATGCTTCTGTGCTCAGAGTTTTTAGTTCCTGCAGCGTGAAAGGTTTTGTTTCTGCTGCCACAACATGTACACTAACCCAGCTTTTTTACTGAAAGAAAATTTAGTGAGTTAAAAGTTTTGGTGGAAACATGGTTTATCAGCTCTGTTTTGTCAGGTTGGAGAACGTGTTTTTAAAGGCCCAATTTTGTAAACCTTGTTTGTGTTGAGTGGCACTTAAATAAGGCTTCCCTGATCCGGGAAAGTATTACTCAATGTGAGTCATGCAAATGGTGCTGTGCATGAGATTATCCAGGATCCATTTAACAGCCTGTATCCGTGAGGCCTGATCCCAAAGCCTGTTGATTTCAGTAGAAACACATTCATGGGCCTTAGCGGACTTCCAGTGAGATCTATGATTTGAACTCCATGATTGCTTTGGAGCACAGACAGTCTTCATACTCTTTTAGTACCGTGGGATCCTGGTTCATACCTGAGCCTCTGGTGCCGTTCCAATGCGAACTCACAGTAAGGCTGATGATGATGTTACATTTCTGTTAAGCTGTAATCTCTCTTCTACCCAAACAGCATATAAACAATGACCATATACATGGTGAGAAGAAAGAGTTTGTGTGCCGATGGCTGGACTGTTCCCGGGAGCAGAAGCCATTCAAAGCCCAGTATATGCTGGTGGTCCACATGAGGAGACATACAGGGGAAAAGCCACACAAATGCACTGTGAGTAAAAGAGGGTCAGCTCCAGGCTCGGACAGGGGAGCTGGGGCTGTGCAGGGAACAGAACAGTGCAGATGCATCCCCTGATCTCTTGTCTGTTGGACTTTTGTTGGAGAAGACACTACCTTGCATGCTTCATTATCCAGCTTGCCCAGATGGCAAGAGCCTTAGGAGTGGGGATTCACTGGGTAATTTGGCCCACTACCTCAAATGTAAAGCGCAAAGAAGCCCCAAAAGGCATTATTAAACAGGGCTCAGTTTGCTTAATTATTTAAAATCACTTTCTATTACAGAGCTACAGCTGGGTATTATTGCTGGCCACCAGCCTCCTAATGACTTTGCAATGGATTTCTGTCTTAGGCGAAGTACACAAATACTGTGCCCTCCTGTAAGAGAAGATTTACATAATGCTGGAAGCATTTTAACTTGAGCTGTGATGGGGTTTGCCTGGGTAAAATTAAAATCTAACAAATCAAAACAAAATTACTTTGGGCAAGGTTATGAAGGCTTAGAAAGTTTCTAAACTTTTATAGGTCAGCTTTTACTGTTTCCTGTAAATCCAAAGATTAAAATTAATCCAGACGTACTTTTTGTCTGCAGTTTGAAGGTTGTACAAAGGCCTACTCCAGGCTAGAAAACTTGAAAACGCACTTGAGATCTCACACTGGAGAGAAACCATATGTGTGTGAACATGAAGGCTGCAACAAAGCTTTCTCCAACGCGTCTGACAGGGCCAAGCACCAAAACAGGACTCATTCCAATGAGGTAAGTAAGCACAGCTTCAAAAAAAAAAAAAATAAAGTCAGGAGTTGAACAGACTTACAATGTGATCATAGCAATTTATTACAGAGGACAGGAACAGAAACCCTCAGCCACCTGAAAAGGGATAAGTTCTAGATGGGTCTTACAAGCACAGTCATTCCAGCGTCATATGGACCTAAAGAGGCTGTGGGTCATTTTATTAAGTGTAAGAGAGGTTTGAAAGAGGGGTCTAACATAAACATATGCGTTAAATGGGGACAGATCCAAGCTGAAACACTGGGGTTGTTTGTCCCTCCAAAGCTGGAGCGGCTTGTGCAGCACCCGGAGTGTGTCCCCTTGCCTGGGTCGGTGGTGACACCTGGCGGCTGCTGAGCTGCAGCTCCCATGGCGTCTTGCAGCATCCTTTCTGGCTGCTGTGGACAGCCATAGGGAAGTGTCCAGGGTTTGGAAAATGTGGGTTGCCCTGTAAGTTCTGAGTTATGTCTTTTCCTGCTTTGGGCTATTTCTCTGTCTTTCTATCCTGAACAGACCTCACAGAGTAGCAATGCAGTGGAGGGAATTTGATCTTGAGCAAACCAGCTGTGGCAGTCACAGCCGTCTCCCAAACTCTCCATTTGTTACTGTGTGTTTCCTGTTCCTGCTGCCCACTCTTTCAGGAGTCACACCATCTTCATGCCTTCTCCCTGCTTTATTGTCCCATTTCAGGTTACACAGGGAATCACATCTTCTCAGTCTCACATCTTCGGGGAGTGCTGTCTCTCCTCCTTGACCTCTCTCTATACTCCTTCTAGCCTAAAGCCAAATATACTGGAAGGGCAGGCCATACCAGCATGCTGTGTGGTTTGGACACCATAGCAGGTGTATACATTTTCACATGGCTTGTATGCTTCTCCGTCTGTCAGGTCTGTTGCAGGCATTCACTAAGACTGGCAGAATCTCCTGGGAGCATTCATCTCCTTACAGTCCCCTGGTCCCTGCAGCCTCTCTTGAGTCACAAGGGAAGCAGAGTGTGTTGCACATCTCTGAGTTTGCCCTGTCCCTGCAGTGTGCTCTCAGCTGCCCAACAACTGTATTGCCCAGTAGCAATTTTGTGAATTTTCACCAAGGTAGAAAGAAGTTCATCGAAGTGTCACCAATAGCTGACTGAGCTTTTGTTTCATTCACTGTCTGAACCAGTCTGTTTGTTGCCTAGTTGATGAGTAAGATCCTCACAAACTTGCAGGCATGACCCAGACTCCCTGTTGTTTTAAGATTAAGATTTCATGTCTAACAGTAGGTCACCAAAAAAAATTTTCTGCTGCACATCATATCTGGTAGTTGCAGCAGCAAACTCAAATGAAAAATTTCCTTCACTGTTATTTCCCAATGAAACGGGCTAATGCTCTTAGACAGTGTAAAATGATGTAGTGCCATGAATATTATGGAAAGCACAGACCGAATTCATCACTTCCTTACAGTGCAGTTTTGGTTGTAAGTAGGTAACTTACAGACAGAGTTAAAAGCAGCTGAGATACCTTGATAGAGATCTGCCCTATACATACACAGAAGAGAGCTAATTGATTTGTACTTCCATAGCATCTCGAGAAAGCCTGCCTCAGTAGCTCAGCATCAACTGTAAATTGCTCACAATTGACATTTTTGCTCCTATTCAAGTCAAGGGGAGGTTTTTTTTTCCTGCTGACGTCAGTGTAAGCAGGCTTAGGCCTTAGACAGCCATTCGGAAGCTACATTTGTCAAAGGCTCCGCAGTGCCATGTGTAAGCAGACAGAGAGCCCCTTTGAGGAATTCTGCATGAGGATCTCTCTCTTTTTTTTTTTTTTTTTTTTTTTCCCCTTGAGGGCTAGTACAAGTAAAATTTAAAAATAGTAGTTTCTTGGAAACAGTTCTGTAATAAAAGTGAGTGAATGATACTTTGTTTCCTGAGGCAATTAAAGTGTTAGGAAGGGTTTAACTCTTCCTTTCTAATCCTCTCATAATATAAGACAAAGAAGGTCTTTGTGGAATTATAAGACAGTAAATTTACTTCATTCTGCATTGCTTAGTGAACTAGAGAAATTAACAGGAATATAGTTTTAAAGAAAATGAGTGAGTAGTTATGCTAGTAGCAGTGATAGTACTAGTGCATCATTTTGGCCAGGAAGAGAAATTCTTCCTCAGATAATCCTCTCTGAATGTATGTCCCAGTATGTTTTGAAGCGGGTTGTTCGCCTCTGAATGTCAAGGAGTAGGTATTGGGCATACTAGAAACAGGGTATCAAACTGCTGAGGGCAGTGGACAGAACAGAAAATTAGGCCAGTCTTCCTAAATTGCCATAGGTCTCTTGACTCTGCTGTTATGATAAGTTAAAGCTGTGCCAGTTTATATCATGAGAGGCTCTGTCCTCTGTAAACCATGCAACATTAATGGGTACCATCAAAACCAAGGGGAATTGATAGGTTTGACTAGGTGCAGTCACTGTAGAGACCATAAATCAGATAACAAATTCACTGTGAAAGCGTATAACTGTAACACCAGTTGTGCTCTGAGGAGTTCTTCAGGTGTCCCACATGGAATTAAATCTAATTTAAGTGTTTCTCCTGTCTTGGCAGAAACCGTATGTTTGCAAGATACCGGGCTGCACAAAGCGCTACACAGACCCTAGTTCTCTCCGGAAACATGTGAAGACCGTGCACGGCCCGGAGGCACATGTCACCAAGAAGCAGCGGGGAGATATCCACCCAAGGCCTCCGCCACCGAGAGACCCAGGCAGCCACTCTCAGACCCGGTCACCAGGCCATCAGACTCAGGGTGCAATTGGTGAGCAGAAGGACCTCAGCAACACTACCTCAAAGCGTGAAGAATGCCTCCAAGTGAAAGCAGTCAAGTCAGAAAAACCAATGGTATGCAATACACCGTGCTGCTCCCTTTGTCCTTTTTCTTCTTGCAGCCAGTTAATAATGCCTTTATGGAATGCTCAAACCCGTAAACTCTAGCTCACGAAGTTAGGTTTTGTGAGGTTTTCTTTTTCGTTTCTATTGTAAAATGTTTTTAAAGTGTAAAAAATAGCAAATAAAAAGATTACATCTAATCTGTGCAATATGCAGTAAGTGCAGTGTTGGCAATTCTCACAATAATTGTTTCTCCTAAAGCTCTGTCTTTTGGAATCAGCATATTATGAGAAAATCACAGCTTTCATTTTTTAAGAGGCATTTTTTTCTACTCTCCTGTTTACAGAAGAAATTTAGAGAACGTGAATCCTGCAGGCTCAAAACCAGAATGCAAATAAAAAATCAACAAGTCCAAAAGACTAAAACGATGATACTGATGATAATTTTTGGACAACCTGGGGCAATGATCAGATATTAGGGGCTTGAGGTTGTCAGGTCATGGATCAAACGGGAGCAAGATAAACAGACTTTCTTAAACAGCAGGAGGAGATCTTTTGATAATAGTTGGTCTCTATTTTGATGTGACCTCTTATGTTAATCTGATACTTAATTTAACTTGACCAAATTAACCTAATTCCAATTTAACTAAATGGAGCTGAATTAAGAGTCTCTGCAGGTCTTTCCACTGGTTTACCTTAATGTATTGCATTAAACCAGTATAGCCTTGAACATTGAAAAGGACCTTATTCCATTTTTTGACATGCTATCTTAAATAACAAAGTTGTTTTTTTCATTTGCCTGCATTTCCTGTGCCATCCATCCTCTCCACAAGTATTAAAACTAGCAAAGGCAGTCACTCCATCCTCTTCCACATCTGGGTCTACATTTCATCTGGACCCATCCCTTGGGGACTAGAGATATGAGCCCTCCAAATTCTGCTCATATTGTTAATCATGCTGCAATTCAAAGTGATTACTCATTGAAATATGAGTTACTGCTATATTGTGCCTAAGGCTTATGCCAGAACTGCAGAATATTAATCATGAATTCGGAAACTTCCAAGGGCCCAGAGTTAACTCCTGCTGAAGTCGAAAGGAGATCCTCTGCCATCTGTGGTGATAACTGCTTCAGATTACAAAGGAACAAAACCCATTCCCTTCTTGCTTAGCTAGGTCAATCTATAGCATTACTGAGGTACGTTGAGTGTAGTCAGTTTTAACTTTAATAAAATTTGCAGGAGAGGGGTATTAATGCTGATTGCTTACACAGATATTTTTCAGTGGGAAATATTAATACTTCAAAAAACAATTCTGTATTTCCTGTTTTTCATTGCTTGTATGAATTAAGATCGATTTTTCTGGTTGTTTTTTTTTTCAACTAATCCAATGTCTTTTCTGTCTAATGCTCTTAAATGTCATGTTCTAACTTCCTAAGGACAGTGGGTAATAAGGTGAGGGCATTTTAACTTTTCTGATGTTTTTCTTACTGCAACATTATTTATGTCTTTATTTTAGCCTCTGCCTGTTGCCAATCATTCCTTTATTTAGTAATGTGCAATCCATCAAACTCATTCCCAAATGTGATGTGCTGTGAGTATTTTGCAATACTTCACATGTGAAAAATCTGGCTTATATTGGTGAAATGTCTTCAGAAATGTCTTTGTACCTTCCCCTCTAGATGAGACATCCATTTTTTCTGTATTGCACATCTAGAAATGTATGTTCCCCATGATACAGTTCTTATTTCTGTAACCTACCTCACTGTGATCTTGACATGTGGCTACAAGAACAGGCTTCTGACCATTAGTGCTCTTCCACATGGCATGGAACTGTTGTCCAGAAGCACAAACTCTCTTCTGCGTAGTAACAGTTACTCCTTATCACCAAATCTGCCATGGCCAGGATTTGGAAGTGAACATGCTCAGTGTGGTCTCATAAATTCTAAGTATTATCGTTCAAGTTAGAAATAATAAAATAGTTATTGCATCTTAATGGACTCCTCGGGGTATATGAAGCTACAGTATTGCCATGAATCTGTGTCTTTATTCACCAGTGTTAAGAGTGGGAGCTGTCACTGCTACCTCAGAAATTCGAGCCAGCATTCATCAGTAAAGTGTGCAAAAAAATCACCGGCTGGCATGGAAAAATAATTTTAAAACCCAAGAAAAACCCAAAAGTTAAATACTTACATGAAACTGTTCTTGGGAGCAAAATGATACTGCATGCCTCACAGATTTGTGATCACACTGATACAATCTACATTAAGATATTATGTCCAGAGACTTCTGTCTGTCTTGCTGTCTGTTCTGTCTGTCAGTTTGTCTGTCTGTTTCAGTTTGTCAGAGAAATTTTCCCATTCTTTTATGAGACCTTTATGCATATAAAAATTAAATCAAGCCCCTGTTTCCCCACAGCAGGAATTCTGCTAGAGCGGCAGGGAACACTGTTAAGAAAGAAGAAGCTATTGCGGTATTATGCCCGTAGATTAGCAGGCTGTACTGTGTATTTAAATTCTTAAAATTAAATTCTTAAATTCTAATGAAATTAAGTATTTGATACAGTTGATAATCGCTGTCTTGATTCAGGGCAGAGACGGTATAAGTTAGAACATGCTGCTAGGGTCACAGGATAATATGATACAATATTTTTGTGCTGATGCTTTGTCCCTGTTTTATTACATGCCAACATTTCAGGCCAACCGCTGCTCATAACAATGAGCCTTAAGCTTGGAAAATACTTACATTCTTTAGCCACAAGTCTAATTAAAAAAACCCCAAATTCCAGTGTTCTTGGAGTCTTTTTTGTTTGTTTGCTTGCTGCAAGCCTAGCAGTGTAAATTAGACCTCGTAACGTGGCTGAGTTCTGATTTGGTTTATTGACCTGCAGTTTCAATTGGGAACAGCGCGTACCTGAAATAGAGTATCCATACATACAGGCTCAGGAATGACATGAAGTGATAGAAGTACGGGAATAACTGAAATAAAAGTCTCATATAGATAAAATGTATACTGTCAGCAGGACATGAAAGTGGATTTTAATCTTGAATTTTGCAGTGGCATTCATTGCAGTTAAAATCAGTGTTCTAGAAACCTGCTTAATGAACGATCACCATCATCATTTAATGCTAATCTTTTCTTTACATTCGGGTTTCTTTGGCTCCAGTTAGACTCGCGTTTGCTTAATCCTCACATTCTTTTGTTTCTTACTTCACCCCAACAGACATCTCAGCCAAGCCCTGGTGGTCAGTCTACATGCAGCAGCGAACAGTCCCCCATCAGCAACTATTCCAACAATGGGATCGAGCTTACTCTGACCGGTGGCGGTAGTGTAGGAGACCTCAGTGTCATTGATGAAACCCCAATCATGGACTCTACCATTTCCACAGCCACCACAGCACTTGGCTTACAGGCCAGGAGGAATATGACAGGGACCAAATGGATGGAGCAAGTGAAATTAGAAAGGTTGAAACAAGTTAATGGAATGCTTCCAAGACTGAACCCCGTTCCACCTTCCAAAGCCCCGACCTTGCCACCTCTCATAGGAAATGGTGAGATACACATAGTGAGAATGATAACACTTTTTATCCTTAAATTCGTTGCTTGCTAGCAGAGTCTTGCAACCCTTGCAAAAAGTAGTACAGCTTATGAAGCTCAGCAGCTGTGAGGATGGTTCGTAAGTTGATCGCTTTTTGTCTACCCCCTCATTACAGGTCCTGCTACCCACCCTAAGAGAAGTCAGATAGTCACGTGTTTTACAGAACAGGGACCAGCAGAGGAACCATGCATTATGTTTGAAATATTCCCTACAGTTAGAAGTTTGGACTCAAGGTCATCATAATCCTGTCTTGTTTTGAGGCGAGGCAGATGAAATAAGTACCTGCCAGTTTATCATATGGAAGTCTTTCAGATGAGGCCTTAACAAGGCACCTTTTGCATTGATGTGTTGGGCTGCCCTTTAAATAAACTGTTTCCACACATAGAAGTAATCATATCTACAGACACTACTGCTACAAAGGGCAGATATCCATGAATGGGAGCAAGGCAAGATTGAACCATGAAGATCTGTAGTTGTTTTCATACAAGGAGCTGCTCACTGCCAAAGTGTATGACCCTGCTGCCTCCAAATTGCCCATAGGTTTCTGCATTCCATCTAGCAGTGACGGCCCAGGTCTCCTGAAACCCATTCAATCAAAAGAAACTATGTAAATTAAGAAATTTATTCTGTTTACTTCAAAACAAAACAAAACAAGCAAACCAGCAAAGATGTTTTGCAGTTGTTAGGACTTATTTCAAGAATATTTCAAGAAGTCTTAGAAATGACCTTGAATAGCCTTCAATTTGTATATTTTGCCATTCCATGCAAATGCCTGTTCAATTATATTTTGCCTATAAAAAGCTCCCTTACAAATGTGTCCTTCTGGCACATCAGTCAGCATAGCTGCACTGCAGGCCAGAGGACTACACCAGCTGATGACAGTTTGTGGCTATGGCCTATAAATTTTGTGCTGGGATTCACACTGAAATGTTACCCTTGAGTCTCTGAATTAGCTTTTAACCTAAGGACACAGTTTTCATCCCTACTTCTTTCAATAAAGAGCACTGCTATGATTTGCTGTGGCGATGCAGGCTTTTCCTCTATACTCCCCTTACTTGTGTACTGAGTGTTTTCTGTTTGAGTTCCTGGGTGATGCCTGTTTTGTTTAACTGTGAATTTTACCTCCAGGTACCCAGTCGAACAGCAGCTGCAGTGTAGGAGGATCCATGACTATTCTGCCGAACAGGAATGAACTTTCAAGTACAGACATCACTGTGTTGAACATGCTGAACAGGAGAGACAGCAATACTAGCACAATCAGTTCAGCCTACTTGAGCAGCCGCAGGTCTTCTGGAATCTCACCTTGCTTCTCCAGCCGGAGGTCCAGCGACGCCTCCCAGGCAGAGGGAAGACCGCAGAACGTGAGTGTTGCAGACTCCTATGACCCCATCTCAACGGATGCTTCCCGGCGCTCCAGTGAAGCAAGCCAGTGTGATGACCTGCCGAGTCTTCTCAGCCTCACGCCAGCCCAGCAATACAGGCTGAAAGCTAAATATGCAGCAGCTACTGGTGGACCCCCACCAACTCCACTGCCTAACATGGAGAGGATGAGCCTCAAAACAAGGATGGCACTCTTGGGTGACTGCAGGGAGTCTGGAGTATCTCCACTGCCTCCAGTGAATGCCCCTCGAAGATGTAGTGATGGTGGGGCAAATGGTTACAGCAGGAGGCATTTTCTGTCTCATGATGCTCTAGGAAACGGGACCAGGAGAGCCAGCGATCCGGTAAGAATGGCCTCCGACAACCTCTCTGTCCCTAGAGTCCAGCGTTTCAACAGTCTTAATAGCTTTAACCCTCCTGCTTTGCCTCCATCCATGGAAAAACGCAACCTTGTTCTTCAGAACTACACCCGTTCTGAGGGTGGCGTCTTCCGTGGCTTCAGCTCCCCCTGTCCTCCGAGCATCAGCGAGAATGTTGCCCTGGAGGCTGCTACGATGGAAGCAGGTGGCAGTCTGAACGATGAGGATCTCCTGCCAGATGATGTGGTTCAGTATCTGAATTCCCAGAACCAGGGCATGTATGACCACTTGTTGAACAACGGCCTAGACAGCAACAAAATGCATCACAGCTCAGTGTTAGGAAACAGCAACCCCAGCAGCTTTGACCAAGCCCCTGCACCTAGCAGTCAGCAGGCAGGCTCCGAGGCAAACAAGAGCGACTTGCCCATTCAGTGGAATGAAGTAAGCTCTGGAAGTTCTGACTTATCTCCTTCAAAACTGAAATGCGGTCAGCGCTCAGCAGTGCAGCAGACTCGGGCCTTCGGACTGTATAACAATATGATGGTTCAGCAGCAGAACCTGGAGAGAAGCAATGTGGCCCAGCAGAACGGCTATCAGAACCTGGTGGAAAACAACGGTTCCTATGGTTTACAGCAAAACACGATTCTCGGCAGTGGAGCCGGTAATTCTTTCAGCGTGCAGCCCAATAAGCCTTACAGTGAAAGCATCGGCAGGCAAGCTATGATGTCTGGGGCAGTGGACAATTCCTGTGGCATGGCAGTTCAAGGGCAGAAGCTGAGAAGCAGCAATATGCCAGTGAGTGGGAACCAGCAAAATTTCAGCCATCCCATGGCATCCAGCGATCAAGCCACCAGTATGGCAAATGGGATGCAGAACAGGAATATGATGGAACAGGAATATTTGCAAAACCAACCAGTTGGAGATAGCATCCATTACCAGGGAGTCAGTCAATCCAGTCAAATGATGCTAGGGCAGGTTAGTCCTACCTCACAAAGCAGCCTCTATCAAGGGCCACAGAGTTGTCCGCCCATGTCTCATACCATTGGTAGCCAGCCTTCAGGTTTGTCGGTGGCCAAAAGTTACCAGCCGTGCTCTAATTACAGCGGCAACAGACGGCAAAACATGTTGAGAAACAACGTGGCACAACAGCAAGGACACATAAGCGATGGCAACCAGACGTACAGGGTAAACACCATTAAGATGGAGATGCAAGGTCAATCACAGCAGTTCTGCTCTAACGTGCAGAATTACTCTGGTCAGTTATATGACCAAACCATGGGCTTTAGCCACCAAGCTATGAAAACAGGTTCTTTCTTTGGTTCGGAAGCTAACTGCCTGCTGCAGGGGACTGCGACTGCAAACTCAGCCGAGCTTCTCTCCCCGGGGGCTAACCAAGTGTCAAGCACAGTTGACAGCATTGACAGCAACAGCCTAGAGGGTGTGCAGATTGATTTTGATGCTATCGTAGATGATGGGGACCACGTCAGCTTAATTTCGGGAGCCCTGAGCCCGAGTATCATTCAAAATCTCTCCCGCAATTCCTCACGCCTCACCACTCCCCGAGCGTCTCTTACATTCCCAGCTATGCCCATAAGCACAACCAACATGGCTATTGGGGACATGAGCTCTTTGTTGACCTCGCTTGCAGAAGAAAGCAAGTTTCTTGCTGTTATGCAATAGACATGAAAAAAAAAAACCCTTAGGAGATACCAGATGAAAAAAAAGACTCATATTTTTTAGTTGTGTATGTATTTTAGCAATCTCATCTCACCTAAATGGGATGTGTTTCCAGTATATTCCTTTTATGGAATAAGGACTCTGAAAACCCTAAAGTGTTCTAGGGAGAAACTGTCTTCCATTTCAGTTTTGAATCAGTATTGCTACACCCATTCCCTCCCTCTCTTTCTTTTCTCTCTCTCTCCCCCTTTTTGAATGTCTGTAAGCTTCCTTTTTTCTTTTTTTTTTTAAATTGTAAACCAATGTAAACGTGTGAAGTGCATGTTTTTGTTTTGTTTTTTTTTAAAGAAAGGTCTGATGAAATGACTTTACAATTTTCTGTAACTCAAAAGAAACTAGACCTTGTAAAACTGTTGCAATTTTTACCCCTAAACATATAGGCACAAAATAACCAGGCACACTGTAAAGTGAGCATACAGTGATGAAATCCTCTCTGGATGCATTGGATACATCACACTGAGGTGGACAACTAATTTAGAAATGCACTGCCATGGTACCCCTAGGCTGTAGTTTTAAGAGTTGTGCAGCACAAGAAATTAGGATGTTCAAGCTAATAAGGAATGTAAAACCATCAGCCCTTTGATCCCTAGCAAATGTTTAAGGTTTTTGTAAACACCCACCGAGATAGATGTCACTGCCTTGGATAATGATGCTGAGATTGTGTCGTGTTTAATCCATTTCAGAGGAAGGAGGGGACCAGAAAGCTATTCTTAGTCCGAATCATAATTTGCAGTATCTGGTATTCTGTTTTTCAGCCTCCTTTTTTAAATGACTGGATAGTAAAATTATGTGCATGTTTGGTGATTTGGGTAGTCTGTAGTCCCTTCACTGCATACTACATCTGTGGAGAGACGATCAGGGTCTTATGGAGTATTTCAGACAATGAAATAACAAAATTGTAATATTCCATACTGGGGATTTTTTCCTTTTTTAAAATGCAAATAGTTGAGATGTAATTTGCTGAGCCACTGGTTCTTATTTGCAGTGACAATTCCTTCGCCGGGAGAACTGTCTTGTACCTCCCTTTTAGCACATACACCTTTGTGGGTGGACGGTATGTTTTAAAATAAGTAAATGCCCATTGACACAACACACAGTTACGGCTTCAAAAGCATCATAGTCATGGCATGTAAAACAAGCAGAAAACCAATGGCCCAGTTTTCAGACTAGCCAAATAAATGAAAGTGATTGCAAGCAATCTGATAATCTTAACTGTTTTTCCACTCATATCCAGAATTTACAAAAGTAAGTAACTTAAACTGCCATTAAAAATAGCAAAGAAACAAATGGAACAACAAGTATGTCTGGTATCTAATCAAAACTCAGAAAGACAACCCAACCTCTCTCTCTTGGTGACACCAACGTGGATTTCATTTCACAGCAAACCAGTGGGTCAATTCCCAGGCTCAGTTACACCAGCGAAAAGTGGAACTAACACACGGTGGTTGTGAAGCTACTGACTGGTAGAGGTGAATGGCGTTTGCTCCGTAAGCACTAGCTCTTCTAGCTTGCTTTTTGCTGTGCTGGGCTCCATGTCTGCAGCCCTGAGCACACAGTGCTCCTGGGTGGATGGGCTGGAATGGACAGTTACAAGACCAAGGATTAAGTTCACCCATCCTCCCATCCTAGGAGCTGCATGCAAGTCCAGCCCTTGCAGACTTCTCAGTTAAATCCCGATAGCAAAATGCTGCTACAAGATGTAAATGACGCAGGCATTTTTCAGTCATGGATTTGATGTCTGTAAGGAGCTGGTGTTAGACGTACAATGAGAAGCAGGAGTGTGGTCAATTTTAAAATGCGGATGAACTTTAGCCCAGTCAAAATTAGGGATAGCACCAGCAGGTGATTTCTATAGGCTGGAAGGCCATAGCCTCTTTTTTTTTTTTTTCTTTTTTACTGTAAAAAAAGGTGAAATACTGGCTGATTCAGGGCATGGCATCTGAGGAACGTGTAGGAATAAAGCCTCAGTGAAGCTGTTGGATAACATTCATCTATTAACAGCTCTTAGAGGAAGAAGCTGTAAATCAGTAGGAAAACATCATAGGAATCCAGTGCTGGGGCCATATTTGGGCTTCTCACAGCACGTACCAGGTGATCTGCACTGTGAGCGGGAATGTCAGAAACCAAGACAAATGTAAACATCCTACAGCTTTTATCATCATCCACCTGTCGTCCTCTGTATCTTAAGCAAGCATTTCTCCCTTTCACTGTCTCATGCGTGCATATTCCCTGGTCTTGCCTTTTGCCTTTTGCCAGTTCCCCTCCCAGCCTCCCTGCCCAGGACCAACTATCAGCCCTCCCGTTGTGCTCCCTGGGCTGCACAGGGGATCGGGCGCAGCTCACCATGGCAGATGGTTGGTTTGCTGTTGCAACTTGGCAAAGCTGCTCCCTGTTGCGCTCCCTCACCCAGAGGCAGCCCTGTAGAGATGCGCTGCCTCTGGGCAGCCCTCGCCCCTGCCCTGCTGCCGGGGTGAGGAGGGATGCCTCCGGCCACGCAGGTCCCTGGGGTAGAAGGGACGCTTTGGTGTCCGCACTGTACATTGCAGCGCTATGATGCAGCTGGTGCCCCCGCTGAGGAACAGCAGCATGTGCATGAGGAAAGGCTGTGCTGGACACATTTCAGATGGTTCTTGGTAACCAATGGCTGGCTGTTTATGAAGCCATCAATTACATGTTTATAAACAATTTCAACAGGGAGACTTATGACCAGCTTGGGAGTAGGTGGCTTGGGAGAGAAGCCTTTTATTGTTACAGAGCCAATACGTTTAAAAAAAAAAAAAAAAAAAAAACAAACCACCAACAAAAACTTATTTTAAACTCAGTTTTCCAGTTCATAATTGTATTTGCTGGTCGAATTGAAGCTGGGAAGCTATTAACAGATGTGAGCCATCAGAGCTTAGAAGGAGCCATCCATATTGCTCAAGGCTAAAAGGGACTGTTTGAGTAGCTAATTTGCCTTCCTGGATTTGACAAACCTTTGTCACTCACTTACCCCTGTCTTGGGCCAACAATGTGTCTTGGCCGAAACCACACGCTCCAGAAAGGCATTCTGTTTTGATTTGGCAAAGTCAAAGAACCAGAGACTCCACCATGTCCCCGGGGAGTTTGTGCAAATGGTGTATCATTTTCACCCTTAAGCGAATGTGCCACTTAAGCTCACGTGTCACTTTTCAGCTTTTAGTATCATCTCATGTTTTTCTGGTTTAGGCTAAAGAGCTTGTTTTGGTACCTGTGAGGGTAGCAATACATCGTAGCTCAGCTATCTTGGGGTTTGGGTTTGTTTTGAAAAGGTAGTCTGGACACACTCAGCATGGCACAGTTAGGCTGGACACCAGCTTTCACTTGCCAACCTCCTTCTCAATGTGTGGCCGTCTGGGGAAAGCCCCACCATCATTGCTCACGGGCTTACTGGTACCCCTCTACTCCTGCTCTTCCAGTTACAGAGCCAAAGCTTGCTTTTGTGTATGTGTATCTGGCACATCCGTTGGCATTGCCTTAGCAGTTGGAAACCCACTGCTCACCCTAGAGTACTAGAAAGTGAAAAATATATTGTGAATTTCCTAAATCACCTTTTCTTCTAATGGCTCTGTTGGGGGTCTTCCAGGTGCATTACTGTTGTCCTTGGGCACGCCCACCTCGCTCAGCCTGCGTGTTTCTCCAGCCAATTTTACTTCCCACGAAGTCAGAGTCACCAGGGAGAGTTCATCTGTCGGGTACACCTGGGTGGAGGAGAGGTGTTTTTGCAGAGAGGTCAGTTGGCTTCCAGAGGGGGTTTGCTGGTGGGTACGATGGCCCCGTACATCCGCATGGCAGATGATGTTGTTACCTCCTTGGAGAATGGCCCCAGATGGTACATGCAGTGAGGTGCTGGCTCACTCCCTCGCTTCCAGTCGCTGCTCCCCCCCCAGCCCCTGATGAAGTGGCCGGTCGCTCCCCCATTCCTGTTGGGCAGTGGCCCGTCCTTCTGAACAGCAGTGTTTATAGTCTCGCAATGTATGTGCCTTATTTTGTGTTGATCCTGTAAAAGAGAGGGACCAAGATGTGTTGCCAAATCTTCCCGAAGAGGCTGTACTCGCCATTCAGCTAATAGCACATACCACTGTTAATAGTGTCCGAAACGTCTTGTAAACCTCTGGTATTCACGTGTTATTGTCCTTGGATTGGTGGAATGTCTCCTATGGAACAGTTACTGTTGTCAGTCATGCAGATGTGTAAGATAAAAATGTGTTCTTTTTTTTCTCACCTTTTTTTAGTTTTTTTTTTTAATAAAGCTTGTAATCCTTTTTTAAAAAAAAAAAAAAGAAAATGTGTAAATACATTTACGTATGGTAGGAGTAGTGTTCGGCTGTAACAGGCCTTAGTGGTCTTCATTTGATAAACCTGCAGTTATGATCTGATGTTTCTCGAGCCTTAGGTTGATCTGAAGGGTCTGTAGCACTGTGTACATATAAACTGTACTTCTGCTTTCAGAACCACTTAGCTCTTTTGTAACAAAGAAAAAAAAATGTTTCTTACAATGTCAATAAAAACACAAAAGCCTTTGTACTTAAGTTCTTAGCTTTCGGCTTTTAAAATATCTCCTTGGGGGAGGGAGTAGGTTTTTCATTCGGCTGGAGCGCCTGGTTGCAATCAGCGCGTGTATCGCGTCCACTCGTGGTTGCTCGCTTTTCTGTCTCTGCCTCCCAGCCTATTGCTTCATTTCATTCACAGCTTAAAAAACTGTCAGGGAAGCAACACAGGGCGTTTACCTTCCCTTTAAAGAAGAATGGCTGGAGGGTGCCGGGTGGAGAAGTAAATGAAACTGCAGTGTCACACAGATAAAACGTTTGAAGGGAGAGGAATAACTGAGCTGGTTAACTGCTGCAAGGACAGTCATCTCGGAGGACAAAGCCAAGCTGCGCTAGACTCCGAGCTGTTATATGGGGGCTGCGTTTTCATACCTCGCTCACTGAGGGTCTCTTGCAAAGGGTTGGCCACCCACAAGGAAGCACGGGAAGGGTGAAGAGAAGCTCCTCTGGCTGGCTTAGTCTGTGGGTGTCCACTCTGGTGGGTTATTGCATGGTCTGCAGAAGAACTAGGTGCAGTCTTCAAAGCTGGGATTTTGGAGATAGTGTCGCTGATGAGTGTCACAGTCATGTGGGTGATGGCAAGTTAGTTGGGGCAAACAGTATAGCAGTTGCAGCACTGCTTACTTTTAAGGTGAGTGAGCCATTCCCATGTCAAGAGCTTTTGTTTTAATTGCTCGTACCTCATCAAGACCCAGACCGCTTGTTTGAGCTGTCAGTGCTCAGCATCTGTTTTATTCCTTCCTTGGCCAAAATGGTTGAGCCATTTCTGAGGCCAAGGCAAGTAACCTTACATTGTTTTTTGCTTCTGCTAACTTCTCTTTGGGTTTTTTTATGGTCACCCTTCAACCCTTATTAAGCTTTTGTCATTTAGCACAGAGCTTAAGGTTTGGGGTGGATGGAGGGTAAAAGGGAGAGGTGTAGCTTGCCCAGCTGAGAAGCCTGTGAGGCAGGAGGAGAGGACTGGTAGGGGTGAAGGAGACCCTGCAGAGGGCAGGGTGCTTGATGGTGGCCCTGCTGCCTTACCTTGTGCTGCAAGCCAAACTCCTCCCAGAGCCTGGTGATGCGCCACATCAGCTCACTGCGGGGATGGCAGTGGCTTTTGCCTGGCTTCATCCAGCAACGGGAGGTCAGAGGTGGGGATGGAACAAACCTTGGACAAGGACACAACGGAGCAGTGGGGAAATGAGCAGGCCTATGGTATTGGGGGGTGTTGGTAGCAAGATCCATGCTGACCACAGAGCACATCTGTCGGGATCAGACTTGAAAGAAGCGTTTCTGAGCCCTACCAGCAGCCCCTTGCTGCTAGAGGGAGACAAGAACCTCCTACCTCTTAAGCTCTAACGCAGTGAAGACATGGGCACATGCATGCACAGGTGCAGAGCATCATGCTAAACAAGCGTCAGTAGCTTTGCACACCCGCTCCAATGGGAGCCCACACACTTGGATTGCTCCTTGCACCGTGGTATCACACCACTACCTTTAACCACCCTCATGCATGCTCATTTTTCAGTTGTAGCGCCTCCACCAGCTGGATCTACATCAGGCTGATTGCCAAGAGGGCAGGAGATGCCGTGGGAACCCCTGCCTGCTCATACCACACCTGTTTGCTGTGTCCAGGGTGCAGACGAAGACGCTGCCAGGTGGTGCAAGGTCAGGCACAGCGTTTGCAGAGGTGAGCACTGCTACGAGAAGGGCTGGGGGCTGCAGCACATTTTCTCTGGTCCCAGCCTGACTTGGGATTGGGCTGACGAAGAGCTGCGTGTGCAAAGCTGCAGCTGCGGGCAGGAGGACCTGTGTTTCCATGTGATAAAATAATGCCAAGTCCTCAGGAAAACAAGAAATGGCAGGGCAGTCATGGTTTGTATTGTACAAAATTAGGGGATGCTGTTGACCTTTAGTCTGTGCTTCAGTGCCAAGGCTGTAAATTAATTAACTAAATCAATTAAATTGGTTTCTTCCTTCAGAAGAGCACATACCCAAGACAATGGCAGTTTGCAAAGCAGGAGATACACAGCACTGATCAGCGAGGCAGGAAAAATGCCACCCCCTGAGCCCCCGCACTGCCCTGAACAGGCGATGTGCCGTTAATACACCCAAACACCAAATGGAAGGGCAACACAAAAATCACCAGTAATGCTGAGGCCAGACCTGCCGGGGTCGGGGATAAAGCAGGGGAGCTGCAGGGGAAAAGCCAGCGGTGTGGGCCCAAGGTGCTGGTAGCGTTACCAGCCTGGCTGGGTGTAAGCGATGGCACTGTAGGACAGCCCAATGTCATTTTCTTCCTTTCCCAATTTTTGTGGGCTCGACTGTGCAATCTTCATACTGTTTTTCAAAGGGGGGTGGGTAATGGGAAGGTGACAGCTTGATCTCCACAGGCTGAAACACAAGCTATTTGTGTTAGGAACAGGGCTTTGTTACATGATTAGTGCAATGGGAGCCCCTAGGCACCACTTCCCAGTACAAACAACTAATATTAATAACTCATGCTAAAATTGCCTGCTATTTAATAACCTGGGCCTCTTTCCACCCTGAGAAGCACAAAACCACTGAGTGTTTCCACCCTTCATGTTCCCACTGTCTCTTCCTGTTTTCCCTTGCTGGCTTCACACTGGCCCAGTGCATTTCCCAGGCAAAAAGGAGTTGGGTTTGGGCAAGGAAGAAGAAAGAACTGATGTTGGTGTTTAATGGGAATCCCTGCACCCGGTGTCTGCCTTCAGGCGTACCTCCCTGCCTGCCCCCTTAGCAGGGTACAGCCCCTGCCTCTGATGCAAGGCTGCGTGTAGGTGCCACGTCTTGCAGCCTTGGTCCCTGTTTCAGCCGTGTCCTGAAGGCGGAGCGACCTATTTCATGCCTCGCTGAGGAAGCAGCCTCCCGCCCTCCAAGCTGCCCCGGCTGGCTGAGGCGTGATAGACCAACACTGTTACTCATGGGTGGGAGGCCCGTGTGAGTCACGCTTCCCTTCACAGCCACACGTGGGGCGGCTGCGGCAGGAGAGCGGGGGGCGAGCGGGCTAGACTGCATCTCCCCGCCTGGCTCTGCACGGCCAAGCACGGCGGCGGCACAGTTGGGCCCAGGCGGGAGCAAGAAGCAGTGGGTAGATCAGATGGTGATGAACCATAAACAGGATCGTTTCCCAGGGACTGGCTGAGCAGCCTTTGCCAGCAGCGCTAGGATGGCTGTCAGGTCTCTAAGCCACCCTGCTCTACAAAAAAACATTACTAATGTTCCCACGACCAGAGCAAGACAGAAGAGACAAATAACTTGGACAGCAACATGAAACAGTGGCAAAAATCTGGAAGACAGAGGAGGAGAGAGGAAAAAAACAGGAGGGTGGAAAGCTCTGTAATGACTGCAAAGAGTCCCAGATGGATACAAACTGAGAAAAGGCCAGAGACAGAAATAGTAGCACTAATTAGCTGAGCTGAACGACCCCACTCCTGCTGTACCTGAGCGTCCTCCACTATCCTTGGAGCCCTGGCGCTGCCAGCCCCACACTAGCAAGGGGGAGCGGGAGCAGGGAGCTGCTCAGCCCTGGATGCACAGAAGTATTTAAGTTCCTGTAGCAACCCTTAGTGAAAACCCCAAAGCAGAGGCACCTATAGGGCTGGGCAGAGAAAGGGTTGTGCCTGCAGGCAGCATCCTCTGAGGGAGGACCGTGGGAAATGTGTGCATCCCCCTTCCTGAGCATTGGTCCCACTGCACCTTTGCTGCTGGAAGACTTCCCATGTCCATGACATGAGTGGCTAGCCCTCCCAGGCCATAAGAGAAATTCAGTTTGCCTATCTTGCCTTGGGGCAGTTTTGCTTTGAAGACCTACAGCACATCCCACGGTGCCAAAGGGTCATGGCAATATTTTCACTGGCTAAATACTTTATCCGCCTAAAAGGCTATTGCTGGGAAAGGGCAGATATGTCTCATTCCTGGCATTGCTGACCACTTCAGCCCCCGGCCAATCTGGTCTCCATTGATTTCAGTAAACTCCTTCAAGTTTGGCTGTTGGAATCCACAGCTGTGGCATCGCTGGAATATGACTTTTGGGCTGGAGCTTCAAAGAAAAAACTAAAATGGGCAGAGGCCTGCCCATCCCCAGTAGTCCTGCTGCAGAAGCTGAACTTGAGCTCTCACCAGAGGGTTACAGAGGTAAAAGAGGGCTAAAAAACCAACTCATACCTTGTGTGAAAGCAGTGATCAGGCACTGAACCCTCAGAGTTGTGGAGCTCGGCAGCTCCCTAAGAGACATGGCTGCACATCAGGCTCTTGCTTGCTGGAGGTGGAAGCGTCCTCACCTACACTTTGTCCCTCCCATTCATCACTACCCAGCGGCACAGTATCGGCTGGAGGAGATCCCAGTGCCCACAGTGAGGCTGGGGCCTGGGGCAGCAGAGGATGGAGGTCTGCATGGCCACAGCATGTGGCAGGCTGTGCCGCAGCGCGTGTGGGGATGGGGGCCGGTTTCCTCCCACCAACAGTAAATGTCAAGCTCTCCTTTGCAGCCATGCAGGGAGAAGCAGTGTGGCTGGTCCCCTAGAGCTGCTCTTTCCTCTTCACATCACCCCTGGAGCAGGCAAGTTCCTGCTGCTGACCAAGTGCTCGCCTTCGGGCACTGTTAGTGGGGACATGCCATGCCACGCTTGTTTATTGCTAAACTCAAGGAATTCATGTCACTTTGAAGTCTGCAGTGTGGTGTCCCAGCGCCTGCCCACCATGTGGCCTCACTGCAGGCTGGCACAGAGTGAGTGAGCGCGGTGGCACAGCTCCTACACCTGCTCTGTGTCCCATCCTTTCCTCGCCTTGGATGCCTCTCCCTGCCCTTTCCTCCTCTCTCAAGGCTGGGCTGTAACATGGGAGAAAAACCAAAAATATTGCATGCTATTTTTTTCCTCTCCTTAGCTAGTCCCTTGGAGATTGCTGCTGTTTTCTCCCAATTACAGAAAATGCTTGAAGCTGTACAAAGGCTAGCCACACAATTAGGGAGGCAGCAATGCCTTTCTTAGCTCTGTGGAGTGCAGTCTTGAACCGCTATAGCACTTCTTACTTACCTTCGTGTCCTGAAGCAGCTTGGGTTTCAGTCAGCGCTTCACCTGAGCTCTGCTTGGCCTGGGCAGCCGGAAAGTGTGTGGCTCCAGTTTAGCTGGAGGGTCAGCAGAGACAGAGAGGGCTGGAGCATCAGCCAGCAAAATGCATTCAGGAATCCTCTGCCCAGCAAGACCTTTGCTGGTGCTGAAGCCAGGGCCTCTTCTGAGATGTGAGTTGTCCACTTGGCCTGGGATCTGTGATCGCAGTCTTTGCATCTTGTGTTTGAAACATGGCTGGCATCCGGGGTCGCCTGCTGCAGGCTCAGCTCTGACTTTAGCAGCTCCCATAGTTTCAGCAGCTCGTGTGCAACCCCTCTCTGCCAAGCTTCACTTAGAAGCACTGGTGCAAAGGGCCCTGTTTTGCAGAAAGCCCAGGAGATTACAAAATCCCCTTGGACTATTCATTGTGGACGACCTGCTGGTCACAAACAAAATCTACAGTCCTGAAGCAAGTAGTAAAGTCTTTGATTTATCCAGTTAATTATTAGCACTGCTGAACTTGATCCTCCCCTCTTTGTGCGTGTTCTCAAACAAAGTATTTGCCTTCAGGAGGCAGGCTGCAGAGAGACAGGCTCTCTTTTCTCCTGTTCTACACCAGGTGATGAGTTTTACGTCAACATTGTCCTGAAAACTTCAGGGTTTCCATCAGTTTTGGATGCAAATTGCCTCACTTTAAAAGAGACACAAATGGGCACATGAAAATCAGCCCATGTCTGGCTGGTCTTGCACTAAACTTAAAAATGGAGAGCCTCAAAACCCCAAATGCTGTTCCCAGTGTGCCCTAGATAATGGCATTGCTTAGATTTGCTGGTGCCACTGTAGTGGGTTTGCCGAGCATGAGTATTTGGTCAAAGTCATTTTGCTGGTAAATGCTGGTCCACTGCAACGAAAACATCAGATTTAGAGGAAGAAAAACAAAGCGAAAAGGCAGCATTTAGTCATTTTAGAGCCACCACATGCACTCACCAAAACTGGGACCAGCCCAGTTTCAAGTCGGGGGCGTCCTTGAAGGGTGCAGCAGCTGGCCACCAGGGCCAGCTCTTCCTCCTCCGCCAGGGACCATTTCATGATTTTTGCAATACAGGAGGGTTTCAAAAGGCATGTCTGAGGCCCTCGGGAGATGAGCACCACAGCTGTGTCACCACTGCTGGTGCCAGCATAGCTGGACCTCGGCTCCTGGCTTTTAGGTCCTTCCCCAGGTAGTGCAGCTGCAGTAGGGAGCTGACCCATGTCACCCTGCTCTCAGGGCTTGAAAAACCCCGGCTCCAGCTTAGGTCAGGGGAGGAATGAAAGGAAAACCTTCCTGAAAGGCAAACGCATGGCAAAAGTGAAACGATGAGCCAGTTGCCTCCCAGGAAAATCCCCCGGCTGCTGTGTGGGTGGTATGACAGCACAGCCCCGTCCCCATGACTTCCAGAGAGCCAAGGTCTCACCAGGAGACGGGGCACAGTAGCAATGCTGGCTGAGGAGCCCACGTCCTGCGCAGCCTGGCCAGCCCAGCTGGCTGCCATCCCCACGAGCTGAAGTCAGCAAAGGTCTGAGGTGCCTGTGCAGGAGGTTTTGTGTAGGCAGCCCTGCTCACAGCCACAGAGTTTGGTGGCAGGAGGGAGGGGGTGCACCTTGTCTCCTTCCTTCCACCCAGGAGCGGGGCCAGGTGCCTGGTTCATGCTGTAGTACTGCTCACCGTCTGCTGCATCTCGCTCAGTTTCACACACTCAGCTCTGTCATGCATTGGCTTTCTGGCTTCCAATTAATCCTCTTCCAATATTTTATGGTCACCTCCAAGGGCTCAACAGTGACCCTGTCTCCCCTAGACATGTGTTTTTCCCCTGGGCCACAGCAAAGCTCACATTGCTCGAAGCAGCTGGGGAAGAGCCATCTTTGAGGCCGAGGTCCTAAGACGATCTCAGCAGTTCAGTGCTGCCACGCTGTGGGAGTCCCGGCTCACTGTGCGGTGCCGTCCTGGCTGCAGAGCCGGGCTGCTGAGCAACTCCCAGCTGGCCTGGGCATCCCGCTCCCACCCCAGCGGCCCTGCTCGGGATCGCTGTCCCTGTGTGAAGTGAGATCCTTAATTAACTGACTAGGGCTGTAATGCTGGGTAGTGATGTGCTTCTCACCCCCTCCCTGGCCTCACTTCTGGTCTGCACCCAAGACATAGACCCATCACCTGGCAAGGCTTCAGCCACATATCCCCGGGGTAAGACCTCTCTAGGCGCCATTGACACCCTCCTGCCTTCCTTTTTAGATAGTCAAACACTGGCCAGGGTAAACACCTCAGGAGCACAGGAGAAGGTGGTGCAGGAGTCTGGCCAGGGGACACGAGCGTCATTTTTCCCTGCCATTGCCCTTTCTCCCTAGGAGCATCCAAACAAGTGAGTGAGGCATTCCCAGCAAACCTCCAGCTGCCTTGCAGTAGCAGGAGCAGCAGTGGCTCTGCCACCAAGATGCATTTTGCAGCCATGAAGCAGCTTCTTGCAGATACTCTAAATACCATTTGAGGATGGCCAGTAAGGAAAAACACGGTTTTGCCCTGGAAGGGCCAGGAGTGGTGGTTAGGCTGCGTGCAACTACCTGAGCTGGCTGCTGGCCAGCAGAGCAGGTAATTAATATCATCTGCTTTATTTAAAGTAGCAGGAAGGAGCAGTCTGTTTTCCACCAGCTCCCAAAGCATGCTGGTGGTGACATTGCCACTGGGACGGAGGGCTCACGACCGGAGGACCAGCACCACTCACAGCAATGCCCGCAGCACGGCTTGCAGCCTCTTGCTGAACCGTGCTGCACTGCCCTCGAAGGCAAACCATGAGCCACGGCCAGCTCAGTTTGGGAAAGCTGATGGGCCGGCAGCCCAAAGCATTGTGGAGTTTTCCATGGTCAGTTATTGTGCTGGCATGGCCGGGAGCTGCTATTATTAGATGGCATATGAATCACCCGCACAACAGGAGTGAGCAGCCTCAGCCTGAGATGGGCTGGACACTTATTGGAAAAGCCCCATTTACAGCCCAGCCAACAGCTGAAAGTGAGCAGGGCTTAAAGAAATTGTCTGCCCAATGCCCACTTCAGCACTGGCTGCCGCCTCTTCCTGCTGAGCGGGAAAAACCAGTGCTGGGGGTCTTACCCAGCCCTGATGGTGTGACGGGGGAAGGAAGAGGCAGGAAAACTACAGCCCTGTTCATGAACTGCCAGCCCCGTGCAAAACACTGCAAGACAAGAAACTAAGGAAGATGCAAGATTACTTGACGGTCTGGCAGGTGTGGCTGACAAAATGTGTTTGAATAAAATGCAAAGGAAAACACTGGGTTTAGTGGAGTTGAAGCCTAAGGGCCTGTGTGCCAGCAGGGAGAGGGGGACCACATGGCTCAAAGCAAGCCTGCCAGGGGCAGGGGAAGCATTTTGGGCTGTGTGGATGAGGAACATGAGAAGCAATGTCTGCATCTTCCTCCAGCTCTGCTCATACAGGCAAAGGCTGTGCCCGTGCCACAGCTGGGTCCTCTGCAAAGCAATGCCAACATGCAACACAAGCAGATGTTGAGCAGCGTAACAGGGCTCGGGCTTCCCTGCAGCTCTAGGGCCAAAACTGGCAGATTACCAGGAGCTCGCTGGGTGCAGAGCAAAAGAAAGAAGGGAGGGAGCTGGAAACACATTTGCTTTTCTGGATGGGAAAAGACTGACGCCCTTTGATTCCTGTTTTGACTCATTTAAGCCTGGAACTACAAAAATACAGCCCAGTAAGTAACAAAACTTGCAGGAATATGCAGCTGCTAAAGTTTTCCCTCTCTACTAATTTCACCCCTGTTGTTCCTCATTTACCCTCTCCTCTTGTACAGTCATGAATCAAATGCATCAACAATAAAGTTCAATCATCAGAGCTGTGCTATGATCTTTGCTTTACCCTGCGCTTTTCCTACTGAAATTAAAATAACCCACTATGTCATCTTTTCATGGGACATGAAATACGATTTTATATGCATTGCAGAGTCACACCAAGGCACATTGTGAAGAGCGGCAAAGTACACACAATTTCTTATAGCCTAACAAAGGAGCCTTTCTTTAATAATGAACTATTACAGCACAGTACAAAGATTTGCTTTGTTCAGTGACTAGAAATTGTTTGCAGATTTTTCTAGCCACCGGGAGTTGACAGTTCACTTAGGAAATCAATTCTTAAAGTGAGAGTGCCTACATGCCTGCTTGGCTCTCAAAGTGCTGCAAGCCCAGAGCTGCACGGGGTCCAGGCCATCTCTCTTTTTCAGTGGACTGAATAGTGAAACATTTCTGGATATATCTCTCAGTGGAGGAAGTAGCTCCACAATTTCAGCTGTTGCCTCTCAGGAAAGCGGCAAGCATCTCAGCCAAACGCTGAATGCAGGGGACAAGAGGATGCACCTTGGAGTAAATTCACACAAGCTGGTCACCTTGGCATGAGGCAGCCATACCGCTCAGGTGCCACAGAAGGCTGAGCTACATGGGGTTGACTCTCAGGTCTCTGCAGCAAAGAAATGCATATTCTGGTATAGATGATATAAAGAAAGGTGTACAGTGACTGCAGCCAAGGGAGGCCTTTCAACCCGAGCAGAGCTAGGCAGTGTGGGGAGAGAGCTGTGGTTTTTCTCCCCTCCTAATCCCTTCCTTTGTTTCTATTAATAGACATCGGTACCAATCCAGCCATGGGGCACAGGCACACAGAGACTCTAGGGATCCCACCACATGTGCTTGCACCTCTGGTGAGAGAGGCGATTATCTCGGACAGCTTGTTTTGATCATGCAGGGCAGGGCAGGTTGTGGCGCTTGGCTCAAACACACAAATCCCACAGCCAAGGTGTTAATGAATGAGGAGCAAAGCCATTATTTTCTGGAGAAGGACTGTGACAGGAGGGAAGGATCAAGAACCAGCATTTACCCAGAGCTGTACCTTGATACCTGTGACCAATACCCGTGACCAGCAGCCACCCCACCCTGGGGGTAATGCAATTACCAGGCTGTTTTCTCGTCATCTGCCTTTAACCATTTTGTTCATCCTGGCGACCTTCTTGTAGCAGAGGAAGGAGCAGGAGCGTGCTTGGCCCTTTAACTCCAAGTGAGGGCACTTAATGAACATACCTCTCCTTACCTCCCAGCTGGCTTTCCCAGAAATATCCAAGCACACAGCAAGGCTCTGCCTTGATACCAAATCCTTTGGCAGGCTTAAAGCCACCAGAGCCCCAGTTCTGCCTAGCAGCTGGAGAAAAGGGATCTCTGGAAAGTCCCAGCACAGAATTGTCTATCAGCAGGCTGAGGAACCCAAGTCCTGAGTTCAGGAGAGGTCCTTAATTCCCACATCAGCTTCTAAGGCCTTCCACTCCTTAGGTCTTTCCAAAGTACATCGTGTGTATGTGCAAACACATACATATACAGGCACAGATTTTTTTTTGTTTGTCTGTTTTTAAGCAAATTAACTCACCTTTATGTTTTTTTCTGGGAGGGTAATTTAAGGCCCTACGGCACCAGCCCCTCTCTGTCAGTCAGCGACCTACAGCAGGTGGTTGCACATTTGGCACTTGGCCCATCCATTAGCTTCAGGTTAGCACTGAGCAGAACCAGTTGCAGTAGAACTAAAGAGCATCATTTCTCCTCTGCACCCTGCTTCTTACCGCCACGCTCTGCTGTAATTTCTGCATGTGCCACCTCTGACGAATGTAAAGATAGTGTCAGGAAACAGGCATGTCGCATACTGGGACACAGTGGCAAGAAACTTGCCAAATGCATTGCCCGATGACATCACTTGAGCCTTTGTTTGTCTCTCAATGGTGAGAAAGGAAAAGAAAAACTTTGGGGGGAGGAATTTGACTCGGAGCAGCTCCCTCTAACCATTTATTTACCTTGTGTGCATGCTTCATGCTCTTACTCATGGATTATAGTCATGGGTGCACATAAGGTCTTGAGAGTCCTTAGAAGTAATCCCTCGACAGAGGAGCTGGCTCATGGCACGCTCAAAGCATTTCTGCTTTGTTACTTTTCTCATCAGATAACAACAAAAAGTAACCATCATTGGTGCTTCTGGCAACTGCTGCACTTCCTTTCCCCACGCGTCCCTGATGCACGCGTATCGTGGGAAATGCTCCTCTGTTTCAACACACAGCTCAGTGCTAGGCCAGGAGGCCGGACAGAGGACATGGGCAGAGCTGAGCTGTCAGGAGCTACAGCACAGGGCACAGACAGCCAACGTCCCACTGGAAGATGCCCAAGCGTCCGTGGCACTTGGAAGAGCTCTAGAGTCACAGCTCTGCCATCAATGATGAACGGTCCTTTGCACCAGGCCTCCCAGGGATTGTGAGCACTCAGCAGCACACTGATGCTCCACAGGGATGTGAAGGTGGACCCACTGTACTGAAATCTGGAACTGAGAGGTGGGAAGGAAAGAGAGGCCAGGAGTGGAGAAGTAGCTGGTCTTGCAGTGAGATGCAGTGGTGTCAGAAAGGCAGTAACTCTAGCCTGCAAACAGAAAAGCAGAGGTACCTGCTCTGACTCAAAACAAACATAGTCTTGGCGCTAGGGTGACATCCAACAGTGACTTTTACAGGCATTTTTTCTTAGGCCATTTCCTCTCCAGCATTGCACTCCTTGCCTCCTGTCCCACAGTGAAATAAGCTCCAGCTGAGCTAATTTATCCCACTCCGCTGTGGTTACTCAGCATTTGCTGGCAATGCCCTCACCACAGCTTGGTCCTTTGGTCCCAGATCAAATCATTGGCTTTGGACACCAGATACAGCATGGGCTTCATCTAACTTTACAGATCTACACTTTTAGCCTCTTCGTTGCAGCTCCTTTTACAAGCAAAGAAGAGAAATGGACAAGATTCGCCTGACCTGTTTCAGACACTGACCTGGGGAGGGGATGACTCATAGCTGTGCCTATATTTCCCCATGTTCTCCTCCATAAAGGGAGCCTAGCGTGACTAGCTCAGATGGAGACATCTATGTTTAGTCAGATGAATCCCACCCAAAGTGACTGCAGCTGCTGGAGGAACATGAGCTTTCTCATAATCGTTTCCCTTCCCCATAGTTTTGGGGCAGAGAGAATTACTTGAGCTGATGAGTCCTTAAAGGTTTCCTTGAAAATTGCGCAAAATCCACTTGGAAGGATGTGTGTCTGTGTGCATCAGATCTAAATGCGGTTCAGCGGGCTGTGGAGGTCCCAGGCAGTAGGGCACTGAGAGGGCAACACAATACTGGTATTATCATGCTCTCTCATAGCAGGCAGCCTGAAAATTGAAAAAGCAAAGACAGTAACAGAAGGAGCATCCAAGACATCTCCTGGGTTCAGACAGCTACTAAGTTGGCCACATCCCAAGAGAAACAACTTCCGCTCTGTCCCCTGGCTCCTACCCTTACCTCCGCCTTCCTCCTTTCCCTCTTCTTTCTTCAGTCATTTCCCTCCTGAATAGAAACTTCTGGGAGGCTTATTTCCTTGCACCTGTTTCAGCTGTGATGTAACTGCAGTAATAACTCAACCACTGTTGGATGGAAGGTTACAGTTATTTCTTGGGTTTTTTTTATTGTGTTATGGTTATATTTAGAGATGGGCCCAGATCAGAGCTGTTCAAGAGGAGCACTCCCACGGTTTGGGAAGGTCTGTAGCGGGAGTCAGATCCCTTCATCTCAGCTGGCCTTCCTTTAGCTAAAGTGTGGATCCAAATCCCAAGGTCCAAAGCTGGAAAAGTTCAAATATAAGTAGTAGTGCAAACTCTGTAGGTGAAGCCAGTCTGTAGTTGTGGTGGGACGAAGCAATGTACAAAGACTTAAATTCTGCCATAGCATGAAATATCTTTGTGCACTTCTTGATGGGAAAGAAAGTCATTAAGGAAGGTTGGAAAAGCCAGCTGCTGCCTTGCCTTCCAGAAGTAGTAAATGAGACAACACGGGGATCAAAGTTAATGGCAATAATGTAGGACTCTGTCCCAGGAATATTGCCTATATGGCCTCAATCCCCCTCTGTGTATTTTAAGATCTCATGTTTTTTAGTCACTGAGAAAAACATGGTTTTGGACCTGTTGTTTGACGTGATTAGCTGCTTTCCTCAAAGTGATGTTTTGACCTCCCAGCTCTCAGGGTTGAAGATTAGCCTGTTATGACCAACAGATAGGAGCTCCTGTGCTACATGGGCTGGTCAGCTTTGCTGATATTGAGGCTGAAGGCTTCATCTAGACCAAGGCAGCACAGTCCTCCACAAGCAAAGCTGCTCTGTGCCACAGGTAAAGACTAGAAGAGACCAAACCAGGGAACTGGCTCCTGCAATGTACCCGAGTGATTTTGGCAGATGATTCAGAGGCCACGCTGCATGGCAATGCAAGCCTCCACCTAGCCCAGCAAGTTGTCAGGGAGCTGGCAATCACAGGCAGGACCACAGGGAGGTCTCAAGGGGAGGGGGATGTACTGCACCAGCTCCCACCTTCTAAAGCATTTTCCCCATCAATTTCCAATGCTTCAGAAGAAGGTAAAGAAAAGCCAGCAATACCCACAGCATGCTGCCTGTTTTGTACTGGATAATAAAAATCTGTCCTGTTGTGGCCCAAAACCTTAAAGCTGAAGGTTGGGTGCTGTCACTGTCTCAGTGCAGAGCTGCAGCAATGAGCAAATTGAGGGCAATGCAGACTATTCATTTTTTTTTCCACTACCATGACAGAATGAAAATTCAGAGATGACAATCCCAACCAAACTTTACAAACTCCAGCACACAGCTGGATAAACACATAATGCAATGGGTGAGCAATTGGCTGAAGGGTCAGGCTCAAGGGTCATAGTAAATGGGGTTACATCAAGCTGGCGGCCAGTCACTAGCGGGGTTCTGCAGGAATCCATCTCAGGGCCAGTACTCTTTAATGGCTTCATAAATTACTTGGGTGCAGGACTGGAAGGAATACTAATTCAGTTTGCTCATGACACAAAGTTGGGAGGGGCTGTTGACACTCTTGAGGGCAGAGAGGCCCTGCAGAGGGATCTAGACAAGTTACAGAGCTGGGCAATCACCAATCGTATGAAGTTTAACAAGGGCAAGTGCTGGATTTTGTACCTGGGACGTGGCAACCCTGGATGTACATACAGACTGGGGAACGAGAGGCTGGAGAGCAGCTCTGCAGAGAGGGACCTGGGGGTTCTGGTCAACGGCAAGTGGAACATGAGCCAACAGTGTGCCCTGGCAGCCAAGAGGGCCAACTGTGTCCTGGGGTGCATCAAGTGCTGTATTGCAGCTGGTTGAGAGAGGGGGATTGTCCCGCTCTACTCTGTGCTGGTGTGGCCTCACCTCCAGTACTGTGTGCAGTTTTGGGCGCCACAGTACATTAAGGATATAAAACTACTAGAGAGTGTCCAGAGGAGGGCCACAAAGTTGCTGAAGGGTTTAGAGGGGAAGCTGTACAAGGAGTGGCTAAAGTCACTTGGTTTGTTCAGCCTGGAGAAGAGGAGGCTGAGGGCAGACCTCATTGTGGTCTGCAGCTTCCTCACAAGGGGAGGAGGAGGGGCAGGCGCTGATCTCTTCTCTCTGGTGACCAATGACAGGACCCGAGGGAATGGCAAGAAGATGTGCCAGGGGAGGTTTAGGTTGGCTATTAGGAAAAGGTTCTTCCCCCAGAGGGTGGTGGAGCACTGGAACAGGCTTCCCATGGAGGCAGCCATGGCGTCAAGCCTGACGATAGTCATGAAGCACTTGGAGAACACCCCCAAACACATGGTGTGAGTTTTGGGGTTGTCCTGTGCAGGGACAGGAGTTGGACTCAATGACCCTTGCTGGTCCCTTCCAACTCAGGACATTCTGTGATTCTATGATTCTATGAACTCATCCTGTAGAGTGTCTCTCCTAAGGTAGACCCAGGCATGGCTGTTAAGGTCACTTCCCTGAGGTGATTTTACCATCTCCTGCCTGGCCAACCTTACCCACCATTAGGAAGTAAGGTCTCATGTCACAGCTGAATTACAATAACTTCAATGTCCCCTCACTACAATGCTGTAATCCACTGTCAAAAAGACATACTAAACCTTGCCTTAGAAAAGCTGACCAGATTGCACGCTTTAACCCTTACATGACAAAAAAGGCTTTTAGTTTCTCAGCCACGTCAGTGGTCCTCCCCAGTGTTTCCGTGTTCTTGCTAAAATGTGGACACCTGGTGAGACCACCACCCAGTGCTGCAGCCCAGGGATGCTGCTACTGATGCTTCTGCCATCCCCGAGTCCCATTATTTTCTTCTAGGTTCCCAGAGACAGCTGAGCCCTCTTAGCTGCATTGGACCAGCAGCAATCATGGAGGTAGTTACCACAACGACCATGTAATCCTGTTTTCCAAGGCAGAGTCTCCTGTCCTGTAGGTACTGCCTGAACTCTTTGTTCCCAGATGTATTACTTTTCATTTAGCTAAATTAAAACACATTTTCTTGGATTGTGACCGTTCAGCCAGGCAATTCCGATCCCTCTGTAACAGTAAACTATCCTCGCCATTATTTACTGGGCTGCAGGTGGACAGACTGAAACACTAGCTCTGCACGGACTGCCCCCATTCAGCTCAATGGACTGTCGATGCTGTACAATAATGACAACAATTTTGGTGTCCAGGGAAAAGACTATTTCATAGCTGAGTCTTTCAGCTGAAATATTCATCTCTTCTGAGATTTCAGAGCACATTTGGGATTGCTGAAGGAGTAGCATCTTTTTCTCCACAGCCTGTCTCATCGCTGCATGATAAAAACCTCTCCCTGCCTCCCCCTCTCCATTTCCTCTGTATATGGAAAATCACAGATAAGAAAGAGAGAGAGAGAAGGAAAACAGATTTACTTCATTAGTTCATGCTCCGAGTCATGCAATGACAGAGCTGCTGAACTGACATCAACCCCTTCCCTGTCTGCCCCGCCACAGCTGCATCTTACCCTGAGCCACATACTGTGGCCAAATGGGGAAACTGAGGCACAGGAAGAATGAAAAGTCAAACTGTTGTCTTCCATGGTAACGCGTATGAACTGCTGCGGTGAGATTTCTTCTGCAGTATAACAGCTCCTGGTACAATATAGGCAGGTAGAGGCCTAGAAGACCTCTACATCCCAATTTTAATGTCCTAAAGCAATTACAGACACATTACTTACATTTATTGGCTATTTGTTTTTTTGCCTGCTCTCTGTATCCACAGACAATCCAATGTGACAACAGGATAAATACTCTTCCCATATAGCTCCAGTAAAGTCAGAAAACATATTCTAGAATCGAGTTTGACTTCATTTGGGGCAAAGCTACCCTGCAAAACTGTTAGTGATAACAACTCCAGCTCAAACATGCAGGCGCACAAGCTTCTTCACCCTCCCTGTGCTGCGTGGCCTGAATGCATTGCAGCCTGGTGAAGAGGTGACACAGCTTTTCAGAGCTTCTCATGGGTTACGGCATGGAGGAGCTATACAAATCAGGACAATCAAACAAACCCAAGTGATCTGCCAAAGGTCAGATCCCATTCCTGTTCCCGGGGAAGAATGAGCCTCTGGGTCAGGGAACTCGCCCTCTGTTTGTGACAGCACATTAAGCAATTTTCCAGGAAAATCACTCTGCTATGACCACATCTAAACCATAGTGTTAGTAAGAAACATGCAGCCTTATAGAACGGGTTTTAAAAACAGACCACACTGCATTCGCTTGGCTACAGAGATGCATCATAAACGTGGTGTGTGTGGCTTACCACCTAGTCTCTTATCCCTCCGTTTACTGAATCAGAGGGTGGTGTCGTCATAGCACATGCTGCAAAGGCCACCAGGCCACACACACACGTACCTTTCTTGTGCACGTTGCCTAAATCCCATTGATCAATGACTTCCTGCATGGTTACTGGAATGCTGTGGGAAGAGGCACATAAAATTCCCTGCTCTCATTTAGCCCTCCTGTCAAAGCTAGAGAAGTCCTGGCCCAGCTTCAGCTACAAAAACATATGAAATGTATCAGCTGAAGCTGAATGGAATAGAAACCGATGGCCAGTCCGGATATTGCTGCTATTTTGCTGAGAAGGTTTACTTCCGAAGCCAGTGCAGATGATTCATTCGATAGCCCAGGTGCTCGAGCAATCGCCAGGTACTATGGTAAAGGGGCCCAAGCCAGGCTAAAGGTAAATCACTATAAATCCACTATCTACAGGCATAACTTGCCAATGGTTAAAACACCACAAGAATGATGACAAGGACAATTCGTTTTCTAGCATTTGTACCTTTGTCTTCTTTTCATGGCTTCATCTTGGGCACTTGCGATAAAGTAACCAGAGAACTGCAAGAAGAGTGGAAGGCCTATATTGCAAAGGACTTCCAGATTTTGATAGCTGGCTTCCTTTCAAACAAGAATGGAAAACAAAAACGTTCACGTGCTTCTAATGGGGCCCTGATTAAAAACAAGAAAACAATGGAATGACAAATAGTTATTGATTGCTTCAGCCCTGTGGGACTCAAAACACTTTAAAGCAACCCAAGTGCAAGAAGTTAGATGGCTAATACCTTCAGAAAATCAGGTTCTCCATAATGCACAAACCTGAGTGCACAAAATGGAGATATGAAAAAAACATTGCTCACCAAAAAAAAAAAAAAATGCAGCTCTGACTAGAAACATACAATTTTGAGAGATGGCTGGTGAAACTTCCACAGAATCAGTCTCCACAAGAAATATACAGTTTCTTGTTTCCCTTTCCAGAAAGTTTTAAAGTTGGATTTTCCTATTCATATCAATTCATATCATTTGCATGGAAACTTCTGCAGGAAACTGTTAACTAGGAAAAGAAAAACTCAACAACAATTTCAGTTGTGATTGTAAAGTACAAATAACAAGAGAAATGGCTACATAGATCTAAAAATCAGTAAAATACCTGGTTGTGCTCTTTTTCAACTAAACATGTATGTGTTTTTCTTTTACTTAGAAGCTCATGCAATTAAATTATAGTCTTATTTGGTGAGAAATATTTGTTAAAAGATAAATGCAAGGCAAAATCTTATTCTACAGCTGGATTAGTTTAAGTATATGTATTGCAGCAGTATGTGCATCACTGTGCTAGGAAGAAGCCTAGTCTGAACCCCCAAGTCTGTAGGTCTGGGTTGGTTTTTTATTTTTTTTGTTAAAATGGTGAAAGGTGGTGCTCACTAAGACTTTCATAACAGCTTAGAAGCTCAATGTAAAAAGCTGTTCATTCAGAGATACACTTTAATAAACCACTTAGCTGTTGCCAGCCAGCACCAAAACTGTTCAGGATCTTTAGGCAGGTCAAAAAAAAAAAAAAGGGAAAAAGCTTTAAAAAGTTTCATCTGTGGAGTTTACTTTTTTTGACTAATCAAAGCGTTGTAACTATTTGTGTCTGCATATAGGTGTGTGCAGGAATGCCAGGTTGGGGGGGTGAAGAAGAAAAGTACTCAAGCAATAGTGACAGAGATTGCTGGTTCTTTGAGCATGACGCTAAAGGTGGCAGAAGGTAGTGGGGCTGTGTTGGCTGGTATGAAGCTGATGGTGTTTGTGTTGTTGAATGCACGTTGCAGCAGGAAGACCAGGTTGGGTGCTTTGCATCTCAGACCAAGGGGCTAGGATCTTCCCAGTCATGTTTTCCGGATGATTTTAGATTACCAACTCAAGGCAAGTAGAGTGGATTCTCACATTTGGCATAACAAAATTGAGTCAAGCTGATCTGATAATGAACTCAAAGAATGAACAGTTTTTCTCAGATGTTAACATATTAATTCTGGGAGCTGGGGTAACTGGCAAGGGGAAATGAGATAAAAAATGGAAGTAACCTGGCTGAAAAACCATCAACACCAGGATGTTGTACTCTTATCAGGAATGGAAGAAGCAGTAAGACAAATGTGTTCTGGGCGCCACCAACTTGCAGGGACTCGTTGAGAACAGATAATCTTGGCTTTGGGTGTTTGCTCTCAAAGAGGAAAATCCAAGAGGAAATATGGTGAGCTCTCAGGATCACTTGGCCAAGGAAAAGGGCTGATCTATACCTTCAGCAGCTGTCTTTTACGTGGGAAGGAAAAATAGTGAATTGGTTGTTATAATTGATTGGAGTTTGAGAAAAATATTTTTGAGGCCCCATTGACAGAGTGGTGAAACAGTATAGAGTTTCTAAAACTAGTAGATAATACTTTCACAGCAATTCCACACAGAAGGAGACGACTTTACTATGGACCTCATTAAGGCAAGAAAAATTAGTTAGGATGCAAAATCTAAACAGAAGAAATTGGAATTAAAATTTTGTAAGTGTAATAAAAATAAAAGAGAAATAGTCAGTCCCTCTACAATCAAGCTTGGCCCTTAAGCAAAAAACTTATCCAAATTCAACAGCAACTGGAAATGACTAACTAAATAGGTAACAAAGGAGGAAAAAGTAAAGAATCTTGATGACATTGTGAAATGCAGAAATGCAGTGAGGGAAGCTGTAGGCCTTGATGGAAACAGTCGTTCAGTGGGGAACATATTTAGATTCCCCATATTTAGGAAGGAGTTTCAAAAATACATTAAGAACAAAAAATATTCCTAGTCATGATAGACAGAGATATTGCAAAACTGGTAATGCTGATGGTGAAAAGGCTGAAATAGTTACCTATTACTTCTATGTTGGAAAGGATTGGCAAGGAATATATTTTATATGAGAAGACAAATTATCTTCCAGTCCATTAGGAAATGGATAACTTTTTAAATTCAGCAGTGTCTTCTTCTGCCTGAGAGCTGGGCCAGGAGAAAGACCTGCTTCAGAAATACCAGTCTGTAATACACAGTTGGACTGTAGTAAGCAGAAAACTCCCAGGGTGATATCCTGCTGCCGTCATCTGGGAGTGGGAGGTGGGATGGAGGAGAAGTTGGGGTGGGGGAGAAGTGGGGCACTGCAGACTTGCTCTCTGGCCCTGGAGCACTGGCTGCAGCTGTAAGCCATGACTGCCAAAGAAGGGTTAAAAACCTGCTAAAAAGCCACACAATAGCAAAACTGCATCAGAGTGAGAGACTTTCGGAGAGGAGTTTATTCCTGTCATCACAACGGAGATTCAGAGGCACCTCGATTTCTGCGTGAAGGAGGGAAATGGTCCTTACTAAGTCTTTCTCCAGCTAGCAGAGAAAGCCACCGCAACAGTTCAAGGAGGAGAACTCAAACCAGATCAAATGAGAGAGCTGGCACCAAGTGTTAAGAATGAGAGTGAATAAATTACTTGGAGAGGTCATGGATGACTCTGTTTCTTGATGTTTTCATTGGCTTCCTGAGGAGAGATTTCACACCACCAGCCACAGTCAGCCGAGTCACCCAGCCAGCCTCTCTAGCCTCTCCCTGGTCCATGGAGAAAGACAAAAACTCCTGCACGGGATGATTCAGTGTACCTAAATTAAGCATCTTCTTTGAATTGCCCTCCAGAGGGACCTATCTTTCTCCCTCTCTCTCTTTCTCTGCCTGCCGTGATTGCTGAGGGATCCCAGGGAGACCAGGTGTGTGCCAGGTAAGCCACTGACTAGTGTGAAAGTCCTACTTACCCTCTACAGACAAATCAGTGCAACAGGCTCTCTCTTAAGGTCAGGATTCAGGTACTGGTGCAAATGATGCATGTGACTATTTGTGCAGATCCGGCAATGACCAATGGATAAAATTCAGACCTTGAATAGAGCACTTACTGCAGACATGTCATAGAAAAGCATGGGCCTGAATCCATTTATAAAGTATTTGTTCAGTATTAGAGACAGGCAACTAAGTGACTTCCATGGTTTGCTCCCAGCTCACAAATGGCTTATATCACAGAGAAAGTGAAAAGTTATAAAGCAATCAGTACCCACAGTAACTAGGTAAAACCAGTCTTGTAAGCACTGTAGCAGAAAGAAATTTTGCACCAAAAATCTTGAGTTGGACAGAGCAAGGTCTGATTGCATTTCTTTATATCCAGGTGAGAAAATCTGGACTGTGTTTGTGCCTGGATTTCTCTGTGTTTTGTTTTGCTTTCAGGAGTGATGTGAAAAGACACTTTTTTTCTTTTTGCTCTTATTAGCTTTCTACCAGGAGTGGTCGTTTTTCTCCATCCCTGCAAATACCTATATTTCTTCCTTTAAAGAGGGTTTGCCAGATGCATTTTAATTTATTCCATCTGGCTCCTGCTAAAGTGCCATTTATTAGCTTACTTCTTCAAAACTGCTTGCTAGGGATGGGTTACAATCCATCACTGAAGCTGGTGGAGAAGTCACAAGCGTGCAGCTTTCCAGCTACCGGCTGCCCAGGTAAAACCTGTAAACCTCATCAGGCCCACGTTGCACTATAAGCTGTGCTGAGGAGCTTGTTGGGGGTGTGTGGGGGTGGGCTGTGGTTCTCTGTGGCTCACAGGGAGTGGAAGTGAGCCCAGATACTCGTGCTTGTAGATTGTTCTCTCTAATGAACATCTGCATGTCGCAGGCAGGAGGCGCCCATTTTATGCATAGTGCTTGGAAAGGTGGCCCAGCTCTTTCTTTTCCTCCAGCCTGCACTCACTGCTTGTAAATCTCCTTCTTCTTGAGTTGCAGTCTAGTAGTATGAAGCACACAGCTAGTCAAGCCTAAGGGCTTTGTCTCCATGCTAAAAATCTCGGTGATTTTACTCCAATCTATTTCTAAACTGGTTTGCTTAAACCACTGAAAACTCCTGTGGGAACACTTCTTTGGCCGATTTTTGCTTAGGCCATCCAGATTCCCTGCCAATTGAAGCTACACTGAAATAAACGTGGTGTAAATCCATGCTAAGAGGATACAATTGGAGATTGCTGTCCTTCAACTAAAGCGCTTTACTGAACTAGAGTTGTTCATTCATGGAAAAAAGAAAAGCAACATATTCCTACATACACACAAAGTGGAGAGCTGCAAAAACATTTTGTGTCTCAGTCTCTCATTAAAGGCCACACATTGATTATTTATTTATTTCTAATTTAGCAACAGCAGTAACACAAATTGTCTCCTCGACTCGAGGTAGTTGCCAAACGTTTAGTTCAGAACCAATTTCAGTGCTACTGTAATCCCCTGAACTGGAGAGCTGGAGCAGAAGTAAAGCTGAGCCAATCTGAAACTGTAGCTGCATGAATGGCGCCAATCTAATTAAGTTATGAAAAACTGTCCCTCTGGAGATGAGTCTCCTGCAGCTCACAAGCAAAAAGGTGGAGAACATGTGAATCTGGCCACAAGCCTCAGCTGTTGACAACCCAACTTACAAAGCATCTGTACGCATGCCCTTTGGGAAGAAAGATAAGTGGTACTCAGGGGAACCACACATTTGTTTAACTCTTTGTTCCGTACTTGTCCAGGCAAGGAGAAAATGTTTCATATTATGCTGAATACCATCTCAGATTCTGGCAGGATTACTTGTCAATATTATTACAGCCTCTTCAGTTACAGTGCTTCAGCAATAAAGTAGTTAGACTGGCTTTGAAATACAGAAATTCAGGCAATACAATCGCACTATGAAAGAGCGCTCATTAGCCTTTGGCTGACCTTGAAAAATTGTGTTTCTCTCCAATTCTTCCACAGATTGCCTTTAAGGAGACCTCCTTAGTTCTACCAAGTCACAAGGTTCGAATGTGTGACTCATGTTTTTTAGCCACTCTCTCACGATCACAAGGCATGCTTGCCTTTCACACGCAGCCACAATTGCTACAAGGAAGATATGTAAAAATGCACTGATGGCCTTATTAATATAGTGGCATGTTCTTATTTGTTTGGGATTTTTTTTTCCCAGCTTCAAAAGTTTCTTAATGTTCTTATAAAAAGGGTCACTCATCAAGTCAAATTTTATGGCTAGGTCACTGTAAGGAGTTTGTTAGATTGTGACTGGGCATGATAAAATTTCGTAGCTGTGGAAGCTGAATTAAGTGTAACCAGATACTTCTGGGGGCATGAGCTGGCTCTCAAAAGGATGTGTTCTCTTGTCTGAGACAAATAGCACCACTACACATTTCCTCCAGGATCTGATTGTTGCTGGACACAGGCCACCAAATATGTTGAACCAGTACGTTGACCTGTATCTTGAATGTATGCCTCTGCTAACAACAGCCCTTGCAGCTGCAGAAGAGCCCTCCAGAAAGCAATTGGACAAAGGAGGAGAGCTCAGCTCAAGGTGCGCCTTGCGCCAACGTAACGAGTTTCGACACCTCTGTGGTGAAGGTCTCAGATGTACTGTTTTCAGCAGAATTTGGCACCAGCATGCAACACCTGAAATAATTACCTGCCTGCAGCTAGGCTGGAGCCAAAAGCTGTTCAGTCATTCTTCTGTTCCTATTGCATGGCAGATGATGGGATGGAGCAGCACTGGAAATCAGGAAAAGCACTGTCTGAAGGAACTGCAGCTTCAGTGACACAGCTCACCCAAGAAGCCGGAGCCTGTCTGAGGATCCTGCCACAGGTGGCTCAGAGCATGCCAGCAGATTGATGTGCCACATCTGTAAGGCTATGGCCACGGTGCTGTCAACCAGCACCCTTCCTGAGCAGAGCCTCCCTGCACTGGCAGCCTGCTGCTCAGCTCTCCCCAAGGGAGGAACACTGTCAGCATCACTGCAGCAGCGGTCACCCTTCCTGGCACCCAGGCGATGCAGGAGCGTGTGCTGGTGGAGGAAACAGACACACAGGTCTAATTCCACCCGAAAGAGGGCAGTGGTGCTTGTGGACACACAGACACGCAGGCAAGACAGTAGTTTACTCTCCAGCTGCTTGACATTTCCAACCAGCTGACAGAAACTCTCCCTGGCTTTTGGCACAGGCAGAGCAGTCCACAGAGCTCTCTCTTTCACACACTCTTCGTTAGCCTCTGCTCTCACTTCCTCCCTTTGACTCATTAGCTGTTTTACCATCATTTCTCTTGAACTTCAGTGGAAGAAATCACATGGATCCATCCATGCCAGTGCTGAGTGCCCCAAACCAGGTGCCTCTGTGTCACCCCCATCTATCAGTTATTAGACTGCCAGCCAGTACACGTCTTCTGCAGAAGCAGCTTTTCAGATGAGCTGCAGCTTGGGCGTAGCCGGGAATGGAAAATTGGATGGACCGCAGTTTGTGGCAATCAGGCAATGTTCAGAAGCTTGATGTCACAGGAAACCACTGATATTGTGAATAATTCAGAGCAATTAAAAAAATCCCCAATACACCAACTGTTTTTCCCCTCTTCTAGCGGCTATGTCTTTTCAAGTAGCCTGTTTGTCCACCACCTATGCTCTCACCTTCAGCAGGTATGGTTTATGAAACAACATAATAAAACACAAACACCTGCTGTTAACACTTAGCCATCACTCAGCCACAGGGCAGTGTGGGTTTCCATGGTTGAAAGCCAACACAGGTCACAGCCCTGAGATGGGGAGAGATGCTCAATTTGTTTCCCAGCATCAGAGGGTTTCTCAACCTGGCAGCCTCTGCTGTCTTGAGGTTGTTCAGTTAATGCTGTTTTCTTGGCTCCCACGCTAAAACACCAGACATAATAACAGCAGCCAAGGTATTAACAACAAAAACAGCAGCAAAGACAATAGCAACACAAGTGTAGCTCATGAGCTTAGCTTTGTTTAATGGTACAGGATCTGCACAGCCTCTGGGAGCTGGACCTAGAGCAAAAACCACAGCCAACTTTCCCTCCTCTACCTCTCTTGTCGGTTGGGAATGACCCTGCTCCAGACCAGCACAACCTTTTACTCCAGGGTGAAATGAAACATGGCCCCAGCACGCTGTGGCAAACATAGGCCTGGAGGTGTGGTTTTTTTTTTAAACACAAATACATTTGTACAGAATTTTCTGCCATAGGTGCAACGCAGCCTTTTCACTGACTGCATTGACAGCATCGCACAGCAGCCCCCCGGTGATGCACTTCTGCCTCCATGGGGCACTATGCCACCTGACCAGGTTTCCAAACAGGAGGAGCTGAGTCTGCCACTGCCTACACTGACAGATCAGGGTCTCTGTGCTGAGAGGAAACTTTAAGTTCTCCTTCAGGTTAAATGATGAGACTGACCCTCCTGGGTGTGAGAAGCCTGGTTAGGGGACAGGGCAAGCTTGAGTATGGGTGGATGGGTAACACCTGTGCAGCTCCTGGTCACCCTCTAGTGGCAAGCCTTTCAGAAAGTCTCTTCTGGGTAGCAGTGTCACCCCTTCATTGACAAATGTCAGACGCTGTCCTTTAAAACTGTTTCTTGCACTGACAGAGAAACCAATAGAGCAGGGACAGGTGCTTAAATCACAGATGTAACTGCCCTGAAATGATCTGATTGTGCCGCATGTAACTCACTTGTATCTTCAACAGGTAGGCAATGCCTTTGCAGTGTGAAATCCATGTAAGTAGATCTAGCTGCCTTAGTATGGGCAGGTGGCATTTCTGGGGTACCTGGCAGGACCTCAGGCATCAGCTTAGGACTAGGACATGTCCTCTTCTGGCACTTTGAAGAACATGACCTAGGGCATGCCCTAGGGCATTTAAAATGGGACTCTATTCTTGCATTTGAGCTAGACTGTCATTTAAGCAAAAAGCAAAGTCTATCACACTTCCTGCACATCCACTTCTTTCCTGAGGCTGCCTGGACACACACCCTTTTAAGTAAAAAGCGTAAAAATTTATTACGCCTCTTCAAAGGGAAAACCCTACTTGCACCCTCAGAGCAAGTTGTATTGCTCTTAGAGGTGCATGGAGCAGACAACTGAGCTGGTACATCTGCTCAGCATGGATCCATGTAGAGACACTAGTGTGACTCTTGAAAGAAAAGCCAGGTTATTAGCATTGCACCCAAGACAAGAAGTCCCAGTCCCCAATGGCTCTGTAGTACTCCCAGCTTGGGAGCTGATAGTGGAGTTAGTAACTGAGGTATCCATTGCATGTTTTACTTGATTGTACTTACCAAGAGACATCAGCAGACAGAACGTCAGCTTGTCCAGCAGCTTTACGAGTGCCACAGGCAAAAGCCTGTATTTGCTTTTATTTCTGTTTTTTAAGCACATATGGTTAGATGAGTTTACTAACTCCACTTATTCTCCACTTCATTACAGAGGTGATAGAACCAGGACGAGAACCCTCATAGACAGTACAGTGCAATATGGAAAATCTGGGCCCTTTTCTCCAGAGACAGAAAGAAGTTATTGTTACTGAGTGTTAGGAGAAGATGAGCAATGTCAGTATTACCGCATTTGGGAAAATGCAAATATATAATTCTTTCCCAGTGAATAGTGACAGTACTGTGCTATGTAGAAATGTGGGGAATTAGGCAGTGTCATCCCATGTGATTTGTACATACTTAAGAGGGAATTAAATCCTTGTGAACCTATCCAGCTTTACAGATGTTGAGGCCTGATTTGGCTTGCTGATGTGCCAGTTTTACGTGGAGGCAACTCCACTGAGACCTGTGGAGTCATTAAACACTGACAGAAGAAAGCAGAGAGTCAGATGCTGCCACCCTACTTACAATGACAAGAAACAGCATGCATTTCCCAAACACTTGGTTCATTGAGCAATAGCAGCGGCACTGGCAAGATCTTCCATGATCTGCTTTGCCCATCGCCTTACCCATGAGTCCGGGGGGGAACCACCTCCAGAGTAAGAGGTCAGCAGTTTACCTGGACCCATTCTGGTTTGGGCCTCTGCAGTATTACAAGGATGTCAGCATCTGTGTTCTGCCATTTGCACATCATCACAGCTCACAGGATTTAAAGGGTCCTTTGCTGTACCATTTGGTGCCCAGATTTCCCTTCCCTCTTAAATTACTGTCATATACTGCAACCACTTTAATGCTGGAGCTAATGCAGCACCCTCTCTGCTGAGGGGCTGTTTCCGGTATCCTAATTGCCATATACCCAGTTGTAATCATTATCACCCCTGTTAAGGGACTTGCCTTTCCGCCACATACTGGGCTGTATGTTCTGGTTGACAGTGGCGCTATGCCTCCCGACTTTCCTCCTCATTTATGCTGGCAAGAGAAAAGTCAAGGCCAGAGCAGCAGTAGGCCTTAAGTAGGCCTTACTGAATATGCAGGGACCAGTGACATTAGGTCTGTGAGTCTTCCCATCTGTGTGCTGAAAGGATTGCTGCATCATGCGAAAGAAGCTAGGCACGTAAATTATGCTGGGTGCAAACCATGCTGAACACCAAGAACAGCCTTTGAACAAGTGTCAGGCTGAGCATTTACTTTCCGCCCCCATACACGGAGGAAGGGTGGAGCAGGCTAGACTGGGATGGGAATGCGATCTGTATCATGCTACTGTGGGATTTACATGCCTACTGATTTTACTCATGCAACCGTGTCGGGTCTTCCAACCTCCTCGCCCCTGATTAACTTTTATTGGAAGAGTGGGCGTAGGGCCACGAATGGCACTGTCCGAGTGCATAAAGCTAAGCATGTGCATGCTGTGTGGAGGATCCAGGCTTCACTCATGATTCATACTGTTCCCTGGGAGCAATTTGGCAGCCCTGCAGCCATGCAGCCAGGTGTCCATGCCAGCCCTTGTGAATGCAGCTTTGCAGTCTTGTCTTCTCTTGGCCCTGGAATCAAGCCATGGGTGCTGGGAGAAAGGATTGGGTTTTCTTTTTGGTTTTTTGTTTTTTTTTTTTATTTTATTTTCCTATGAACCCACCCAATTTTGCAACACTGCAAAATGAAGGCTTTGCCCGTTGTTTGTTTTGTGTCCTGCTGAGGGGAGGGACAGAAAGAGCTGAGTGAGATAAAACAATGGAAATTAGAGTGGAATGGAGAAGTGTGAAAAACAAGAAGGTTGAGGTTGTGAAAAGCAGGACCAGACGTGGGAGAGAAAAGCCCTTTTATGTATTTAGACATTGTCTCAGAGCCGTGCTACGTACGCATCAAATACCAACCCAGTAGGTACAGAAAGCACAGACAGGTATCCAGCTGCTAACAGAGCTTTTGTAAGCTACTGTTCAGCCTAGGGCACAAACCCAGTGACCTCGCCTTTAGCTAAAATCTATTAAATACGTATAGGCATATGCGTAAATTGAATTGCCTTTAAAAAAAAAAAAAGAGAAAAAAATGCTTGCATTAAAACTGACAGTAAGATCACATCAGGTAATCCTACAAAGTCTGGCAAACTCTACAACTGCTTTGAGTTACTCCTGACCCTGGCAGTTCCCCATTCAGTGTGTGGTCCTTGGCCGGGCGGCTGTACCACTGATCTCAGTGCTGCCAGGCCTCCGGCTCACTTGCCTGTTCTCCCCTGTTGCGCTCTCTTTCATTACAATGGGGTAATATGGAGTAGTGGTTGGAGTTCAGCAAAAAAACAAAATCAGAGGCTTTAATGTTTGACAGCCCTGCCTGGGATGGACCAGCTGGGCCTGATTCTTGAGGGGTGATGAGTACCTTATTTTTATGACTTTTATGCGTGAGGGGCTCCTGAGAATCCCATGAGATGCCTATCTCCTTCTTCACCGCCAAAATCCATTTTGAAACACAGCACTCATTTTCATGTTTTCATAACACCTCATCTGCAGGCATGTGATTAGACCTAATTAATGCTTGTAATCAATGAAAGCTTAACTGCTGCTGGTGAAAAATGCTGGATAAATGCAGAGCACTGCTTGATTGAATGCTCTTTGATTGGCTAATGGATCACTCTATTACTCTTTTAGATTCTGCTTAAGCAGGCAAAATATCTGTGCTGGTGTAAAACAATCCTGCATTGATCTCTCCAGCCAAGTGGGGTCTTTCCAGTAATTAGAAGGGTGGTGACAGGAATAGACTTGGCTGTCTGGAGGACCAGGGAGGCTGGAAAGAGGGGTGTGGGTTTGGTTTTTGTTTTTGGTTGTTGGTTTGTTTTCTTTTTTTTAATTTGAAAGCTATGCAGCAAATAGCAAGGAGAAGGCTGGTTAGATCTTTTGGCTTTTTGCTGTAAAAGAATCATTTAACATTCCCTGATAAGCCTCTTGATTTAAACAGAGAAGCAATTTCTGCTCACTGGGAGTTCCATTTGAGTAAATCTGGCCCCAAAACTTTACAGGCTCAAATCTCTGGAACCAAATTCCAGGAAACATTCATATGTGGGTGATGCATCTGTAACAGATACAAAGGGGAGAGGGGAAGCATTTGGCAATTAGGACTGGAATAATTTATAACTCCAGCTGGTAATTCTCTCTTTTCAGGTGAAATGTCTTGAGGGGAGGAGGAGAACCTGTCAGTGGCATGTTTTCCACTGTGTCTTGCCTTTTCTCTGTATGAAGGCTTTCCCCCATGAACTCTTCCAAATGAGGCTGGTTTCACAAGCATGGACAACCAGCACTAGACTGTGCTCTGCTCTCCAACACCCTGCACAAAGGCTACTGAAGAGCATCCTCACTGCGCTTCTCTGGATTCACACTAGTGTGCATGAGAGCAAACAAGCCACTCTCTTAGTGGGCATTCAGAGCAAAAGCAACCACATACCAGGCATGGGTCCTAATTCCTTGTCTGACTATGCCTCTCTGGATACTGCTAAAGCAGGACCATCCAGTGCTAAGCACCCACAGGGCACAGATCCCAACAGGTTTAGGGAGAGAGCAGAGGACCACAGGGATCCCCTGGCATCCTGCAGGCTCACTTCCACTGCAATGATGCTGCTGACGCGCCATGTAGATCAGTAGTGAATATTTTCCATAGAAAGAAGAGGGCGTTAAGAAAAGCAACAGAGATGTTAGCTATAAGAAATTGATTTTCAGATTCCTTATAAATCCAGATGAGCTCTGTGGCATCCAGATCACAGATCATCCAGCACTTATTTGCAAGGCTGAGTACCTGCAGAAGTAACAGCACCAGCACATATAAGCCTTGGAGTGCAAGTGAGGCTGCCACAATCTAGTCCGTTGTCTCTTTAACTTTATGCTCTGTTCAAATGCTCAGGCCTGTGCTCCAACATAAATACATTGCCTGGATTTCCCTCCCCCTACATTATTCCTCTTGAGCTGTGGAAGATTATATGCAATAGATAAAAAAGTGCTTGTTTCTTTGACAAATGCAAGGCTTAAAGACCACCCTCTGTTCTTAGGCAAAATTAGCTTATCTTTGCCCCAAAAAATGTTGTTACTAAATATGAGCCATCATTTGTGTGTGGCCTGAATGAGACGCTCAATTCATCTTATTAGAGGTTATCCTTTGAGGAGCTTTAAAAGGAAATGCATTGTTCTTAATTATTCTTATCTCAACAGCTGTATAATTCCTGGTTTTGATTTAAAAAAAAGAATATCCAAAGAAAGATTATGCTGAAAGCTGGAGATGGGTCTGAACCCAGATTGCAGAGTTGAACTACAGCTTTTAGTCTGTGCTAAACTATCTTCCTCTTTCCTTTGAGAAGGTGTGTGTCCTTTCTCTTCTCCCAAAGTTAAAACATGAATCTGTGAAAAAAAAACCCAACAGAAAATCTCAGAAGAATAGGTTTTGTCTCTCTTTCTGGTTTTAAACTTGTCCTAATAATGTTCTTTTTGTTGTATCAGAAAACAGTAAACAAGACTTGGTGAGGAAACACTGCTTTCCTCTGTCAATCCTGCACCCCAAGCTACCCTGAAAAATTTTGTAAATATTTTCATCAGAAAGGCCCAAACCCAGTATTTCTTTTCCATTCAGTGAAAATTCTAAAAAAAATCAAAGCAAATTGAAATTTGGGTGAAATTTACTACCACTCTAAAAAGCCGCTTTCTGTTGGTTAAATGTTTGCACAAAAAGTGACATTTGCTGTGATGCTGTACGGTTGTCACAAGCTGCTACCCACTTTGAAGTGGAGCAGCACATAATGGATCAAATTCTCCACAGAGCTCAATGCCAGAGTTTCAAGTGCTTGGCATCTCGCATTTGGTCCAGCTTCTCTGAAGTGGTCAGCATCCAGCAGCTTCTATTGTGACAATAAGTGGCAAGATGTTTTGCAAAAGGGCTTAGCTACCAAGCTGCTGAATTCTTCTGAAAAATCTGGTCCAGGATGGTATTGAAGGCAGTTTCAGCTGGTTTGATTGAACCAGCTGTTGAATTGCAGTGGATTCCTTGAACTTCTTATTATAACATGCCTGCACCATGAAACGCTGCCCCCTCTCCCAACAACCAGGTAGTCAGAAAATCCTGCATCCCGCTGGTACCATTTTAGTGTCCCAGGAACACAGGTGGGTCCTTCTTTTTCTTCCATCTGGTCTGCTCAGGCTTAGCCCCAGTCCCTGTGTTTACATATAGAAGGATTTCTTCCCATGGTTCATTGCTGAACCCAGTAATATTGAGAGGACAACATGTCTTGCTTTTGGTTTCTTACTAAATGACATAGAATCATAGAATCGTTAAGGTTGGAAAAGACCCTTAAGACCATTGAGTCCAACCACTAACTTATCACTGCCAAGTCCACCACTAAACCATATCCTCAAGCACCATGTCTACCCTTCTTTTAAAGATGAGCACTGTCTCAAGCTGTGGGTGTTGGACTCCACTAGAAACATTAGCCCATGCACACGCTTCATACTGGGTTGTGCATAGAATATGTGTGTGCCAAGAAAAGGCTACAGGAAGGACTGGAACTTCAAGCAAAGAGGAAACTTACACATACGAAGGAAGCTTTTTGCTGATATCTTATATAAACAGCCTGATGGAGAGGTCTCAGCTTCAACAGGGCTAGTTAGTGCTCATCACATTTGAAAACCAGACTGCTTTGGTGTCACAATGTGGAAGTTCTGATTTTTAGTAGCATTTGAAATCAAAAGGAATTAAACAACATGGCTGTAGAATCCTTATTTTATCCAATGTAGTGAACCTTGGCCTCACCTTCTTTATACTCTAAATACCAATTTCAAGGTGTAAAATAAGTTACGTAGCTTCCATGGCTGCGAACCATGCTGCTTTCCTCTTGGCCGTGATGTAGGAAGTTGGAGGATAAACTTGGCTCACCAAGCAGCTGCACATCCTGCAGGGGCTCCTTTCAGCCAGGAAGAAGCACAGCTCATGCACCCCTTTCCAGTATGTCCTCAGTATCTTATGCAGGTGGATTTGATCCGTTGGACATGGGCAGTCAGAGATCTTCCCACAACAAGATGTTTGAATGTTTCCAGGAACGGGGCATGTACAACCTCTCTGGGCAACCTGTTCTAGTGTTTCACCATCCTCATCGTAAAAAGTTTCTTCCTTATATCTAATCTGAATCTACCTTCTTTTAGTTTAAAACCATTATCCCCTGTCCTATCGTTACAGGCCCTGCAAAAAAGTCTGTCCCCATCTTTCTTCTAAGTCCCCTTTAAGTATTGAAAGGCTGCAGTAAAGTCTCCCCAGAGTCTTCTCTTCTCCAGGCTAAACAAACCCAACTCTCTCAGCCTTTCCTTATAGTAGAGGTGTTTCATCCTTCTGATCATCTTCATGACCCTCCCCTAGACTCGCTCCAGCAGGTCCAACAGGGCTCCAGAGCTGGACACAGTACTCCAGGTGGGGTCTCACCAGAGTGGAGTGGGAGAGCAGAATCACCTCCCTCAACCTGCTGGCCACACTTCTTTTGATGCTGCCCATGATATTGTTGGCCTTCTGGGCTGCAGGTGCACATTGCCAGCTCATGTTCAGCTTTTCATCCACCAGTACCCCCGAGGCCTTCTCTGCAGGGCTGGTCTCAGTCCCTTCATCCCCAGGCCTGTATTGATACCAGGGGTTGCCCTGACCCAGGTTCAGGACCTTGCACTTGGCCTTGTTGAACCTCATGAGGTTCACATGAGCCTACTTCTTGACCTTGTCCAAGTCCCTCTGAATGGTATCCCATCCCTCAGGCTTGTCAACCACACCACAGAGCTTGGTGTCATCTACAAATTTGCTAAGGGTGCACTTGTTCCCGCTGTCTATGTCATTGATGAAGATAGTAAACAATACTGGTCCCACTATGGATCCCTGAGGGACACCCACTTGTCACTGATCTCCATCCAGACATTGAGCCAATGACCACTGCTCTCTGAATGCGACCATCCATCCAATTCCTCATACACCACCCAACAAATCCGTATCTCTCCAATTCAGAGAGAAGGATGTTGTGGGGAACCGTGTCAAAGGCCTTCAGAAGTCCAGACAGATGACATCTGTAGTGCTTCCCTTGTCCTCTGATGTAGTCGCTCCATCAGAGAAGGCCACTAGGTTGGCCTGTTTCCCACAGCACATTCAGGAGTTTACAGATGTGCTGACAAAGACATGTGCAAGAGGCATCTTATGAAGTGAGGCTGCGAAGAGGCCACACAGGACAATTGTAGCACTATGCATGTTACATGACATGTGACATGGTCCAGTGGCTAGGAACCAGAACCTACCTTAACCAGTTTCTTCTGAGGACCTCAGGTTGAAACAGTTGCCTAGTTTGCATGGTGAATCACCATTGCACACACAATAGGCTTGCTAGGCATCCAGGGGTCTCACTTTCCTCCCACAGAGCACACGGTACATCACTAGAATATCCTGGCTGCCTGTTGTCTTTCTAATGTGGCATTTCCCAGAGAGCTAATCTTGAACTGAACATGCTATGAAGAACTTCTGTAGGTGCCCCTGTACATATATTGCCGGCTTAATCTCTGGCACAGAGGACCAAGTGACTGCTATCCAAACATTGGTAGCACAGGGCAGCACAGAGCACATTATTTGTGTTTCTTGTATATTTTTGGTTTTGGAAGGTGTGTTTTCCTTTCCAGAAGATATTAAAATTTCAAACAAGCATAAAACGTCATGTTTGCAAATATCTAAATCATAATGATGTTTTTTTGTGCAATCACTTGTTGGTGTACTAGCTGCAAAGTGATAATGGACAGGATGAAAAAGGAGCTTGTGATGGGAGCTCTCTACTGGCATTTATACAGTTGCAATCAGGCTCTGGCTGCTTGTTGGTTCAGCAAGGGATGGTTATTTTGTACCCCCCACCCCGCAATCAATATGAACATGCATGTGAAGGTCACCTCCTGTCCAAAACACAGAAACTACTGAAAGCACCTAGACACCATTTTTCTGCAAGAGATACTACTAGTTAAGTGGTGTTAGGTCAGAAGACCAAGCTTCATCTGAAAAGATGCTCAGCTACTATCAGTAGTGGATTTAGGTCTTCCCCCCTGAATGGTGCAGTCTCCATTTCTAATCCCCAAACAGCAATGTTCTTGCTTTTATTTCTCATTAGTGAAAGGCTACAGGAGGAGTACAAGATTAATGACTGCAGCACAGCCTCACTCAGTACCTACAGCAACGGCAGCTGTTACTTCATACCAAACAACATTTTTCTCCCGGGTGCTCATCCTACCTACACCAGCAACAGAGATAAAGGCATTCACAGCTTTCCAAATTATTTATTTCTAGACATTCTTAGTGAATGTCATGAAACAGAGAGAGAGAAAAAAACCCACAAAGCTTAAACATGCACTACAGCCAGATTTTAAAGAAACAGCAAGGGGGTATGGCAATAGGCCATCTCCTCCAAAACCAGCTCTGACTCCTATCCAGACATATGCCTCACAAAGAGTGAAACTGCCAAACAGGTATTGATAACAGAGGAATTATTTTAAAATACTTATTTTTATTTAAAAAGATAAATATCTGCAGCTGAAGAGAACCTGACTGTTAATGGGAACTTTAACGCACTGTCCACGCAGAAATAGCCAGCACCACAGAGATCAGACATGACAAAAAATAGCCTGACTCATCCAGACAGTAATTCAAAGCAGCGAAATATATCCAATCCTACCCAAAACCCCATCATGCATTTTCCACGTGGAAAGTAGACGGCTCCCACAGAGAATATCTTGTTGTCCTAAGCACTTCTGAAGTAGCACTAGAAAAATGTCTCTTCCACCAAGGCACGCAATATTAATGGACACATTGCTACTTATCACACATGTATATCATTTTGTACAGCTTTGTACATTTATGTTGTTGTTAGGGGTACAATTTAGTGAGGACTTGACCTGAAGAATGATTGAGCAAGTTCTGTACGTGCAATGACCCCAGCAAAGGGTTGGGAGTGCCCAGTACCTCACATGAGCAAGCCTGTGCTATACACAGTAGTCCTACATCCTGCAAAACATGCAGCTGATTTATAGCAACAGCTTGAGTGCAAACTGATTTGGGTAAGGCTTGTTCCCATGGCGGAGTCCCAGCAGTGTCTGGTTCAGACTTCACTGAAGATGTAATCCTGTTCCAGTATTGTTGGTCTCATATTATGACCTTGGGTGAAGTAGCGGGCTGACTCTAAATGTGTGCGTGCAACTCTGACTATTATCCATCACTCAGCAGCCAGATGAGATGAGAACAACTCACCCACTCCTCATTGGCCCAATGTTTCTAGTGGTCAACACACTCTCTGCTAACTGGAAAGGAAGGCCTGTGCATTTCTAAAGCAAAAGGATCTCGCACATCATAAACATAAAGTTGTGAATGTCATTTCACCAGCGGATACAGCTCCCTTTTCATTTAAATTAGAGATGGGTGAAATAGGTTGGACATAATAAAGCCTGATCCATATTTCTTCTGAAGCGTTGAGATGGCCTTAGCAGAGAATTAGATATAATGGACATGTTAAAATAACTAGATCTCATTTAAAAACATCAAAGGAACAGAAACACCACAGGCCACATTTTAAAAACTGGCTGCCTGAACAGTGAAAGGAAAACTGTGTAAGCACCACCTCATATGCCAAATATGCACTGATGTGTGTGAAAAAGGATACTCACGTACTCCACCACCATTTCTCCTCAGGCAGTTGTCCATTCCTTTACAAAAACCTGGTCTTGTACAGACAGCAAGTAATCAAATCCATTTGTAAGAACATTTTGGTTATCTAATTTTGAAAACATATCCCAAACGATACACTCTGCCCAAAGAGGATTGGTATGCTCTATCAACATGCAGAGCTGTTGCCAATATTAGTATTCAGGCTGGTTCAAATTTCCGTACAAAGCTTGATTTTAAGTACATTCATTTCTGAGTGCCCAAATGGAAACACTGACTTTTGTAGGGCAGGTTTTCAGTACTCTCTTTTTCAAAAGAGCCCTTCAGATGTCTCCTGGTAGACCTCTCCCAGAGTCGCTGTAGGCAGTTTTGGAAAGGTAAAGCATGTTCCTCAATGGAGTATTTTCTCTTCACCTTTTGTGAAGGGATCCATAGTTCTTCTTACAATGCTTCCTGGCAGGAGGAGTGTTGCAGTGAAGTTTCCAGGTATTGCACAGAATGACTAAATAAGGTCTCTTGGAAAAATTTCAGTCTGACAGCATCAGGCTCTAGGCTACAGCTGTGTCCACTGCAAGAACAGAGGAGAGATGCAAAAATTGTTTTAGTGCATCTTTCCACCATCCTCAGCTGCTTCAGCAAGAGGATAAACGTGCTCAAGGGAGCCTGAGGTAGGCTGGCTGATGCCCACCAGCACAGCCACCCCAGCCCACAGTCCTTGCAGGGGCCCTGGGCACACAGCAAGGGAAAATGGGTCGGGAGGATGGGTGTGAAGCTGGCTGAGCAGCCCAGAGGCTCCAGCCCAAGATTTTGCCAGTCAGCTTTATTACAAACATTTGTGGCATCCCAGCGAGAACACTTCAAAACACTAGAGCTCACACCGCAGGAAACAACTGCAAAGCGCAGTGCTTATTTATTTATTTATTGTTATTTATTAACTGAAAATGAATCTGTTTCTACACTTTTTAAATGGTGGCGGTGTGTATGTGTGTTATAAAAAACCACTCCTTGCCCCATGAAGTGGAAGGAGTTATTTTTCCATTGGGAAAGAAAGGAGTATGCTGAAGAGGGGCACTGCACAGCAACGGCATCAGCTGCTGCAGGCTGTGTCCATCACAAGCCAACCTTTTTTAAACTTTGTGAGTCAATTTTAGTGCCCAAGAAAGTGAGGAGCAAGTAGCACAGATGTGTTGCCCAAGCTTCCCTGCACAGCTCTGCCAGCACAGTGCATGTTAGCCATGTCCTCCAATAACCTTGTTATCCCAGTCCTTGGGAAGAGACTTTTGTAATTTTCCCATGAATTGATTTCTTGTATAGACTTCTATAGCCTGCCTCAGCAAAGCACAGTCAGGGTCTCTGATCATTGAGCCATTACTTCTTTCCATGGTGTCTGTTAGATAGAGCAGTGGCATCATTTCCATTCTTCAGAGGCAGAGAGAGGCTCCAGCACGAGCTCCAGGGTCACCCCAGGAGCCTGGACAAAACTGGGAAGAAGTGGGCCCTGGGTGCAGGCAGGGGTGAAGGAGAGAGGATCCTGGCACTGTGTCAGGGTGCATGAAGGTTGACCTGGAGCTGCCAGTGCCACACCTTCATGAAAGCCATGGGAGTGAAAGCCAGCACATCCCAAACCCTTAAAAGTAGAAGGAGAGGCAGCTCCCTTGGTTGGTCTATTTTCAAATCCTATGGACTTGAAATGTCTGAAAGATCAGTGCTCTGTAGAGGGAACATCTGGCAACGTCAGCTTTCAGCAGCAGTGACACCTGACTGAACAATGATGTCTTGAAAGTGCTAAACGTGCAAAATTCTGAGGTTCTGCTCTTGTGTTTACTAGGCACAGGCAAAATATTCTGTATTTGTCAAACTTCTGCTCTCTTTGAGTTATTACAATTTTTAAATGCAGTAGTATCATCCATGAGCATTCAGAAGAAAAGCTAAAAATAAAATTAAGAAAATAACCCAAGTTTTGGGGAGTGTGTGCGTCTCTAAAAACCAAGACTCCAACCCTGATCTAAACCAGACTGTTTCTCTCCTTCCCCCCACCCCCCTCTTACTTAAAGAGAACTGGAAGGGAAAAGACTCCATCAGTCTCTGAGTCTGTAAACCTTTCCCCTCCCTAATATCCGAGACAAGACTTAAAGAAGAACCAGTCTGGAACAGAACATGAAAAACCTTCTGAAAAATGACTAGAGGCCTAATGCTGTCACTGTCCCATGTTTATTTTTCTTTCTTTGATGTCTGATGTCAAAGAGAAAATAATGTCATCTGCTGGAAATTCAAACATGTTTGCATTTTGAGGTAATTAGAATTAATGTTGGAGGGCAAAACTAACACCGAGCCACTCCAGTCTTTCCCATGTGAGGAAAACATTCCGTAATGACTTACATTTAATCTAGGAGCTGGCAGGCAGTCAGGAGCAGCCCGGATTCAGGCAATAGGGTAATATTTCAAAAACATTTTCTTAAAAAAATATTAACATAAAATAAAATAAAATAAAATAAAATAAAATAAAATAAAATAAAATAAAATAAAATAAAATAAAATAAAATAAAATAAAATAAAATAAAATAAAATAAAATAAAATAAAATAAGCTATCTGTATGTGCTCTGATTTATAAATGATGGCAGCCTGACTGTGCTGCTCCAATTCCAGAAGGGTGTAACTCTGCTGAAAATCAATGGCTGACAAGGGTGTAAATCAGGGAGTAATGGCAGTCCTGGTTCAAGACCACCACTGCTTCCTAAGTACTCAGCACCCACAATTGCAGCCAGATTTTCTAAAGAGCTCAAGCCCCCATTCACATCCAAACAAGGGCCAGATTTTTGTAAGTGCTTAGCACGCAGTCTCTCCCCATTGTGACATTAATGGCAACATGCTGAGTTCTTTCGGAAAATTGGTCATACATGTTTGTTTTGGACCAGATCTTGTCACCCTTATACATGTTGAGTAGTATCTTACTCAGTGAAGAATCCTACTAAGTAGTCCCTCTCTGTGTGAGCATTGCTGCTGAAGGACTCTCTCTAAAAAGACAAATGCAAGCCCTGTTGCTCAATGCCCTGCTGGAAAAGTCTCAGATACTATGGTTATTACTGAGCTATGAAAACCTGTCCCGAATATAATCAAACTGAACTAGGTAGCCATTGGTTAAAGCTTGGCTCATGAGAAACTGGGTTTGGTCCTCACAGGGTGAAAAGAAAAAAAAGATTATTTCTGGACTGAGGACTTTTATTTGAATTACTCAGCCGTCTTCAGGGGTTAAAAATAGAAAAGCAACCTTTTTTCAGTTCAAAGAAAATAAATGGCTACACTTATCTGTGTGGGTAATTAAAAACAGCTGAACTCCAAGAGCTGAAGCCTTCCACACAGTTAGTCCTCACTGAGGAGTAGCTTCCTAGCAACATTTGACATATTAGGAAAAAAAATATTATTAAGGATTTCTCTGGGGTAAGCGTAATGTGGATTGTTGCTACATTCAAAGGCAGGTTATTGGTGATAGAACTATGGAACAGATTAAAAAGTTCAAAAGTCAAAACAAAAATGCTTTTCACATGGGTTGGTTGTAACTCTATTGACATCAACTGTAGTTAAGAGCAGAACAAATGCTGTATTTTCCCTTCTGCAATTCTGAAGAGGTGTGTGCGCTGGCCCTTGGCATTGAACAGCTGCTGTGGTAACCCAAATGTCTGCAAGTATGGCTAATGCACTCACATGATGCGCCTTCCACTGCAATTCCACCTCATCGGTTCTGCAAGACCCATGGGGACTTTCCTGGTTCAACTATCATTTTCCCCTTTTCATGCACTGTCAATGAGTTTCTCTATTTCTGCCTTTTCTGACAGGTCATGTGGTCCAACAGATACACATGGAAGAGGAATGACACAGGGCCATTTCCATTGGCTGACCTGAGCCTGGCATAGATAACTTGGGCAGAATGAATGAGTGTGCAAAGAGGAAGAGACAGAGTGAAAGAGTTGCTCTCATGGTGTTTCCTGCTCCACTGTCTGTGGTCACATTGTGCCTCTCCTCAAACTTCTCATCTGTGCAGCTGAAGCCCTGGTCTTACACTAGTGCAGATCAGTGGAGTTATTCTTGCTCTGTACCACTACCATGGCATGGGGAGTTGCTGTGGAAGTATTTGGGTATCACATGCTATCATCCTGCTGGCTGCCTTTCCAGTCCCTCCACCACACTGTCGCAGCGGATCCTTCTGTTGACTTCTGCTTGACAGCCAGCTAGCAATTGCAAAGGCAGCAGATCAGCTGAAAGAATCAGCAATGACTTTCTGCAGAGGACAACATTTAAAAGGCTTTTTTTCCTTCAAGTTTCATCAAAGCAGCCTATAGAAAAATGATATCCCCAACTTAGATTATTATCCAGATCATCAGTCTTTTTAAGCCTGCAAAGCTGAAAGCAGATACCTCTTATATTTGCAACATACTTTCTTTATTTAGCTGCGGCCAAAAAAAGTAAAACAACAGCATACTGTATTTTTCAAATTTACATTGGCCCATACAAACAACTCCAAAGACAATTTCCCTAATCTATGACTGCCTCCCAGGCCTGGACTTAACCAGGCTGTTCCCCATGTTGACAAGACAAAAGCATCTCTAACAACAGTAGAAGGCATATTCCTGCAAATGTCAAGGCCATACGAATTTCTGGGCCCTAAGTGGTGCCTACACATCAGAGGTACTCCAACCACAGCCAAGCAGGAGGCTAGAAGAGGAGGAGGGCCATGGAATGAGTTTCTTGCTGTTTTCTTCAACCCTGGCCTTCTCTGCTGCTTCCCATCTTCCCTACTGCGTTCACCTTCCCCCATTTTCCTCCCTGTCCTTCCAAACGCAGGGTTGTTCAGTGGGGGAAAGTGACTTGCTGCTCAATATCAATTTATGCAGCTATGGGAAGAGCCAAGTGCTGATCAGAAGCTGAGGCAAAATTGCCTGTACATGTGAAACCAAGCTGGGAGCTCTCCTTTTAGAAGGCGATTTGCTCATTGACTCCAGCTACCCATTCTCAGGAAAAGCTGATGACTAGTGGTGGGGAAATGGATTGTGAAGAAGCAAGTTCTCAAACAGAAGAAAGGCAGCACAGCTCCAAATCTCTAGGTCTTTTTTATTATCTGCAAATAAATATTTCCCTCTGCTTTCTTCTTTTCTAAGAACAATGCTGTTGTCACAGCCTGCCTGCTGCTCAGTGCTCCTGTCTCCCTAGCTTGTTACCTCCCCATCTTCTCCATTGATCCCTCCTTTGTTTCCTTTCTTCTATTCCCTGTGCTTTTGCTTCCCCTAGCTCCATTTCATTTACAGCAGCCAGGACTTCACAGCAAGGGTACAGTGAAATTAACCAGGTTTGGAAAGTTTGCCTTTGCTGTGCACACATGCTCTGTTTTCTTCCCTCCACTCCCAATGAAGAAAAATGTGTCCAAAACTGCTGTGAAGTTCCTCAGTGAAGAGCTGGCTCAAAGCTCCCCAGCCACAGCAGTGCCATGCCTTTGTCTTGCACAGGAACCCACACACAGCTTACAGCAAACAGAATGGCAACTGTTGATAAGAATGAAAAATATCTCCCACACAGCATTTTAGCACTTCAGTTAAAGAAAAAAAAAAGATACATTAAAAAAAATATCACAAAAGTCACAAGTCTTTAATTGCTTAATGTAGATATATTGTAACAGAAACTCATTTCACTTCATTTCGTATGAAGCTGTGGTAAGTCCATTAAAGCTGAAGCAGTTGCATCTGCCTAGAACTGGCGCAAGCCAGATCACAATCACATCCATTACATCTATTGCTATAATATCATCACCTTCCATATGGTGCTGCCACTAGTCCGTATGCTGAACCGAGGGCTGCCTAAAATCTGTTCATCCCAAAAGCTGCACTGATCTTAGCCTCTCTTACACCAGGGGAAGAACCTCCCCCCCCCAACCTGCAAAGGCACAGACATCTCAGGGATGTTTAAAAGTTCCAGTGCATTATGGAGGATTCACCACTCATCCTCACCTACTTCTGAACACAGATAGTCAGATTAGGCTATCTGGCAAAAAGCAGAGCTGAATTTCCCTAGTAGAGTCTATACGGTCTTGGCCCTTTGTAAACTGTACACTGCAAATATGGTCCTTCGCTCTATTGCTCACTGCTAACTTTCTCAAGGATTCATATGAAGCTTACCACTTTGAAGTAAAAGGGTTCCAACTTCTTCCTCTGATTTATTACAAATAGTCACTGTATGGACGTTCTAATAACAGCTATATCTAATTACTTAGAAAATACATCTGTGCCAGTATCCCACCTATTATTTCACAGTTCACTTCCTTTGGATGAGTACTCTGGTATCCCACTACTTTACTGAATGAGTTTCTTCCAAGTTCCTCCAAGCCAAGAGTCTTCAACTCTGGTCACATCTTACATCCCTGCAAGTGGAGTGTTGGAAACAGGAATATTTGAACAACAAAGGACCAACACACAAATGTATTTATCTGATCCAAAATCTTCTTTCACTGGCATTCCACTGTCATACATGGTATCCAACAAGCAGTGCCTATCATCGTGGACTTCTCGTGTCCTCTCCTGCCTTTATCTACTGTCATGGCCCAGTTCAATTCTCATTTAAACCTCACCTTCCTTGGGTGAAGTGGTTTGTTTGTTAGTCTTGTAGAGTGAGCTGCAGCAGATTCCTCTTTAACCACACATCATAACCAACCTTTTATTTCTCCTTCGCTTTACTTTCCAAATGAGATCGTCTCACCTGATCTTCGGGTTAAATCTCTGATCTAAGGGAGAGAGGCATTTGCTTTGCTGCTGTTTTCCTTGCACTTTTTGCCCCACTGGGATTTCCTCATATTTATTCTAATCAAGTTCCTCACTTTTAAAATATCAAGTCTGAATTGCCAGTGATCAATACCGTCCAGTGGAACACATACGCTCACTGTTTGTATTAACTCCTGCTTTTTCCTTTAGGGGTAAACTGAACCTCCCCCAAAGTACGCATCAAAATGAGTGGCTTTAAATAGCAGTCATCTGTGGTATTAATCAAGTTTCTTCTTAAAACCATCCCAGATGTGCCACTCAACCAGCTTATACTGGTTTCTGTAAGAACACCCACTGTTATTATTGTACCAACAGATTTTGCAACTTCCTTAATTTCTTTTAACACATGAAGGTCTTGAGCTGCGATCTTTTGCAGCAATGAGGGTGTGCTAACAGCAGAGGGTTGCATAAATCTGTGCAGCAGGCCAGCGGACTGTGAGGGCTGTAGGTACAGTGTGGATGAGGGCAGGGTTACTTTAAATAGCTTGCAAGGTCTGTAATATAGCTGACCATCTTCTTCAGTCTGGAAGCTACTGGAAACAAGACAGAGGAGAAGGATGTAAACTTGGCCTTACACAGCTACATAGGCACGTGAACACAGATTGTGTGAACCCAACTGCACTTGCCTGGTTCCCTTTCTTCATTGTTTGAGGGACAGGGAGTGTGTCAGGAAACCTGTTAGAAATGGCAAGCGGATGGGCAGGGATCCACAGCCACTTCATACCAAAGCGGTGCGGAAAAGTGGTGTTTGGCAGAGGATGAGGATCCTATAAAAGAGCTCTCCGTCTGGGCCTGGGACGCTTGGGACATTCTGAGCATTTTTCTTTCCACCACCCTCAGGCAATGGGAAATTACTACCTCTTGTGTGAGTGGAGAGAAAACAACTAGGCAGTTTCCATTTTAGCACGCAGGAGGTAGGTGGATTGCCTTGCCAAAGGGCTGCCTTTTATTTATATCAATGGACAGGTATCTCCATTCTGGCAATGCTTTGGGAATGCGCCATGTACCCAATTTCTATGCTGCATGGGCCTAGGAGCATTAGGGCAGTACTTCCCTCTGTTACAAGTCCTTGCATTTATCCTGTGGATTCCTTGATGAAAGCAATCCCCAAACAGGTCTGTCGGAGATGACCAGATGCTCCCTTGATGCGAAAGTCTAGCTATTTATTATCATATGTTCTGGGTCTGTTTTTTACTGGATTTGCTGCACAGAAAATTTAAGATTCACACACTAAAATCAAATGGTAAAAGCAAAGTCTGAGGAAGGCCCAGTGAAATGGCAGCATACATAGCTGAAAAACATTTGTACTGTGGGCCTTTTTCAGTCGTATCCCTAATACAAACATCAAACTCAGCCCTATGATATTAGAGAAGTCTAATAACAGTTTCTCATGCAATGGAAACATTTTTGTAGAGACTTACATTTTATTTGGGAACTGGCTATCTGTTACAACCAGCAATTCAAGTCGAAGCAATGGAGTAATATTTCAAAAATGATTAGAGCAAAACAAATAATCACATGAATGGTATTATTTTGCAAAACATGCGATCCTCAGTAATTTGTGGTTTTTGGTCCCTGGTGCTAAAACTGTGCTGTGTCTTTAATCAACTAATTATGCAAAACTCTCTGAAGGTCACAGAAGGTTCAGGAGGAGGCTTTTTGATGCTGAAATGCAGACCAAACATCCATAGTACATTTTCTGATTAGAAACGAAGCACTGCTTTCTTCAGGCTAATACTGTGTTTGAAATTCCAGTGTGAAATACCAGCATTTATACCTTACATACCCTCAGACTGCTTTGCACACTGCTGCAAATATCAAACTACCTCCTCCTGCTCTCTAATGTGGATATGGAAACGAGCCTTCTCTTTCCATCACCATGCCCTCTAAAAACATTACATTATACTTACAGCATTTATTTATTTTTGGCAGCTAGCCAGAAAAAAAAAAATCCTCTCTCAAAAATACCCCTCCCTGTGAATTGGATTATGTTGTAATCCATTCTGGATCTACCCCAGGCCTGCTTGCCTTCTGGGGTAGAATGACCACGTTCTGGATGGTCTGCAGGTCTGGGTGGAGGGGGTGGACCACCAGGAGATTATGATACAGCCCAGGTTTCTCTCCTGCTCCTTAATTTTACAGTCACAAGGAAAAAACCTGTACACAGAGTGGGCTTTGTCCATCTGTGAAACACACGCACGCTCTCCCAGGTTGCTGCCGCTCATGAGGTCATGGTGTGGGGCACTGCAAAATGGTTAGCAATGCTGGCAAAGCAGTGACACTGGCCCTGCTTGGCGTGACCAACATGGGGTGGGCACGGAGAGATTCTGGGGCATTTCAACCCCACTGGCACAACTCAGGGTGGCCAGCCTGAGTAAGCCACTGGTGCAGTAAGCCATGGGGCAGCACAGCTCCCAGCAGTCCTGCAAGGGTTTGTGGCTGTTTTCCCAGTGGTGACACTGCTTTGCTGGTAGAAGCCACTGTTTTGCTGGCTTTTTACGTTACTCTTTCCCTGCAAACTGCCACTCTCCTTTATTTTCTTCTTCCTGAATGGTCTCTATGGCCACTCTTCTCCATCTGACTTTGTGGTGAGTTGGGGTTTGCTGGAGTTCTGGAAACCCAATCGCTGTGTCTCCGGCTGCAGTGTAGGGACCAGAACTCTCTTCAACTTAAATTGAGGGCGACTCGATGACAAACTGAAGGGACTTCAGAGAGGGGAAAAAATGATCCAAGGCTTAGATGTGGGCTGAAGGAAAACGAAGGGAATGGGCTTTGCACATATCTTGGCTGAATGATGTCTAATTGGGGCGTGATAATTCCCTATAAGTCTTAGGAGGATATAAACACTTAAGAGGCAAAGAAATTGATTAGGACCAGAGAAGGGACTATAAGTGGAATTAATGAGATGATACTGAGTGCAGGAAAATTTATGCTTTAGAGTAACGTTTCCTATTAACGCGATCTACTACAGTGTGGGGTAGGATTCCAAGAAGAAGCAATGGAAACCCTGTTGCTTAAATTATTTCAGAGGAGACTGGACAAAACACTCAAGAACACACTGTAGGGAACAATTCCACAGTGACAGGAGGATGGAAAAGATGATCTAATAGTAGCTCTTTCCATTTCTAATTTATATGGTGACTTTATATTAGAGAGGGGTTTTTTTGAGCTGCCAAACAATCATCAGTAAAAGAAACATGCTAAAAAGTTCCTTCTGGTATTCCATAACGGGCCCATACTTCCCTACTTCCCAAGTCCTGTCTATTACACATATACACAATAGACCTGATGATTTATAGCAGAAACGTCATCTTCCATTCATCCTATTTTGCTGAGTTACTGCAGGGCCTCTGAACAGTGGTTATCTTGTGTGCCATATGAGCTAAAATATTGCAGCACAGCACAGCAAATTCAGTCAGATGATTCAATATTAATTTCCTGGCTTTGAAAAGTTGAAAAGTCAAATCTTCAGTGTCATTTGAAAACTATTTCTTTTTCCCATTACCTTTTCTTCTCATACACAGGCAGTTGTGTAGAATAACTTGGAAAATCTTTGTAAACAGAGCCTTATTAGGAGAAAGGCAGAACCAGGCATTATTCAGTAAAAAGAAGGGAAAAAAAGGCTCTTTGTACTGCAAAAGGTACCATAAGAGAAAGGGAATTCTTGCTGAAAACACTTTTACTTCTTTACCATTGACTTTGTAATACATGTCATTCCATATTGCATGAGCTCTATTTTTTTATTGTTTTACATCATATGTATGAGTGACACAGTCTCATTTCAACATGGGAGGGCAATAAAAGTTCCATTAATGTCTAACCTAACAATTTGAATTGTGAAGTGATAGTACAGGTTGCCTGGGGAGGTAGAGGATAGAAGTTGAGCCTCCTGCTAGAAATGGTGAAGATAAGGCCCATCCTGCTTTAGATGAGGGTAGATTAGATGCCTGCTCAAGCTCTTTTTCAGCCTTTTTTTTTTTTTTTTTTTACAGTATCTCCCATTGGTCTCTCTGTAAATTTTCCAGACATCTATCTGCCAAAATATGTGCAGATGCATATAGGTCAGCTAAATCCAAGCATCAGTAGAGTCTAAGGTCAAAATAGACTGTTGAGTTTATTTTGTCCAGCATTTCTAAACATTTTCCAAACCATGATCTCATATTACTACAGAACAGAATAATGGGCCATTTTCCCTCTTCTTGACTCTAAAGGAAGGGCAGCTGAAAGCCTCTTGGAGGTTGCAGGACCTGAGGATTGAGAATGAAGCCCCTGAATAGAACTGCACACAGCAACTCCCAGTGCAGATGGGAGCACAGCTGCATGACTTAAGTGTGCAACTAGCAATACTCACAGACAGGACACAAGGCATGCAGAGAAGAACCCAAGGTCTGCTATCTGCCACATACCAAATGAATTGCTGATAGGAGGTGACTGATTTTCACAGATTCACACTAATGTATACTAACACTGTTCAGAGACTCATGCTAGCGTATACTACAGCTAATGCTGACTTCATTAAAGCTCTCTGGTCAATGAAAGCAATTGTGTGTTGTCTAGTGGTTGGACTGGAAGACAGGAAGGGATTTGATTCAATGCTAGCTATTCTACTGACTCATGGCTTACCCTCCAAGTAAGTCATTTGACCTTTCTGTAGTTCAGTCAATCTGGCTGGAAAATTGTGCGGGAAGAAGGGAAAAGCACTATTCTTACTGAAAACCACAGACGGAATCTGAGCTGAGTTTTCCTAGGGTAAAAAAGAAAGAGACAATATCAGAACGTGAGTCAGGATCGGAACCTCCCTGGCCTTTTCCACTCAGGGCGTCTGGTAGTATCATCATTATCACAGCAGAAAATAATTTACTTCAAGATTTACTTCTAGCTCAGAAACCAAAAGGAAATACTCAGTGCCTGTGCCAGGTACACTCAGCTCCTGAACAGATTGAAGGACTATCTGAACGGATTTAATAACTTTGGACTTCTCTACGTGGATCATATTTAAAGGATATAAATAACCAGAGCGAAAACTGGAACAGAGATGGATTTATATTTCTAATATTTTTTTAAAAAAATTTTCTGATGGGAAAATGGAAAAGAGTAGGGACTTAAAATACCTTTTTTTCCTTGTGTTATGTTTGCTGTCAGATTTTGTACTATAGAGACCTAAAGAACATTTTTTGGCAAAATACCAAGCTAAATACAACATGGTGTAAGTTCCTAATAATGGAAAGAAAGTTGTGGTGGGAAAGTGTCTAGAGCAGATTTTGTAGACAGAAGGTCCCCGAATTGGCTGCAAAAACAATTTCTTTTTCAGAATGTCTTCCTCATTTTGAAAATATAAATAGCTCTAATTAAATGCCCCAACCTTTTTCTTTTAGTATGAGTAGGAAGTGGAGTTGTAAAAGATTGGTTTTGGCCAGTACTGCCATAAAGTGGTGAAAACAGTAATGACCTGTAAAGGAAACTGAAATTCAATAGGGGATGGACTTGTGGTTCTAGATATCTTGAAAATACCTCTGTTTTTGTGAGAAAACTCTACTAGACCCATGAACTCAGACCCCCTCTGGGTTTCAGGAACATTTGAACTAGAGCAAAAGGCCCTCACTCTTACAGATTACTCAGGCTGAGAACTACTATATGAATGGTACTACTGAAGACACATTCACCCATAAAGCACCATTCAATGTACTTCTGCACAGTGGGTCTCAAGGGGATAACTGAATCAAAGCCCATGATCACTCTGTAGTGAGGGAATCACATGTGAAATGCTGAAGGTGAGTGGGGCATTGGATTCAGGCACTGAATTTTCAGTTCTGAGACAGCCCTTAATGGAAACAGTCTGCTTCCAGTTTGATATCAGGTGAAATATTGAGATGCTTTGGCCTGATGCTAGAAATATCACTAGAATCATGGCCTTAGTATTGTAGCCATGACGTTGCTGACCTGCCAGTCCTTTGTCGAGGGACCTACAAAAGACCTGACTTATGAAAAAAAAGTTATATATTTTCACGGATCCAAATGCTTAACTTAGGTCTTCTGAACCTTTCAGAAATATCAAGAAGTATCTAGCTCTTTCTCAGTGTAGATACAGGGGTTATCAGAGCTTTTATGTTAATAAGACCCAGTAACTATAATGACAGCATTGCACAATAGGTGTCATTAGTGGGGAGGAGCTGGAACATGGAGATGGGTTTTCTCCATTGGAAGTTTTATTGTTATAAAATGTGGTACAGATAGGAACATTTTTATGAGTCCCAGAGATACCACTTCTCCATCAGCATCATGAGAAGAAAAGAAGTCTCTCAACTTTATTTTCAATTAGGTGGTAAAACATGATCAAGAGGCTCCTTGTGGGCTCCTATGAATTAATCACCATCACTGAATTGTTATGTTAAAAGACCTAGAGGACATAACAGACAATAGAAGTCTGGCAAGATTTCACAGTAAACAAATATGAACTGAAACTTTAGACTTCTTTGAACTCAGACCTGACCTTGACCTAAGATGGATTTACATCTAAAAATTATTCTCTTGGCTTATACACACAAAGTCAGAGCTGTAATGCTAGACATGAAACACAGTGAACTCTGATGCTCTGAAATGGAGCCATGCATCTGTATCACCTGAAAAGTTAAAAATATTTGGAAGTAGAGTTTGATAGGAGTTGTCAGCATTGTAAGCATGTCTCATCTGTTAGAGTTCTTGAAGAAGTTTAAAAAGTTTTGCTTTCAATCTGTGCAGACACTTTATTTTTAAAATTCCCCTCTGTTACGTCTTGTGTGTAGGAGACAGTTATTTCCCAAATGGCTATTTTTTTCTCATATGTTGCAATTTGGAGGGGAATATTTTCTCTTTCTCACATGATTTTACCTTGTTAATAAATTAACTTTGTACATTCAGATCATAGTGATACCATAACTTTAAGGAATTAACAATTTCTTCATAAAGTACAAGTGCAACATGACCACACTACAGGCATGACATTCCTGAAGCAACCCCAAGTTTTCTTATTTCTTTCAATCTCACTTTTACAGTAATACTGCTTAAATTACCTTACATTGCAACAAGCAAAAGTAACTGAGGCAAGTCCAAAGGGACAGATGCAACAAACAACTCTCCTTTTTCCCATGTGTTGAGCTGGTCAAATGCAAGCCAGCTACACACTAGAAGCAGCGGATGCATGGTAATTATGTGTGAGCTAAATATGCCCTGATTTCTTCATGGCCAGCCAGCTGTAGAATAAAAAGAGCAAATAAATGTACCTGCACATATAACAATTTAGCTTTGCTTTCATCTCAAAGGCCAAACATTTAAATGAAGACTTTTCCTTCAGAAGATGAAACGGACAGGTTAACTTTCCACTTAGCATAGATACTCTAGCATCATGTTAGTGCTGGCTAAAACACAGTGCAGTCAGAAGGCCCTAGAATGGCCTTGGTATGCCAAATCTGGTGTCAAATTGTGCTCTGTCATCATGACTCTACACTTCCTATACAACAGTGTGGTGGTTGTTATTCTCTTCATCTATGAAAGACTGGAAGAGTTGAGACTGTTGCTGGTTTTTGCACTTTCCTGTTCTTCCTGTTTCCATGTGAAAACATTCCTACCTCTCACCAAAGTAGGATAAGGTGAGTGTTTCTAAGAAATTTTCTTTCCCAGTTCTCCTTCATCCTGGAGCTCATCAAGAGCCTCTACAGCCAGAAGTTTATCTTCTGTTTGAATTTTTATTAGTGCATCAAGTTGTCAAATAATTTTTCTAAGCCATCTTTCCAAAGGTCTGCTGTGACCATGCAAGTCATGCTTCGGAGCCATAGTGCTCAATATTGTATGCTTATGTAATTATATAGATGCTATACTAGAGAGCTTTTGTTTGAAGACCCTGCTCTTATAGTGAGCAAAAAGGTGTCCAAGATGAGAAAGAAATGAGAAAACATGGCAAGTAAAGCAGATAGAAGTAGGCTTACATGAAACTGTGGACTAAATGCAGATGCAACATCCAGTACTTCCTGAGATTCTAGTCCCTAATATTTGAAATTGTTCATACAAATATATTAGGGTATCTAGAAAAAACACCAATTTCTCTTGGCAAATTCAGGAGTGAAGCTTGTGATTTTCTAAACCACTTCATAATAAAATACAATGAATGAAGGCCAGTTTGCTCAAGCAGTGTCAAACAGCATTGGTACGGTGACAGTCTGGTATCTTGCAATCTGCCAGAATGAGAGTGCAATGCTGCTTCTGATTGGAAACTGCAGTGAGGAAGTTCCTAGTTTCTCTCCTTTGGTATAAAGCACCCATTCATTTTATGCTAGATGAATCATAAGATAATGGTTCTTCATCCTGTAACTAATCCAGCATTTAACATAGCCTTTGTTGCAGCACACGCTACTTTGATTTGAGAATTTCACATTTGGGAAGTAAGAAGGAAATGATTTTTTGGCTTTTCTTTTCTTTTCTTTTCTTTTCTTTTCTTTTCTTTTCTTTTCTTTTCTTTTCTTTTCTTTTCTTTTCTTTTCTTTTCTTTTCTTTTCTTTTCTTTTCTTTTCTTTTCTTTTCTTTTCTTTTCTTTTCTTTTCTTTTCTTCTCTTCTCTTCTCTTCTCTTCTCTTCTCTTCTCTTCTCTTCTCTTCTCTTCTCTTCTCTTCTCTTCTCTTCTCTTCTCTTCTCTTCTCTTCTCTTCTCTTCTCCTCTCTTCTCCTCTCTTCTCTTCTCTTCTCCTCTCTTCTCCTCTCTTCTCCTCTCTTCTCCTCTCCTCTCCTCTCTTCTCCTCTCCTCTCCTCTCCTCTCCTCTCCTCTCCTCTCCTCTCCTCTCCTCTCCTCTCCTCTCCTCTCCTCTCCTCTCCTCTCCTCTCCTCTCCTCTCCTCTCCTCTCCTCTCCTCTCCTCTCCTCTCCTCTCCTCTCCTCTCCTCTCCTCTCCTCTCCTCTCCTCTCCTCTCCTTCTCCTCTCTTCTTTCTTTCTTTCTTACTTTTTCTTTTTAAATAATTTGAAAACTGCTGCCAGGTCCCACATGTCAGAGTTTGTTATGGTGGAAGACAAAGCAATATGCTTTCGAGCTGAATATACCATTGTGCTTTTGAGGCACTGACCTGAGCCTTGTTCTCTCTGCCACCACCAGTGCCACAGCCAACCTTCTGAGCACTTTCCAGGCAGACAAAGTTTTAATAAACAACTGAGAACTCAGCTGCAAAATAAGATTCTATCTTTGTCCCAGTCCTGGTAAAAAAACCCTCTCCCTCATCTCAAATGGAACTTTCTGGGATATACCGGAACAGTGCAATTCTGATACCTATATAATCAGCAATGGGTATTTTGGTATAAATTGCATCAACTGTGCATTTCCAGAAGGTTCACTAAAAAAAATACCCAACCCAAACTTTAAGAGCTGTGCCTCATCTCTGCTCCTACAAATGAAGCTATCCTCTAGAATCCCACCATTCTCAGCCTTTCTTCAAATTGGAGAAATAGTCTCCAGAAATATTGCTTTGGCAAAAAGGAGCAATCGGACTAAATTCTGATATTGGAGGGAAGTAATTTTCTGCATGACCTTGAGACCTAGGCGTGGGCAGAATAGAAAGGAGAGATTCTTCTTTTTCAACACAACACTCTAACTGTACTTGGAAGGTCCCAAGAAATCAGACTGGAAGTTGGGTTGCCTCTGGTCATAATATCACTACAGTGGTATTTTTAGTGACTTATTTCTCCAAAATCCCCCTAAAGAATAAATACCAGAGAACCTTACTGGAGGTTTTCAGGTAAACAGAGAAGAGGTGATTTCTGATAAGGTTTCAAAAAATTTGTCTGAAACAGCTGTCCAGGTGGCACATCAAAAATACCTGGCAGAATGGTACAGCATAAGCTATTGGTACTGATGTGGGTTAGTCTCACTTATGGATAATCTCAAACCTATGCCAATAAAAGATATATCATGCATTGCTATGTCTTCTCCCCCTTCCACTCTGACCAAACAAAGTGAAATCAAAATTAATCAGTAAATTACTTTAACCTCCTTAGAGTTTCTCATTAATTTGTGGTTTTTCATTTCCCACATCCCCATCACTGCATAAAACTTCCCTTTTTACAGACAGTTCACTGTTTACATGATAAACATACTCCCTGCATTACCCTTCTGGACTTATATTGCTCAAGCATGAGAGCTTCAGTACTTCCCACTTCCTTACCAGCCCCTTGAAACCTCCTTGATGACAGTGCTTGGTGACCACAACAGGCAGTGAGTACTAATATTGCAGTACAGAGAATTTCCCCCCACCAATGAAGCATAACATTCAGTTTCTCCAGCTGTTCTTCTCATTCCTGGAAACCTGCTGGAAAAAGCCACTGTGGAGGTAAATGGGCTATCTTGGCACAGAGGCATCACCCACATCTCAAAAGAATTGACTGAAGAGGATGGGGCTCTTTCCCTGGGACACTTGGCTCCTTTTGTTGCACTGCGGGATAGAAAAATGCTTTAAAGTGTGTGTATTATCTGGAAGCTCACCAAAAAGGAGGACATTCATCTGGAGGTTTAGCTGGGACAATTGATTCCCTGTGAGTTGCTGGCATGGAGTGTGTGCCTGCAAGAAAAGGCTTCATGGCCAATGCTTACCCTTGCCCCACCATCCCTGGTTCCTTCAGCCATTGTAGATCCAGAAAATGTTGATTTGCATCTGGCAGGCACGGCCGTTCCCCAAGTAGCAGCCTGCACCCCAAAGTACAGCAATGAACCCAATCTACCCATTTCTCCCACTGGCACAGGGATATCCGCCAGTGTCGGTGGAGGGTGGGTATTTCTGTCTCTTTTTCTTTCTTTCTTCCTTAACTGCAGAAAGCATCTCAGGCAGCAGCCTCAGAAATCAGACTTCCACCCTACCTGACTTAAGATATGTTACTTCAGTGACTATGTTTGCTGTGGAAAAATACACTCCCTTACGTCAGTTGTACTAGAAGGACTTGGTAGAGGAAAACCCTATTGAGGTACATATAAACACCAGAAATGTCTCTATCCCATCAGTCCTACCTACCCAATAAACCTCATCAGCTCATAGGTCTTTTAGCAGTGTCCTTCCAGAATTACTTTTGTGGATCAACTGACAAGGACCAGGAGAAAAACACTAAAATTTACCAGCAACTTGGATTATACTTTCATTTTACTCCAGCATAGGATTCAAGCTATCTACTAAAACAGAGCATTTTATACTGTATTCACAATTTACCAAGTTAATTTGTATGTTCCTCCCAATTAATTAACTAAACAGTAAGAGCCAGGACCCAGTCTCAGATCCAGGGATACCATCTGTCACAACTTGGCTCAGTCCCATCGTGTAAGGTCACCAGTCTGCTGTGAGTGGGCTCAATCCATGGGGTCCCACCTGCTTCAAACCCAGCCATTTCTGAAGGCAAATGGCTTCTCCTTGTGCTCCCTGTGGCCCCAGAGCTCCTCCAACCCCTTTCTAGGGAGGTGAAATCCTGCAGGGCAGCCAGCCTTGCCGTACTGCCTGGGGCTCACATACACGTTTGGGAAACTCCTCTGGGGCTTCAGGGGAGCATTTCCACACTTCCAGTTTAACCCCACCACCAGGACAACATGGGAAAGGAAGGAGCAAAGTTTAAATAGAAGAAAACCTGAACCACAGACATGGTACTCTTAAAAGGAACTGAAAATCATAGACTTCTGAAAAAGGGCAAAGTCCTTACTTAGTCAGCCTTTCTGTGAATGCAAGGGCTGGGATGAGCCCATCCGTGTTTTTCACATACACTCACACAGGACTCGCCCAAGTTCAGCTGCTATCTTTCACAGTGTCCCCACCAAGAACCCTTGGCCCTTTTCTCTCCACCTTTTTGTGTAAAAAAAAAAAAAGGTCCCTGGGAAAGACCAGTACCTAGAAGATGATCGGCATACTTAGTCCTAATTTAGCATCATGGTGGCTTCTTACAGTTATGGTTAGTACCTAGGAAGGCCACCAAGCATATTTCTGAGGCAGAGCCAGCCCAGCAAGCTGCCTAGATGATGGCTAGATACGTGTCCAGGAAGATATCAAAAAAAGTCATGCTATATGACCCAAATACACACTTAGGGCTCAAGGAGAAGGTTCACTGCTGGAGCACCGTGGTGCGCTGTAATGTCACAGAGCAGGAAGTCACTGTAGATAAGGATCCCCCTTCCAAGCCGTACAGCAATGTGCCCACAATGCATTGATTAAAGATTGGCAGAATGAAGCCCCAGCATTACAGAGCTCTAAGGAAGATCTGACTTTGATTTCACTGGATCAGAGTTTCAGTCATGGGCTACAAACAATACAAGGGTGTGCCTATAGATAAATGTGTTTTCTGGGTTGCACTCAGGGCACTTAGTGACTTGTAAGATCAGTGTGTGGATCTTCACGCTGGTTTTGCTATCATCTGAATTACTGTATTTCTTTCTGAAACCAGTTAACTGCCTGGAAGTATTCTAGACAAAACTTGAAACTCGAAAGAATGATTTGTGATGAGAAATTGAAAGCAAGTGTCTTACCTACCCACAGAAGAATATGTTCTTTAGAAAAAAAGAATTTTAAGCTATGTTGAATTTAAACTTAGTTCTGAAATGCATATATTACATAATGAGAAAGATGCTGAAATGGACATTATGAATATTATGTAATAAAACTATATTTTAGCATGTGTGTTTTTACCAAAAAGCACAGCCTTTATGTGTAATCACTTAAATAATAATTATGGGTGTACATGTAAGTATATGGGCATATGTGCATGTATGCATTTTTAGTAATAAACTCAAAAAGTGGAAATAGCAAATATGAGGAGAGACATTTAGAATGGATCAAGGAATAGTGGAGGAAATCAAACCTTCATCAAAGTTAAGAAAATGAATATTTCTGAATGTACCCTGAAACTGAAATTAAAGATGGAAGATACAAATATAGCTGGAGAAGCTGTATATATTTTTGCCTGCATTTACAGACAAGCAAATGAAGATAAAAAATAGGTTAAAAATAATTAGAGGCTTTAGGTGCCTCCACTTTGGTGTGCCAAATTTTATTCACTGTAACAGCACGTAGGCTTCTGAATGTGACTTGCGTGTCATTAAAAATAGGTGTCTGAAGTTCACCACCCCAAGCACACAGTTGGAAATGTTAGACAAAGGACCAGATGTGTGAATTATCTAATTTCCATTGGTGTAAATGGGAGTTAAATGCCCAAAGAAGGAATGATGTCCCTCTTTGCTACATCCTTGTGTTTTAATGGATTCAGCAGAAACTTAAAACTTGTGCCAAAGATTCAGATCTTACAAAATTTTTCAATCAAAATCTCCAACAAACAATGAAAAGCCTCTATTGTCATTTAGGATGATACTTCTTTTTTCATCAGTATAATGCTTTTAGACTTCTCCGAAGGTGGCTTAAGCTATAGGACATTCTCTCATCTGCTACCTAGGGGAGAGCTGTGTGTGCAAAGTCATGTTTTAATTTATGCAAGGTTTGGGATTATGCTGACAGGCACAGCATGGTGGAGGGAAAGGGCTAAAGAGAAAATGTCCATGTGGATCCTTGCTTAGTTTAGACAGGGTTTGCTTTAAAGGTCAGAATGAAACTCAGATCAAAATTTAGGCTATTTTCTTCAGCAGTCCACTGTGGATTTGAATACATGCCTTGTTGGGATTTTTCCCCTCTTCTATGAGTCCAGAGGGTCACTTGGACTACTTTGTTCTATGCTTAGGAATACCAATCTTTTTGCATTGCTTTTGAGGATGTGAGAAAAAAAATCCCATGGGTTTTGAAGGTTGAAACAAAGCAGAAACTTTTTACTGCTGGCTTCAATACAAGTACATAGAGATGTCCCAAAGCCCAAGCCATGCTTTTTTTTTTTTTTTTTTTTTTTTTTTTGGGTGGGGGAGAACCTTAAAATTTGAGAAACCTAGACAGTCTTGCAGCTCATTAGTTTGGTAATCCCTCTGCTTCAACAACAGAAGCAGAGGGAGATATGACTCATTTCCCAACCACCACTACCTCTGGCAGCTGAAGACAGACTAGTGCCCAGTCTCTGGGCCAGCAAGTCAGTTCTCTATAAGCTCAGCCTTGCCAGGCTTGTAGAGGGAAGGTGATGCCACCTCAATGCATGCAGCAGCCATGCCCTTTCCTTCAAGATTTTCCATCATAAAGTAGGTTGGAACAAATATCCAATTGTAAATTTATCAGCAATCAACAGTTTTTTACCAGCTAGGGGGAAAGAAGGGTGAGGAAAACCTTTATATACATAAACAGCCATTGCATTTGAATTTCCTTTTTTTCTTTATCCCCCCATGCAGAAGCATGTTTCTTATTTATGTGAAAACAGCCTGTTCAAATTTAAGATTTTCTGTGGTTAGTTGCTGTTCATTATTATCTGTTCTCAAACCAGTCAGGATGGGTGACCAATAGGGAAAATAAAACAAATGAGGGAGGGAAGATGTATGGGGGATCCTTGCATGGTGTGGTTGATGTTATGATCTATGGATATGGAGGGTCTACCAGCACTTCTGAGAAAATCAGCTAGATAGTCTGGGATCTGCAGGACATCTGCAGGACAAATACATCCATGTGTCCTTTTTTGAATATTACTCATTACTGCACAGTTTAAAACGTACGTGTCATGAAATAATCTGGGTAACCGTAACCTTACATTCTAGTTGTTATACATGATGTGCCCTGGGCCTCTCCTTAAAATTATCATATAATTTTTAATCAGACATACATCATAACAGCAATTATTTGTCTCCCTCTTTGGAAGATATTTTTAGACGTGCATTTCACATGATCTTGGACATTTAGTTTAGCAAAACATTCTGAATCCAATGTCTAATGTTCAGGTTTCCTAAAGTCTGCAAGAAACTGTGGAAATGCTGGCTATCTACAAACCCTACCCAAGTTAGTGGAAGCAGCAGGCCATGCAGAATGTTTTTGCTTTTGTTTTTTCTTCGGTAATGGTCACTTTTTGTTCTTCAGCTTATGGAGAGCCCCTTCAGCTCAGAAAGGCTCACTGTGCGTTGTGGAGTGTTACCACAAGAAGAATGCTGAAAGAGTTATACGGCGTTGCCTTTTGGTTTTTGTACATATAAATCAACCTTAGATCATAAAACACAACCTGTAATAACAATCACCCATATTTAATAAATTTCTGACTAGTTTGAAAACCTGTTCAAATACTTTGTACCACCCACAAAAACATTTGTAATAAATTGCAAGGCAATAAAAATCACATAGCACATAATTACTGGCATTATTGTATACTTCACTTTTTTGAGGGGGGAGGAGCTGGATAGACAGAGGAAGAGGCTGGGTTTGAGGAAAAAAAGGGAACTTTTCTGTTGTATTTCCTGAGCTAATTCTTTATTTATTTATTTTTTTTAAAGAATACATTTGAAGCAGTGCTAAATATGGAAAAGGGCTTTTTCAAACAGCTCACAAGTTCTGTTTCTGAATGAGTCATTACTGATCAGAAGGATTCTCTTAACAGGGGATTTACAGCAGAACAACCAAAGCCTATTTCCATTGAAATCAGTGGCAAACTCCCACTGACTTCAACAGAGGATTGACCCAGCAGACGTATTGGACTCAGGGATGGAAAAACTTAGAGAGGTGTTGGGTTTTTTTAATAAATCTGCAAGGACTCTTCCAATTAAATTTCCACTGCTTTCGGCACATTTTATCATTCTCCTACTTTACACACAGGAATGAGGCGTAAATGTGTAAATGGCTTAAATACAAACACTAAATCCATGTTTATGTTTGCATTAATGTAAGCTTCTCCCCTCTTATCAATGGCTTGTGGTGCATTTACAATACTTGTGTCTTAGTTCATTTTACCAAGAAGTGGTTTACTGGCCACTGTAAGGCTATTCTGTTTGTGGTTCAAAAAAAGAAAAGGAAGCCATTTCTATCTAGCAAGGAAGAGACCAGCAAATCTATTAACTCCGCCCCCAAAAACCAGAACACCAGTTTTCAGGTGAAAACATAAGCTTTTGTGCTTAAAATAGGAACTGAGCTGACTGGCATGTAACATTTTCAAAGCACCAAAAGTGATTTAGAAACATCAATTCTTCATTTTTTTTTTCTGTTCTTAAAATACCTAGCAAGCCTAATTCCCATGGAAAGTCCCAGGAACTTAGGAACTGGCATGCCTCTTAGAAAAGGACTCAGAGTCTTCTGAATATGTTATTTGTGAGCATTTAGACATTTGAAGTAAATTACCTATTCAGTTTAAAACAAATATCAGCTATGAGCTTTAGTTACAGTCAGATTCGCTCCTTTTCAAAAACTGATTTATTCCTTAATAGTTTCCCTGATAACTATTATTTGCCCAAGATATTACTGAACTAAAGCCACTAATTTTTGCAAGGCACTCAATTAATCTGATCAAAGGTACAATATAGGACAGATTCAAAATGCTGTAAGGATTTACAGACACGCACTGTTAGAGATGGTGTCTCAGGAGCTGGATACAAGGGCATCTTTCAGATGGGAGCTGCAAGACAGGGCTCAGTATCTCTAACCTAGATTCTGTTCTGCCCTGGGATTTCTGTGTTTTGAGCAAACCAGAGTAGAACACGTTTAATTTTATAAGTATATATAATGTATTTTATATATACATTTATATATATATAAAATTTTTACTATCACAAAAAACTGGCCTTCAGCAATTGAACTGACATAAACTGGTTGAAAAGCACTTACAGACAGCTGGGGTCCCTTCTGCAGTGGCAGAATAGGAGAAGCAAAAATCCCAAAATGCTATCCTTGCTTTTCCCAGGACATGTACATGTGCGCACACACACACACAAATGTAAATTTAGGATGTTTCTAAAGGAGTATCTTGCAGGGCTTTGTCACAGGGCAGGTTCTGTTACTAACAGGGTCTGAGAAGGAACCGCTTGTACTTGGAGGATTGGGTAAAAATGGCTTGCAGGCCCAATCCAAATATTAATCTTGGCTCTGACTTCACAAGGTGCATGCATTTTTTGGGGTGTGGTGATGTTACCAAGTGAAACAAAAAAAGGTGAGAAGTAAAGACCAGGTACTGAACCTTGTCATGAATGTCCTTGTCCCTGGAAGATATCCCAGGATCTCTATGGTTCTCAGAAAGATGTCCACTGGCTTGAGAGAGTGAACAGACAGACAGCATATTTGAAGGGATGCAAACTGTCTTTACTTTCCTAAAAATAGGATTAAAAGGAACTCAGCATGTGGAACTCTGCAGTTTCCTACCTCCTTCTTTTTCCCAACTAGTGTATTTTCATCTTTAAAAAAATGCTTTGAAAAATTCCGTTAAAAAAAAAAAAGTAAAGCATGTAATTAGGAGAACATTTATTTCAGTACTGCTGAAATGCTTTTCCTGTCTCTAATTTAAAGTCCTGCAGGTGAAAATGCAAGAAAAACAATTTGGGCATTTCCACAGGCAGTCACAAGATCAAGTAAGACAAATTGTGGACTAAGGGAGGAACAGCCTTTGCCAACTACAGCAGCTGAGTTAGAAAGTTACATTCTTCCACCAAGTACTTTTCCCATTGTTAACATGTGTACCAAGGCATTTGGGGGTGATATGCATGCGCTGCACATAGACAGTCACGGGATTAAACAGAGCTACTCACAGAATAAATTAGCCTCAGTATTAATCACACAGACCTTCCAGTCCTGCTGTCAGACGAGTCTCTTATGATTTACAAGGATTACAAGGAGTAGAGGATGGCATGCAACAGAATTATAAGTATTGACCTCAGCATCAGGGTTACATTCGTCTTCTAACAATGAACATTGCCTGCATACACAGGACTTGTGTATAATTTTGGAATCACCAATGAGCAAGCATTGGGTTGACAGTGTCGTTGAAGCAAAGGAAAATACTCTACTGAATGGTATTAATAAAAACATGGAACCAAATTTTTAACAGACTGAGACGGAGGAAGCAAACTGGAATTTAGTGTACACTTGAGATGCAAGATTAATGCTCCCAGAGCAGAAACGTTGAGTCCAAATGTCTAAGCTAGTAAAGGCATATTTAGACACCTAAACAAAAATGGCCTAATCTGCTCTGTTGCTGAGCACCTGTGCTTCCCAGTGAAATCAGTGGGTTTAGCAGGCTAGCTTTAGGAACACAGGTTTGAAATTTGTAGATATGAAATGGAATAACAAATGGGGAGAGCAAAAGCTGCGTCAGCAGATGCACTAGTCTTTGCCATAGTAGTGTCCTGCAGATGTTACAGAGACGAAAGCAATTTTCCACGATAGATGATACATTCAATATATATACAATTAAAGTAATGGGAAACAAAACGAGAAATGGGGTCATGCTCATCTGCTCTTTTGAAGATGTTTTTTCCATAGAAAGAAGCAGCTGAATGCAACTGTCGTTTAGTTACATCAAAACAACATAACATGTGTGAGCAAGGCAATCCTGGCACGTTAATTGGCAGTGTAGCTGGTAATGTGCTGTGTGCTGGACACTGATGCCTCTCTCTCTCTCTCCACTTCCCACCCCCGCCATCTTCCTCCCTTCTTAATAAGAAAAGTAAACTCAAGAGAAGGCTTCCAGAACACAAATAGGCATTGTTCCCTGAATGGTAGATACGTGGGATGTACGCAACAGATTTTGTTCCACTGGGTATGGGAAGATGAGCAAGTCACTGCAGGGTAAGCCAGTATGTTGGATTGACAGCACACAAGCTGCTCTGTAGTAATAGTCCTTATGCACCCTGCAGGACACTGCAGTAAATGCAAAATACTTCACCTCTCAAAGGACTTGGATGCCTAAAGACACTATTTCTCCATGCGTCTAACCAATACTGAAATCCATGGGAATCTGGCATGAGTGCTTTTGTAAACATCACTAGCTGTCCACCTGCAACTTTATGTACCTAAATTCCTTTGAAAAACCTGACCTTGGATCTCAGGCAAGTAATGAAGCATTTTCATACTCATTTCATTTGATGCATGTAGCGCATGTAGGCCATTAGGAGAACTATTAACTTGCTTGCCACCGCATGAGTTTCTGGTCCTTATGGCCTCTGCTGCTGGGGGAAAAGCAGGCGGCTCCTGGGGTGAGTGGAAGGGATCAGCGTCCTATTGCATTTGGCAACGCGGCTCTTCCACATCCACCTGCATCCAGCCTTTCTGCCAAACTACGAGCCCTAGATTTTTCCTGGTCCAGTTACATCTCCCAAAGCGCAGGTGGACGGGTAATATAGTAGACTGGAATTTCCTCAAGTTCAGCTCTGAAATCAATATGCTCCAATTGTACCTAAAGGGGCCTGATTTTCAAAGTTGAGCATCTCTGGCGGAGGTCAGGGGACTGAGAGTCAGTCCAACAGAAAGTTTGAGACATGAACCTCTGAGTGCCTTTGCTGCTGCTGGATTTCAGAATGGGTGGCAAAGTATTGTATGTAGCAGAGAAAGCATGGTTTTCTTTCATTTCCTTCTCTCTGAACAGATAAAGAATAAAGCATCCACTTGCAGATGTGAACCTCTGAGTGGTGTTACCTCCTCCTTTCACAGTAAGACCACTGTTATGGGAGTTAGAGATCCTTGACTCTGTGGAGTCAGGTCTTTGCTAATATTTCCTCTTGTTCTTTTGCCCATATGTCACCACTGGTGCTGCCTGTAAGATTCCCCTTTTGAACAGTGAGGAATATCTGGTGAAGCTACAGACACATCAGCGCAAATAAGATGACTGGCACACGTTTTCAGGCAGCGGTGAAGGGAACTCTCATAAAGTGTTACAAACTTCAGGGTCTTCATCCAGGAAGGACAAATTAGGAGAGTGGTGTGATGGCAGAGGAGGATTCAGAAGTCTGAAATCAGTGTATTTCCTACTACAAATATGCTTTGCCATGACATTGTGCCTCACTCAGCTCTGACATTGCTCTCTCAGACTAACACACTGTGATACATAATATAATAAAAATTGTAAATGTTGCATAAAGGCTTCACAGGTATAAGCACCTAGTGCTTATAATTTCCACTCTGAACTAGAGTGCTAAAACTTTGAAAGACGTAAGCTTAAAATTTATTTCTTAGTTTGGATTTTTGCAGCATTACTAAATAAGTTGGCATTGGTCTCTTATGCATTTAAACTCCATTATCTACAGTTCCAGATTAACCCTTTAGATTAAATGTGTATAAACAAACAAACAAACAAAAATACAACAGTTGAGAAGGTACTAAACCCATTAAAATAATGAAATTTGCAATGAGGATCCTTTAATTTCTGCTTTAAAAATATGAACTAAGCCTGTACTGTTTTATATATACCAAAAAACAATGATGCAAAAGTAGTACTGCATAGGTTATTTAAACCTGAGCCTTACTGCTAAATGCACCTGTGGTCATGAAATGCTTCATTTAATTTGATGGGTTGAGAAGCCTGAGTAGAAGGAGATAGTAGCTGGTTAGGGGCCTTATAGCCTTTCTTGTTACCAGAAGAATTTTCTCTCTAAGCAGTTTGGCACAACTAAGGAAAAAACCCCGTCTCCCATCTCTTAAGCCTGCACTTTAGCCACACATCCCTTCCTCCCTATCTATGTGAAAGCTGGAAGACCACAACGTCTGGCAAAATATTTAATGATAATAATACTAAAACATTTCCCACTGACTGAGGGAACTACAGAGGTAACACATAGTGTGTGTAGGCCTCTGTCCAGGAATAATAAACTATAGGTTTCAGTCTGATGGTGAAAAAGAGCTCAGATAGCAGTGAAACAAATACATTTATCCTTATAAGACTGAAAGATAGCTGTGCAGGGCCAAATATTAAGTGATAATTACTAGGGATAAGAAAACCCTGTGGAGCTGGAGGTTTTGTAAGCAGCTCAGGCTTTTAATATGTTTTGGAGTTAGAGTTTTATAAAATCCCAGGCTTAGGGAAAAAAAAAAGTTGGAGAGAGTTGGAAAACTCATAACTCTCCTTTTTCTGTTCCTACTCTTCTGCTTCTGTTGGAATAATGGCAATGGTCATGTACGTCCCACAAGAAGGACAATGAAAATATCATTGTCCCTCTCCAACCTCTAAGTCTTGGTCACCTTGCAAGACACTGAGTCTGACACTTTGCATCTCACACACCAAGGAGCTCAGAGGGAATGCTTTTGCCTCAGCTGAACAGGGAGAATGGCCAGCAACTGTCAAAGTTTTCAAGCCTCTCAGTTTTTATTGCACCCATAATGATAGTTGGTGTTTTTCCTCAAAAAAGAAATGGCTGCTGCAACTGGCTTATTACCTAGGAATCTTTGCATTCCTTTATGAAAAAGAAAGAAAATATAAAGAAACTAAAACAAAATCTGGGTGCTACATCTTCCAAAAGAAGCTGTCCTGAGTTGTGACTGCTCCACTTGAGAGGATTGTGTTGCTGATTGTACCACACATATGTGAGAAATTATGATGCCACCTATAAGCCACCAGCAAAGCAGTCTCTGAGCTTTCTGAGCCCCAAGCAGAGAAAGAAAAAAATAAGAGCAAAGCACAGAAGTTGTGCTGGCAGCAGCAGCAGCTGGGAGCAGGGAGTTACTGCTCTCCAGAGATAGCCAGCTGTCTCGGCAGATAGCTCCATCATGCCAGCTGCTTTGCCCTCACCCACCGTTACCTAGCTTCACCTCTGCTCATTTGAGGCCACAGCTGCAAACCCCACTGATATAGCCCCAGCTTCATTGCATAGTGGCAAGAGGCAGTTGACCTTAAGCTGAAATTGAGGGGCAAATGGTGTGTACAGTTATTGCAGATATGCAAATTATTAAGAGGTAATTTGGACAGCTGCAAAAAGTAAGGTAAATCATCACATGGGGAGCTACACAGGCCTTCCTCTTTCCAAAATCTCTTCTCTTCATCTGCTGTGAAAAAAAAGCAGTCTGGTTCTGCAAGTGGCTGCTTTATTCTTTATCTGTTCAAAGAGAAGGAAATGAAAGAAAACCAGGCTTGCTTTGATACATACAATATTTTGCCACCCGTTCTGAAATCCAGCAGCTGCAACGGCACAAAGGCAAGGTGCCGTAAGACAGCAAAACTCAAAGTATATGCCACCCTAAACACATGCAGACTGGCTTTGCTCTGATACAACCAAGCCCCTGCTGTTGAAGGACATTGCTTTCCCAAAGAGCTTAACAAGAAAGTTTCATGCTACTGGCATGTTCAGAAGCATTTTGCCCAGAGCCGCAGCTGAGTATTTTGGCATCCATACTCATTTCAGCTGTAAACATCCTTCATTTACCCTGCATGCAGTTTGTATTCCTGGGCAGCAGCAGCAGCAGCAGCAGCAGCGGCAGCAGCAGCAGCCAGGGCTTGGGCCTGACTCATTCTTTTACTCAACTTCTCCCACTTGCACTGCCCTTTCTTTACTCCAGATTCTACCAACCCAAAAAGGAAAGGACTAGGAGTTAGTGACTCCTGAAAACAGACCTCTCAAAGCAGATGGATGTAGCAACTGCCTCGTTACAGATATGACAAGCTGCCATTACTTTCCCCATCCTGAAATGAATAAACACGAGGACTACAATTTATGCCCACAGCAGAACTCCTTCCTGGGAGAATGGGAAGAATGGGAGAGCTTTCCAGCAGTTGTGGGGTGCAGTTGTAAGAAGTGGGATCCACTGATAATATGGGATTTTTCCCCTCCTCATAACTCAGCCAGGGGGAAGAGTGTCTGGCCACAGCTAGGAACTCATACATTGTTAATTCAGGACTTCCTTCTCATCACAGCAGCCCAAATTGGCATTTTGCCCCCTTTAAAAGGAAAACAAATCTTTTTTTTTGGAGTTCTGTTCCTCATTTCAAAAGTGTATGAGTGGGTTTGAAATGAAACAAAATATGTCCACCTCTTCCTAGTAATTCCAAATTACTGGAACTGATTGGAGGAAGGAGCGATCAGAGGGCACATTGCATGAACTCTGCACAGATTGCGTGAAACAAACCTCTCTCTGTAAAACAATGCAGCTCAGGGACCACTGAATTAAGCATAGTCCCAAGAGAAACACCAGGCTAAATACATCACTACAGTATTGCTGTTTTCAAAGGAACCGAAAGATGCAATCGATGCATTTATCAGAGAGTATTTGCTGGAGCCTGTCAGACTGAATTCCATTTGAACTGGTACAAATTAGGTGTAGCGGTATTTGAATCAATGATCTGATGTCAGCAGAAATTAAATCCAAGTCAGGACTAGAAACAAACCCTCCACCATCTCCACCCTGTTTTGTTTTCTCCTCCCCCTGCCCCAAACTGAATCAGAGAACTCGGCTGAATGGTATCTTGTCACTGAAAAAAACAGCTGAAAATGGCGTTTGCTGAGCTGCGTTAACCATGGAAACATAGCTGTGTAAGCCAAACAACAAACTAGGAATTTGTAAGCAAAATTCTCCTATCTGAGGTCTTAACACCATCTAAAAATGGCGCAAACTGTACCAATAACTGTAGATTGCTTCAGTCTTCCTTTAGAGATGTAGCACCATGCATGGAGTGTGAGCTAGAGGAAAAGAAAGTCTGGAGGAGACACCAGTCTGTTTGCACTATGTAGTCATGGTGCTAGCTGGAGTTGACTTGCAGCATCTGTGAACAGGATTCTCCTAATAAAGTGCCTCTTTAATTGAAGGGTAATGAAATCCTGCCATTTTATTACCTAGGATAGAAGTGATGGGGGAGTGCTCACACTGCAGAAGGGTGCGTGTTTAAGAAGAGAACAAGGCAACATTTATGGAGAGAAGCAATATGACTCGCTCCACAGGAAAGCTGGATTTCTAGACAGATAGTGTTGCATAATCACTAAAGCAGTACAAGGGAAAAATGGATCCAGAACACAGAACTGACCATAAGGATTAGTAAGGCAAAGATTTGTCCCCATTACATACCCCATGCTTTGGCTGGGAAATACAGGAATAATAGATAATTGTACATTATTTTAGGCAGAAAGATACTGTGGACAGGTATTGGGGCTGGGATGGAGGTGGGGCAAGTATTTTGGGTTACCTGGAATCAAGAAGAGGGTAACTTAGATATGTGAGTTACACAACGGAGTGCTCTGGTATCCACATGTAACTCTGGAGACAAAAAGGATTCTCTAATCAGAAACAGCATCACTTGTAAGACATGTGATTTCAGTTTGCAGGAGAAAATGTCAAGAGAAATATCTCCAACCCTGGGGAAACGCATACAAACGTCAACAGCACAGGAGCTGTCCAAGGGAAAAATCAAAACAGTGACAGCCATTAGTGTGCAGAACAAGTACATAGATGCAAGATAAAGAAGCCAATGACTCAGGACACAGCCAGACTGAAAATCATGGCTCAGTGTACATACTGTGGGAAGAACATGAAAGGCAGAAATTAACATTCTCAGCCACTGAATACAAATGCAAAGAGTGTAAGAAATCTGTCCCAACATACAGCCAGTTGAGAAGAAAGAACAGCTTTCAGCAGATGAAGAGATTGGAAAAGGACTGGAGGTGTCAGGATTAATGGAAAGACTGGGAAAACCAGTATTAAGGTTGGTGACAGCATTAGGGTTTGAAAAAGAAGAGCTCAATTTCATTGCCAGATCCTGCAATGCCCACAGAACTAGTTGAAAGATTTCACTGCCAGCACTGGCAAAAGGCTTGTGGCTTAGGAGATAAGGGGTCAAAAACCTAGGGTATGGCTTTAGGTGAGTGTTGGCACTAGAGATGTGAAAAGTGGAGATGAAAAAAACATCATTATTGCTGCATCCTTCAAGACTTGCAGGAACAGGGTAAGGAAGGGTGAACGACACTGATTATTTCTGAGGCGCCTTTCATTCCGGCTACACCTAGAGTACCAGCTTAAACTTCAAAAGACAGTGTCTGAGAAGCTATATTCATTCCTTCATTGCATGACTTTCAAATAGAAGTGGATTATAATTAGTGTCCCAGGTTCATGGGACATGTTAAGGTCAGGGTTAGTTTGATTTGCTCCTGGGCTGTGAGGTCAGCTTGGCTAGGAGATTTATTTGTTAAGGCACGCAAGAGCAGCTTTTCCCTGTGGCTGTGTCTGGATCTGTGGCTGTTTCAGATAACTGGCCACACTTGATAAAGTCATGTAGGGCTTGGACCTAGGAACATGGGATTGGCCATAGAATGTCAAACCAACGGTCCACCTGTCTCTGAGGACAATCATAGGGAGATGCCTAGAGTATAAAACAGAGTAATCCTGGTAATACACCCCCAATATTCAGCCATGGATTTCATTTTCATGATCTTGTCTAGTCTTACTTTACCTTAACCACATGTAAACAGTATCCACAGGTCATCCAGCAAAGGATTCTGTTCTTTAGTTATACAATCTGAAAAGAAGCATTTTGGAACATGCCTCTTTCAGATTTCATTTGATTATCCTAGGTTTGTATTGAAAGAGACAGTGAACAAATGATCACTATTGATTCTTTCCATTCTGCCAAAGATTTTATAAACCCTTATCGTACGCTCCCTGTATGTTCTGCTTTCTAGAATAGAACTGCCTAACTTACTTATATGGCCCTTGTATGACCCAGTTCTATTATGTTTTTATCCATAAACCAACATTCAACATCAAATTAAGTTAGAGCTCTTCAGCTTTCCAAAAGGAAAGGAAGAGTTAGGTTGGGTTTGCTTTGTAATAGGAGGATAACATGCTATGGCCAGATCCTGTGAAGCCCACCACTGCCAGGTGGTCTGTAGCATTTGTGAGCTGCTAAGCTGTAGTTAGGTCTAGGTTTTGAAGGGAAGTTCTGAAAGAGTTGCCTTTTTTGTCTGTAAGGTCTGTCTGCATGGGCAGAATCAGATGGGGTTCATTCATGGTTGCTCTTGGGGACAGGCCTAGGTTTGTTTTGGAATTCAGAAACCAGAAACAGGAGAGGTAGGATTTCTGATGCATCCAGCTGGGCCTGCAGGGTTGGGAAGAGGACTGGAATGAGGAGGAACCTATGCCACCAATGCCTTCAGCTTCAGAGGAAATTGATACAGATTAATTTTTACCTCTAAAGCGGCATAAACATCAACAAACAAAATTGTTCTTGATCACTGGAAAACACTCTTCTACAGAACAAAACTGCTAGAAACAGGTGATTTTGGAGTGCTGTCAAGCAACTCTAGGACATACTTCGGTAGCTAGGATGCTGCAGGAAACACGCCCACTTCTCAGCACAGATTCTGGCATGCTTCCTCTGCCAGGGCTCCCAGCAGCATGCCGTGGTCAGCTGGGAGAAGGAGGCTGTGGACACCCCAGTGTGGACAGCCTCTGGGCACCCCTCACACCAACCCTAGACCTGAGGTACAGAGACCAAGGAACACCCTTAGCCATGACAACCTCTGACCCTGTGTACTTCACAGGCTTGGAGCTCAAGGCCAGAGCTCCAGGGAGTGCTCACTGAGTTTCCACACTTCCTGTTACCAGGGGACAGAGAAATACAGATGTTTGGGTGCCTTATGTCCTAAGATAATAAAGATAATAACATCACATTCCTTGGAGGAGGAGATAATTTGCCTTTACCTGAAAAAAGGGTCTCCCATGACAACTTCAGCAGATGAAACTAGGAACTAGCTAGCAAGGACATCTTTGCTACCTCCTGTATGCTCAGGGAGCAGCTGCAGCAACAAGTAACATGCGTTTCCCTATAAAGATCAACCCTGGCAGGTATTTCTGCTTAGCCAGACATGTGCAGATGTGTTGCTTTAGTAAACTTCACCTTCTTCCCCCAGCTGCTCACCTGTTGCCTTGCCAGAGCACTTGTGGGACTGCCTGGGGGCACTGTGGACAGAGTAGCAGCACAGCAAATGTGTTTCTGGCAAGGGTTAGGATTAAGAAACAGGAAGCTGCTTTCCTTCCTGAATCTTGGGATTTCAAATGAGCGAGTGAAGGATACAGCTTAAAAATGTGAATTTTCAATGTAAAATATATTATGTTTATAATGTAAACAGTCTTGGAATACTTTTACTGCCTTCAGGCTAGGGTTGGGGTCAGCTTAAGGGCTACAGTTTAGTACAAGGAAATCTAGAACAAAACACAAGACTAGATCTTGCAGGTGCTGGTAGAGAAGGATGATAGTTGTTAGTGTGGAGAAAGGGTGGATGATTGATTTTTTCTGTCTAGCCTCTGACTCAGCTCAGAATGGATACTGTAGTTAGGATCAGGTTTTAGGAAATGAAAACCAATAGAGCTAGTTCTAATATAAAACCTTGGAATTTCACATAACTTCTCTTGGGTTCTAAGCATCTCTTTCAGATGCTTAGGATTTGTAGGACAGGAAGAGAAAAAATCTAAAATGTGGTTTATTTCTGAGCCTTGCAAGTCTTGTTATGATGAAGATGGGCATACATAGTTAGCAGGAAGAATTAGTTCACTGTTAACTTTTTTCTCTAATGCTTTGTCATTTCTGTTTCAGATCACGGTTAGGAATACTGTTAGGTGCACTGGTAGATTTTTTTTCTCAGAAAAGAAGAAGTAACAGTATTACACTTGAATCTTACAAGTTGTGCCAGAGTCATGTGTTCATTTGACATAAATTATTTAAGTTTTGTTTCTGTAAGGAGGCAAACTTCCCTTTCATGGTTGAAGCTGAGTGGGAGGAAGTCTCTGAATAGTTTTATGCTTGTACCTTGCAAGTCAGTAACATGTAAGATGAAGGATACAGCTAACAGGAAAAAATGAACCGATGAGTAATTTCAGCACTTCAAGAACCTGTCTTTCAGGGCAGAGGTAAGATGGGGGAGAGGAAGTCTAGAACTTCAGGGACTTTTCTTATTCTGGGAACTTGCCAACATGACCAACATGACGTAAGTAGCCTGCAGGTCAAATAGCTTGTGATTAATTTTATGGCTCCCATGAGTTGCAGGTTGTTTAGTCCTAGTCTATTTTAATCTAGTCGCGTCTGATGAGGGATAAGAAATTAATCATAACTTCTTTTCCCCTACTAACTTCATCCAACATCTTACCCTCTCAGTGGCTGTAAGAATCAGGAACTAATCTAGCTCCACAGTTTTCACTGCTGAAGCCTTACCCTGAAGGAGAGGCCTGAAACCCATGGCACGAATCACACTCCTTGTAAGACTTTTGTCTCTGCTAGCTACATCCATCGTCTTCCCTCACTGGAAACTGTGAGTTTCAGTAATAAATCTAAAGCTAGGATTCCCCAGTCCTAAGCCTCGCCCAAACCTGAAGAAAGAACTGCAACTTAAAATAGGCTTAAACGAATCATGAACCATTTCTCTGTAATCTTAACAATCCTTTGGAGCTTGCAAGATTTTGGCAAGTAGAATTTCCCTGTAGAGTAAGCCAAGAATTTATAATTTTCTGAAGCTACCTGTAAACCTAAACTAAATTGTAACATTCAGAACAACTCATATTCAAACCAAAATCAGGAGGCGACCTTTCCCCTTGCCAACATAGGGAAACTGCTGGGTTAGGTTTAGCATTCAGAATAGCATAGACTGAGTATTTTAGGTTGTTACTACCTACCAGGTCCTATTACAGGACTGAAGATTTGCCATGTTCAAAGATGAAGTACTAGAAGGGTCCTTACCTGTTCTTGGCCTCTATACTAGAATTAAGGCAGCAGTAACATTTGGAGTAGGGAAAGATTTCAAGCAGGAAACACAACGGGACAGTTTCTTTTCTTTATTCTGCAAGTCCTGCAGGCCAAGGGTGACAGTCAGCTCAGGAACAGCATGTAGTTTAGTATTCTTATCCACTTAGAGGTAGGGTAGATTAGGTCTAGGGTTTTGTAGACAAACCGTAGCTTTCTGAAGCTCACAAGGCTGGAGATAATTGTTCCTACATAGGTACTGGAATAAAGATCAGGTCAGTCTTAGGTATTTAAGATTAGATTTTTCAGGTCAGTATTTTCAGATCTGAAGAATATGGCAGCACCTACATATGCTGCCTCTAGGTCTCTTTGTTTCCAGCATTAGAAGATTCTGGCTCCAGGCCTTTTCTTTGCCTCATTGAAGAGGAAATGATCCAGTTGTAAAGCTAATTCATCAATTCCTCATTTTCTATACCCAGACCTACTCCTGATTATAACCTGCCAACTTATCACAGCCACAAAACTAAGCATTTCTGCCAGCTAGTTTAAGTTGCATTTCTAACCATAAAAACAGCCGAAATTATCCTTACTCATGCAGACTTGCTGTCACAAGTGCATGGGCTAGCACAGAAATTTACAGAAGGTAAACCTTAAACCATAATTTTTCAATTTCTGATGTCATCAACACCAAGGCTAACCAAAAATATATCTTCATAGTACCTCAGACTAAAGTTCCATGGTTAATTCAGGATCAGATATTGGTTTTCTGGTTAGGTTAAAATTAGGGTTAGGGTTCAGATAACTTTTGGGACAGCAAGAACTAAAGAGATAGTTTTGTTGTTGGGTACTGCATGACCTGTAGGACTAGAAGCTAGGCTATCAGAGACAAATGGCTTGTGATTAATTCTCTTGCTGTTAGGGGTCTCTGGACTATTAACCTTAATTTTAAGGTTAGGACTCAGAAGATCTGGGTCATCAGAGCTAGATTTATTGCTGGATTCTGCAAAGCCCAGAGGGCTAGATTGATGGCTTGAACAGGAATGAGCAAATGATTTGTGGTTCGAGGCAGTTAGGGATGACTAGGCCATGGGAATATTGTAGCAAACAGTTCGCACAGATGCCAGTTTTGGCCTCAGCAAAGATTTGGACTGGTAACAAGCAAATGATAAGTTAAAGTGTCTTTTACATTTAATTAACCTACCACCAAAAAAAGTTTCTATGAATATATTAGATTAACAAACTTATCAGACTTTACTTCCAGTAACAGGCTTACTGTTGGAAATACAACTTTGTTAAGCAAGTAAAATAAGGCTGGACTAGTTTATCAGTTCACGAATTCTTAGTCAGTGCAAATTTTCAGGAAGAAACAAACACATCCACACACACAAAAACATATTAGAGTGCAAAGTTTGGTAGCCAGTTGGTTAATACCAGATCAGCACAAATCATGCAACTACTCAGAATTTTTTTCTCAGTATGAGACAGGAACAAGAATAATTATTTATTTTGTTCAATATTCTCTAGCATATAAAGCCACATTTCAAGAAAACACAAGACAAGCTGAAGCCAGAAATTACTTTCCATGTGCAGCGCAAAATCTAGCCATGATAAAGTCACTAACAGTATTTGTACAAATGACAGTAATCATTACAGTCGAAAACCAGCACAGAACAAGCCCGTGGTCTACTAATCGAGAAAGCTTTCAAAGCAAGGTGGAAGGGTGCTACATAGCAGAAGGCTGAAAAGACTTCCACCCCCAGTAAGGTGGGAGGTTACTACCAAAATTACTTTGGGCAAAAGTGCTCAGTGTTCTTGATGTCAGCAGTGCCTTGCAGTACTAGACCTATTGCCAATCACCTGACTATTTGCCATCACATTTGGCATATATCATTAGTCTCAATGTTATTGTCACAAATCTAGCTACCCAAGTTTTCTGATAAGAGCTAAACCTGTCACTAACTAGAGGGACTCAGAGGCACTAAATGCGTAGTTCACCACAGTCCTGTTGCAGTAGCCAAAGGTAACAAGAAAAGGCTATCCAGTTAATCACACAGTAACAATCACAACCAATTCCCAAGCAAGTACTAGGAGTGTATTGTATGTGAATGCAGACAAGATGAAGCCAGACATCTTTTGATCTTAGATAGATACTGGTCAGACCTGAGAAATAGAGAGATAAGAGCAATGCCCAGACCAGGAGGTGAAAGGGGGAATCCACTGATTTAAGGGCATGGCCTGTTGGTTTTCTGGGTTCTGCTTCCTCCTAGTTCTGACTTAGACAATGAAGCCACACAGGTGTGGTCCTGAATCGACCTGGAAAGAGTAATAATATCCTTAAATGCCTCAGACCGTGGGGCAGAGAAGGCAGCAGCTCTCAGATGGGAGTAGCTTACTTGTGTGGACTCAAGACAGCTGCAAGAAAGAAGGGAAAGAGGCAACTCAACACTGTATCTCCTTTTCCTGCTTTCTTTTGCTTTTTTTTCCTTCCTGGAAGCTTTCTCCCTTTCTCTGATAGGCACTTGAAAATGAGGGCATTCACTTTGAGCCAGCAGTGGCACAGGGATAGGAAGTTGACAGGACCAAAGCTTGTTGCTAGGCTGAAGATCTCTCTGTGCATGCAGCTGTCAGATGGCTGCCTACTCCTTCCCATGCCTTTCCTTCCCTGCAAAATGGTGAGCTGAGGGAGGCTGAAGGGATAAGCTGTGGCTCTTGTGTTGACAACATGGATAGAGCTACATTTCCTCTTCTGGGAGGTGTTCAAGATCATCAGCTTGAGGAAGGTTGTTTTGGGGAAAAGTTAGCATAGATAGGGGGTGCAATGGCAGGAGACAGCAAGAAGGAGACACCCTAAGGCTTTGGGAGTAGAAATACAAAGAAACAGGTAGGAAGTGATTGATGACGGATGAGGAGCTGGCAAGCAAAGGTTGGGAAATGGGGATAGAGGTAGACAAGACAGGCTGTGATCTCCTAGCCCATGAAGTTGTAAGGTTTGTTGTTAGGAAGGGGTTTATTTTTTAGAGCTACGTTAGTTATACTTGGGACAGAGGCACTCAAGATGGGGTGAACGGGTCTGCAGAAGGCCAGAGAAGATGTATGCATACAGGAAAAGGGACTGACAAGGAAAAGAGAGAGGCAGAAAGGAATAAGGGAAGAACAGGAACAATGTTAAGCACCTTGAAGAAATCTGCAAAGCTGGCAGCTCAGAGCACTGCTTTGAGCACTGGACAGAGCCTCATTAAAGGCTCAAAACCAAAACACCATCTGACTGAGCTCTTGGGAATTCAAGGGCGCTATCAGTTCACCTTTTAGTACCGGCTGGATATGAAATCCCAGTACAAACTGCCCCAGGAGGAAAGCACAGTCACTGATTAAATAGACTAAGACCCTTCAGCCTAAGGGACAATATGATAGATGTCTGTAAAATCACAAGTGGCACAAGCATAGTAAATAGGAAACAACTACACACTATTTCTTCTGGTATACAAGCCAGAGGGCATCAAATGGAAAGCAGGAAGCATTTTTCAAACACATAAAAAGGTAGCTTTTCCCTTTCTTAACTCACAGTAAAGCCAGCTAACCCCTTGCCACAGGATGTTGTGGGATACCACAAGTTAACTTACATTTAAAAATTCATGAACGAATTCACAGAAGAAAAATCCATCAGAGCTATTAAAAACAAAGGCCCCATCTCTGGCTCAAGAATTACCCGAGCCACAAATTCCTGGAGCCTGAAGAGTGTTTTGAGGAAGTCTCGCTACATTTGCCCTCTTCCCACAGCCTTCTTTGGTCATCTGGCCCTAACCATGCTCAGAAATGAGATACTGGTTAGGGATGGACCTTCAAGCTTAACCCAGCCCATTGTTGTGGGGAAATGCAAGAGAAAGGTAGAGAAAAACATGAATATTACTAAGGAATAAGTGCAGAAAGTCCATGTGTCACGATAAATGGAACCAAGCCCAGCATTTGGAAATGCTGAGCTTTAGCCATCACTGGAAACAAGATACGCCAGTCACACAAACAACCATGAAAGCACCACCGAACAATAAAGGGAAGCCAGATAGGGTGGAGGCAGGTCCTTCACTAGCAGCAATAATTCAACCACATAGTGGGAGTTTCATTTCAAAACCAATATATTTGAACATCTGTGAGACTTATGAGGCTGTAATGGGCTGGCAAGACAAGATTCCTTGTCTCTTCTGTGACTTATGTGCTTGTAATGTCTGGCCTTAGAAAATCAGCAAGTACTGGCACAAAGGACATGGCAACAACAAACTTATTTAAAAGGGAACATGTAGCAACCTGTGTGGAGCTTGGAGGGAGGAATCCAGGCTGCTGCCGGGCAGAGGGAGAGAAAGCAGCAGGAAAGTCAGTATGCACTGGAGGGATGTTAGCTGCAGCTGTGGTACAGCATTTTTGCTCATCTCTTTTCTACCAGAAACTCTTCAGTAGCCTTCTGATACAGAGTTCATCCCAGTTCCTAGGCTAACGCATACACATGTAATTAATATCTCTGCGTTCTTTTGCCAGTAATTTTCTTTAGCTTAGAGAACTCTTCTTGAAATCCAGCATTGACCATTCTCCTTCTCACTACCCCCATACCTTCAAAGCAGCTCTACCTGTCCACATGTGTTTATAGAGATTAACAATTTACTGCCTCAGCCTCTTTTTCTACCAGACAAAGCAGGCAAAGCTGGTTTTATTTTCTCTTGTAAGATAGACACAGGTTCTAGTTTAAATCAATCATTCTTCACCACACAGGACCACAACTGTACATGGTATAACTTTCTTGTATCTCACCTGTGCCTTGCAAAATAGTATTAATTCTTCCCTATCTTTACTGAAGCTATCTTTGACGTAGCTTAAGGGTTTCATTTGCTACTTCCTGGGCTCCTTCAAATGACATGAACATTTGTTGTCACAATGTGAACCAAAATCCCAGGACTTTTTCCTCCTAGGAAATAGGAGAATTGATGAGTTCCAAGCCTAAAGCAGAAGTTTCTGGCTTTAGCTCTTTTTGTGCATGACCTCACAAACAGTCCAGTCCCCAGTGTCATATGATTCTTTGTATATGCTATTTGGATCTCTCCTTTTTTTGACAGTGCTTCCCACCTTGAAGTCAAGAGCAGATTTGGTTAGCGTACAGTTAATTGTGAACCAGCATCATTAATAAAAACATTCGACTAGGTAAGGACCAAAGCCATCTTTGCAAACGTCTACTTGTGTTCTCTTGCCAGATGTCCTTTACCTATGAGTACCAGCCATTCCTGCGTACCCTTTTACTCACCTTGAAGCTTCAGTGTTAGACCTCGTCTGTTTCCTCTTAAGTACTTATGTTATCTTTATGTAATGTACAAGAAATTTTCAGTGAAGTACACACAGACAAAATCTACTGAATATCAAATGCGGATATTAGGTTATCCTGGCATGACAAAATTTGATACACCCCAGCTGCAATTTAGTTCTTTTCCCCACCATTTCTAATTGTCCTTATCTTTAAAATACAATCTAAAATGATGCATATTAGGGAGGTGAGCCTAGAAGGCAAGTAAATTCCCTAAATCAAATTTCGTCCCCTTCAGCAGCCCTAAACTTGTGCTTTCAATTTACTAGAAATATTAAATACAATTTCATGGTAATGTGTCATTTACTCATAGTTACCTGGCACCAGCTCCTTTATAGATTTATTAAATTACTTTGCCTGTGATCTGCAATTTCGTGTGCCCGTTCTTTCAGCATTCCGAAGTGGACATTATCCACTCTTCTCACTCTATTATAGTAAACATTCTGAATTTTGCTTCACCTCGTTTTAGTTTCTCCAGATCCTCATTCCTGTTTGTCATCCTGCCCATCATCACCCTTATTTGAAAACTGAAGTATTTACTCACTTTTTTGGGTTATACTTTGAGAATCAAATCCCTGCCATATCCTTACTTCACATAGCATTCCAATTTCATCTCCTTTCTTCTCTTGTTTTCATTTCTATAACCAAAGAACTTCTTGTTGCGTGCTTTAATTTTCTTTTCAACATTCAACTCAGTCTGATTCCTGGCAGTTCTCACTTTGCCTGTGTACTTCCTGACATTCAAGAAATAGCTTGCTTTGCTGGTCGATCCTTTTTTCCACCTCTTGTAAGCTCCCTGCTTACTCTTAATATCCCCTTCGAGATGGTTATTCATCCAGTTAGGGCTGGGGCCCTCTTCGTAAGTCTTTTCCACCCACCTTGTTGGGATCCAAATTACAGATAATTTTGTGCCTTTGACTTGAGAAATTCCAAACTTCCTCCACATTCAAATCACTGTATTTTTCATGCCAGTTCACTTCACTAACCAGTTCCCTTAGAACTTATCATATGGATATTTCAGAGTATATACTGTTACATAGGCCTTCATGTGTTTAAAACACAAGTACCACTAGCTTCAGTTGCAGCTGTGAATGCTCAGCACTTCTGCAAACCAGACCCTAGAGTCTCCTGTCAGGACCCCAGAAATGAGGAACACACAATTAGTGACCACCTGTGGAAAAGTGTGATGCCTGGCAAGGCACAGGGACTGAATGGTAAAGGGAAAGGGAGAGAATCCAACTGTGTGAGCCAATATTCAACTATCGTAGCCATATGACTTGTTCTTTTTCTTCCTACAGCCACCTTGTTCCATCACTATACATCTCACAAGTTTTTGTAACAAATGAAGACAGAGTACTAAAGACAATACTTTGCCCCAGTACTCATTCCTGATTCACTACCGAAGCAGGTTAGTGAGTAAATGGCCTGTGGAGAAAAAATACCCAACAAAAACAAACAAACAAACAAAAACCCCCAGTGTGCCTGCAATTAAAGATGGTATCAGAGAGCAAACTTAGGGGATAGGGCAAGGAAATGTAATAATGATTGCAAAGCTCAGAGTGCTTTGGAAATTTTAAAACTTCCAGGTGCTTAAATGAAACTTTAATAGTACTCTCGATATGTATTTTTTCTGTGCAATTTGGCTTGTTTTCTATGTTTTTTGAAAGCAAAGTGAAAAAACAGAAGTTCCATCATGTAGCTACTTGTAAGCACTTCACTGTCAACCATATGAATTTTCCACACAGGTCTAAGTAATTTAATTTAATGGAGTAGCTTATAGCAATAGATTGTTGACCTCTTTACTGGCAACACTGAAGTGGGATGACACACACACTCTTCTAGCATTTAAACAGACTTTTGCTGACAGCAGAGGAACTGTGAGAGAACCTAAATATCACATGTACTATTCCATGTTCCTCGCCTATTTGTCTATCCCATGTCAGCATTATCCCTCCTGTCTTACATTCTCTGACACAGCTTTGCCTTCATTAATCTCTTCTCTGCTGCTGCCTCAGGATCCAAATTTCATCTTTCTCATGAAACCTTTCTGCTCACTGCTCCCAGCCCATCTATCTCCTTGACTAACAAATAAGAGTCCTCTGGATGCTTATGCACAGTCCCTTTTCTTCTCCTAATCCTAGTCTTATTGTCCAGACAACCTCAATTCCCATTTTATATCTCCTCATCTACTCATTCTTCCCAGTCTATGACCACTTCCCCTGACCATCTACTCTTCCTTGTTGCCATATCTCCCTTTCCTGTGTTCCAACACATAGGATAGTGTTTGTACCTACTTTCTCATGAGCTGTTTGCCTTCAAATCTTTACCCAGCCAGTTAGGTCCAGTTTCTCCCTGCTTCATGATCTAGACTCCTCTTTAGCACACTTCTCCCTCTCTCTTCCTTCCCCGACCAGCTGTCTTCCAATCCTGTTTTCATTTCCTAGCCAGCACTAGGTTCTTGCAGCTTCTCTTCCACTATCATTTCCCTTCTTTCTCCTGGTGGTTCCTGCTCTCTCTTCATCATTCCTCTACCTGACACATTGTCCCCTTTCCCAGGTAGTTTGAGATTTTCTTCTTAATCTCAAGAACATTTTGTGGCAGTGATTATGACAGATCAATTTATATATTCAGGATCAAAAGGCTTCTTTTAATCAATTTTAGATGTTTTTCTTTTATGCTCAGTATATGTCCCAGACTGTGGATAATAATCTAATGCTTGGTGTTAGACATATGTGGATCAAATCCTCTACTTCCCTCTTAAGTACATCTTCCCATCCTTTCTCCCCCTTTTCACTAAGGTGGAAACAGCTCAGCCTCTCAGCCACACATGAAAATAAATTTTTGACTTCTCTTACGTGACTCATTACAGTGAACTAAACTTTAACAGAACATCAAGAACAGAAAGTTGGACATCTTCTAAATGTATAGATAAACTAAGGTATTGGGAGAGAAAGGGAGGAAAATATTTTGCATGGACAGTTTACAAAACCACAACACTCTTAGAAGCGACAGCTGCTCCATGCATACAGCTGAACTGAAGGAGAGCTGGTTTCTTTGATAACTGTGTTTCAAATCAAATAAGTCACCTCATACCAGTTTCTAATACTTTTTGAGATATGTTTTATTTTTACATGGGATGCCTTGCATGTGCCGTCACACTAACCAGGGTGAGAGGTGACAGATTGCAGCATTACTCAGTCTCATTCATACTTGCCAGCCAGAATTAGCTTCAACAGTGCCACAACCAATACCAGATTTAGTGCCTCTCCCAGACTTAGTTTTCCTTCATGCACAGCCTGCCTGTTTTGGCTTCCCATGTAGTATGGGTTGGTATAAGGAACCCCAGCTTTGGAGCTAGCATGCATAGGGAAAAAGAAACAAACAAATAAAACCCCCAACACTCATTTAAACATTCACTATGCTGTCAGGTAACAAACCTACTGACCGTAAGCTCTGCATACTGTGAAATGACACCACCCCAGCAAAATACTGCTTCTGCAGGATCCTGCCATGTCCTAATGAAGACAGTCTGTCAGAGAACAAAGATTAGCCATGACTGAGACCTCGACGGGTCAATTCAATCAAACAAATTCAAAGGCATGTTGGGTGGGTAATTCTGGAGCAGACTATTACTATCACTAATGTAATCCACACGGCAATATTTCACTGCCAAGGCTTTCATCTGGTGATAAAACAATGTCTCAGGAATATAACACCAGGAGAGACAAAAAACAAACGCAAAAGTATCTCTGTCATGTGTACACACCCCCGCACACTGAGTACTGTGACGGTAAAGGTTGTTTCAGAGTGTTAACATTGATGGTGAGGGGAGTTTTCTTTTCTAATCAGCTTATTTAGAATTTAAAATTGCAATTCAGTTCTGAATATATAACTAACTGAGCAGCAACTTAAAACCTTGAGCTCTGAGTATCCTTGGATGGAGACCAAGAAGCCTGAACACTGTATCCATGCAGCTCTGATTAGCTAGTTCCATGCCTGTAGTGAGAATGAGGCATATTTCAAAATCATTTGAAATGGTTCTTTCAGTGCTGTGCTCCAACATAGGTTAACCACCTGAGAGGTAAAGAGTGCCAGACCGTGCTACAGATTTTGTTCAGAAGCAGTGGCTAAGTGGAGACTTGGTTTGTCTGGTTGGCTTAGCCAAAGACCTGGGAAATGCATCAGGAGGAGCCATCTTCTACCTGGTTTTCAAACATGCTTCTCCCTGTTAGAAGCGGCGTTAATCAAAATAGGGCCAACGTTTCTTTGCAAGGTTTGTGAACCTTAACAAACCATTTCCTCAACAGACCATCCTGGTCTGAATTTTGAGTTCATAATGAAAACTGAAACCTGGCCGGTGTTTGGTGGTTTGGGATTTGACAGAGAGTATTTCACATGGCCCTAGTTATTGGCTAAGGAAATACAGTGTGGCCGTGTCTACAAAAAAGAACTAAATCCCTGAAAACTGGATTGGTAAATTCACAACAGTGTTATTTAAAAGAGTGTAACGTACAATGGCAGCGTAAGTATTTTTGTGGTGTTTTTACAGAAAGACCGTACTTAGGATGGATTTGGCACCATTTCAACTGCACTATCCTTTAATTGTCTAGCCCACAGCTTTCACCACAAGTACCTGAAGATCTGGCTTCTGGCTGAATGGGAAGATCTTTCAAGAGTCCAAGGTAACTGTGGAAGAACTGTCAGTACTCTTGGGAAAGAAAGGTACATCTCTGATAGGCCTGCTAAAGCTTCAGGAAGGAAGCGGACCTTTAACACAATGGCTCATATGCTTCTCCTAGAGCCAGCACTATACAATGTTTGTGAATGGTGTTCATGAACTGAAGCACAGCTTTTGTCCACAGATAGTAATAGACAGGAAAATACTGTATAAATCCTTATAACTGACATGAAACATAACTCATAAACAAATGAAATGTCAATTTTTCGGTGTGTGTAATAAAACTTGTACCTGGCATAACAGTGGAGATCATCCTGAGAAAGGGGGCTGCGGATATTGTGGACTCAGCATTTTTCCAGCTGTTGCTTTATATAGTTCTTGACAGAGACAACGAGGCCAATGGCCATCATTAGCCCTGATCAGTTTGGATTCAAGCTGCTAGTTCTGATAGACAGAAGAAAAAAGTACATTCAGAATCTAATATCTGTTCTGTATTGTTCTGACTCCAGCTTTATGAAGTACATTGAAATGGATTCTCCCTCTCCTCCAGCATTAGTTTAGGAAGTATACTGAAATTACATTGAAAAAGGACTGACAAAAACAATTTGGCCACAGCCAGCAAATGAAGGACACTGACTATGAGCCAGATGGGCTGGTGTAAATCAGCATTGTTCTGTGGGCTTCACTGAGGTTGCAGACAACCAGGTGATGATTTGCCTCTATATCCCCGTGCCGATGCATGTGGACGGAGTCTGATGCGTAACTCTCCCAAACAAGAATGGGATTTAAGTGCGTAAATCTTTATGCATTATGATGAAATATATCCCATGAAAAAATCAGACTTCTATTCTGTGTTTGTGTCATAAAACTTAAAAGAAGTGCAAATTTTAGCTGGGAGGGAACTTTTATGACCTAGTTATAAATCTCTGCAAGGAGCGGTTTGCATTTGAAACACTGACAAACTCTCAAGCAGAACAGTGCAAGTGGGTGCGCCAGTAACATCCCCTCTAAATTCTACTCCAGTGCAGTCAGTGTGTCTCATGCCAGCATTTAGAGTCCACAATGAAATAACCAGTACAAAGAGAGGAAAATAGTCATTTCTGAATTACTGTCCCTCTTCAGAAAATAACCACAAAGACAGGGTAATTTTGTTACTAGAATGTTGTGGTTCATATGTTCTAACAAGACACTGTCAAAGAGAAAGCAACATATTCCCTCTTGCATATGTAAACAGGAGAAGGGGAGGACTAAGAAATTGGTTACAACAGTACTGGTGTGACAAAGAGAAAGCATTCTGTGTTGCGCTTAGAGACAATTAAATGTTTTTTAGATTCTTCTTTGTCTATTTCATAAGACTGTTTCATCATTTTTTTCCCCCTCTAGCTCTGTTTCATTGCTACTTAAATCATATTTCTGTTTTTTAGTTTTCCTTTTCTTTTGATTATAGACATGAAGCTTAATAAATCTAACAAAAACAAACTTTTTAAAAGATCTCAGTATTATCTTTACCATATCAAGGTGCCTTGATCAATGAATCAGTCTTTTTTTACTGTTTGTCTCCTGTGCCCTTTCCTGGACAAAGTGCTCTTAGGACAGAGTTACATTTCTGTTTTATAAACCCATTGATGGAATTAATGACTATGCTTATTAATTAGGATTATTGGAATTTCCCGTCTTCCTGTTTCGTAGTAGCACTCCACCTTTGCTTGCCAATCATAATTATAACTACTGACTCTATCACATTTTGCTTTTTTAAATGAAATAAAATGTTTGGCTTGGCCCTGTGCCAAGAATGGGGTCATTCCCAAACTTGTAATAACATATCCTTAGCTGATGTTTCTTAGTAACATGTGTAAATAGGAAAAAACAGTTGCACTGTGGGGGTTTAGCTTGGCCACATGTGACTACAGTTAAAGAACATGGGAAGAAAATCAGTGGTCTTTCCATGATAGCTGTCCAGTTCAACAACAAGCACACTGCACAGAGGCAGAAGTGCAGAAATATGAAAAGTTAACCACTTTCTTTGCTCTGCAGCAAGCTAGTGCAGCATGTCCCTTCTTTGCTAGGAACCAGCTGTGCAACCTCTGTCTGGAGCTGAAATGAGAACCTGAGCCTCAAAGATGAGTATACCAAAACGATGATGAAGTCTATCAGAATATTCCTTCTGATATCTTCTATTTACCTCTGGCAACACTAAGCTTCTGCTGCAATTAAAAACACATCTTGTGATTAATGACATTACAAATGGTTTCTTGGTAGCACACTCTGGATTAGAGCAGAATGTAAGTGTCACTATGAGAGATGGGCTAAAGCTGTGAAGCCTGGGCCAGAGTTTGGATCTTGGATAAGCCAAGATGTTTGAGATCAAGGGTTTTGCTCTGATGGTTACAAAAATGGGCTGCTCTTCAGCTTGGCTCAGTCTTTTATACTCCTAACAACTAAAGCTTAGGAACTTGTGAACTGAGTGTATACAGATTCACAGAACAAATTTGACCTATACATTGCTGCAGAGTAAAATTTTATGAAAACAGAGATTTGATATGGATATAAAACATAAAGCAGCAAATACATTGAACATTGAAGTAATCCTAAAATTATTTTGCCTTCCAGAAACTCCCAATGACTTTCATTATTCATATTTCTATTGGTTGTTTCAGATTAAGTGGATTTAATGTAGGCATTCTGCAGTGCATACAGTTGCAGGCTGAACATTGCTATTAGGACAATAAGAAAGAAATCACTGTCAGTGCAAAACACTTCATCTAACAGGTACCCCTAATACTCTGTATAGCAACAGGTCTAGTAGATGGACTGCCCAGCTCTACACTGGGCATACAAAATCTTTCCTGCTGCCGACTTCGTTCTTTCAGGATCAACTACAGCTCCTCAGCCTCACAGAACTACCCTCCCTCCTGTTTGAGACCTGTAATCAGGGAAAGCTGGAGGCCACATACAATAGCTTCCCACCTCAAGGGCCAGGTGCCCATGCAGAGATATGAACACAGCATTTTGAAACCACCATGATCACTCTGAGATGGAACTGGCAATGTAGAAAATAGCAGGTTGGCATGGAAGACAAAACCCAGAACTGTAAGCTAAAGATGTTTACAAAGAGTCTTGTCTGAGAATTCCCTCCCTGCCTTTCCAGTATTGTGATTTCTCCATTCACAAGAGCAAAGAAAATTATTCTTGCCTTGCCACTGTGTGAAGGGACAACATATCCCTGATATACCCATGAGACTGAAACAGAGGAACACCGTATACTTTTCTTTATTACAAATTTCTCTTTGACTCTTAGTGACTTGAGTGACTTTGTCTAAAGATGTCCATAGGACTGTGTTTCCAAGGCCAAAAGGGAAGGCGTACTGGAAGGAATCCTTCGTGTGTGGTTTGGTGGTTATGACAGGAAACTGGCAGACTCGGCTCCTGGGAATTGACATTTGCTGAGATGCTGGTGCGCAGCAAAGCAGATTTAAGGCAGGTGGAAAAAGAAGCAACAGCAATCAAAAATTATGTGCTTGGATTATCATTCCTACTGTGCAATAGGACATGAAAACACAACCTCTCAACTGGTCCTGGATGAAATAGTGAATGTTTTGTTTTTCACATAAGCCCAGCAGAGCTTTAACATAACTTGCACAGAAGCAGGTGTCCCCTCTATTTCTCACATACTATAAAGTTTCCCATATGGGAAACTGAAAAGTCAGTCCAGATCTTGGCCCAGGCTGTGGTTGTTGGGTTTTTTTAATCATTCTGCTGGCACAAAGGAATTGCAAAAATGTTTTAAGCAGGATATCCAAATATTTCTCTCTCATGGACCTACCAATGGGAGTTATCTAGAGATCCATTTCAGTCAAGGCAAGCTAGGGTAAGCATGAAGCCTATCTCATTTTCACGCAGGGTTGATCTGAGCAGAACAGGTCTACAACCATCATTGCCAAAGAATCTCAAAACCTCTAAAATTTTTAACATTCTCCACTCCTCTTCTTTCTCTTATTCTTTCATATGTCAGATCCAAACTTTCTTTTGCTACGTTATGGACTCCATATTAATTATAGTAAAATCAGGATGTTACAAAAAACTATGCACTGCACTATCACAACATAATGGACAGTGGGAATAATTCCCAAAGGCTCACTGGTTTAAAAGCAATAACAACAGCTGGAGTTATCTGAGTTTCCCATATTCAGTGGATGCCTCTGAAGATGATTTATATTACATGGTGTGAACACTGTAAATATAGGTACCATGGTACTATAATGGAAATGGTTATGCTATTAAATCGATGACAAAAGTTTTGGAGTTAATAAGGGTGCCTAGCATAAGCTGCAGGTTCCCAAAAGCTAGACAGAATCCATTTAAGCTGAGTGCTTATCCCGTAAATAAATATGATGTGTTTTCTCTGAGGCACAGTAGTCCTGACTTTTTTGAGGGTGAAGATATTTTATTCCAGCAAGGCTGGAGCTAGAAATCTAGTCGAAGTCCACTATAGTTGGAAGGAACTAAAGTAGGAAAACAGGAATGATTTACTGTGACAGTTTATATACCTTTCCTCACAGATAAGGCTCCTTACATGTACATAATGACATTCCTTCATGTGATGGTCCTGCTGCTGATATATACACAGCACTTTTACATGAGAAAAGGATAAAGACCATGTGAGAAGGGCTATGACACACAAGCAGCAAAGTAATCTCAGGAACTGTGTCGCACGTCTGTCACCTTTGCCTTTCATTTGCCACCATGGACACTGTGGTATATCCGATTCATGTTCCTGCCTTAAAACTTGGAATTCAAACATGATTTTAAGGGAACCGTGTAACTCTGTTACAAGGAGATATTCAGTGTTTAGAT